>NC_136611.1:12540451-12772951 GCF_933228915.1 Telmatherina bonti
CCTCCTCCTGGTCTTCTGTAATGGCTATATGGGAGAATATATGGTAGCTGTTGTATGAATATGGACCACAACAGCGCAGATTATCACTAAATGTAAAACATTGCTCACAATATAGACTCACACACAGCCTTTTTTTTTGTTTTCCTTTTTGTGTGTATGTGTGTAGGATTATGTATATGTGTGCATCTGTGAGGAAGCGTCTGTTTGACTTGGCAGCAACAATTACTGTGGCATCCCCCAATTATACAACGTCCATTTACATAATCTGGCAAGTCAGCACTGCAGCATGAGAAAAAGAGAGGTGATGAAAAGAGGGTTGGATGGGAACTTGGGAGGGGTCATAAGGTGGGTTATGGGGGCTGGGAGGCAGGCATAAGGGGCACTGGGGCTGGTGGTTCCAGTGGCTTGGGTCTCTTTTGGGCAGTTTCCTGAAAGCAGACACATAACACAGAAAGGTGCTCTTGTGTTCTCGGATTCTCTAGTTGCTTTTCTCTGCTTATGATTTCAGCTTCTGGCTCAAACGTTCAGGGAAGAAGGACTCTGTGTCACGGCCTGGCCTTGGCAAGCAGGTCAGACATCATCAACACAGTTCTGAGGTATTTTCTTTTCCTGTTTACAGAGATTTACATCGCACACATAGAAAAAAAAACAAGAGCAATAGTGACAATACAAAAAGAAAAAAAAAAAAAAAGACAAGCGGTCCCTCATTGATCCGAGTGGATTTGTAATTTCTGATATAAATTCTGGTTAACACACAGTCTCTGACATGACAGGAAAAGAGAGCGCAAGTCTACAAACTTATGCTGATCTTGCACACTGTATATGAACACATTCGTGAGGTGATCATAAAGTTAGTCACCATTCGGTTGTATACCTTAGAGGCAGCTTATTCAGTCAGTCAGGAGAAAGAGACTAACAAGGAACTTGGAATGTACATTTGATACTTCTCTGAGGCCATTTATCAATGTGATGGTTCGTCTTCAGATTTGTGAGCACACAGACCGTTTGGAAATGTTTTTTTTCTAACATGGCACCAATGTTACAATCACCTTATGCTCATAAAGAGTGGATTTTCATAACATCTTCCTTTCAAGGAAGTATGGTATTTGTCATAATAAGCAGTGTATTTTCAGTTGTATTACTAGGAATCTGGGAAATAGCTATGTAAGCATGGAATTCACAAGCTGCAAAGATATGACCTCTATCACATGAGTACTGCACGAGATTTAAGGCAACCTGCTCCTGCAGGTCACTAGTGTGACAAAAGTGTTACTACTTTTAAATATCAGGATTGTTCTGCTGCAAACAAAGTAAGTATCTTCTATGATTTGAGTTAGTCTAATAAAGTTAGCTTTTCCCCAGGCTCTTCAGAGATTGCTGATATAGAATTATATCTTTCAGTCACCTTTACGTGAACTTAAAAAAAAAAACAAAATAAAAAAAAAACAACACCAACAAGAGCACAAGAACAAAAGCCAGCAACAAATACAACCTCATGCATGTTGTTTCGTTCCCAAGTCCTTTCTGCTTGCTTAAGCTGTGCTTGGTGATATAGCTGGATGGGGGTGGGGGTAGCTTTGGGAAAGTTGGGGTTGGCGGCATGTTCAAGGGGAGTTTAAGTTGGGAAAGCAACATGGGATATTGCTTCTTGCTTTGATAGGGATGGGGGATGTTTTGTTTCATATTTTTGCTTTTGTTGTTTACTTACAGTTGCAAGATCCTGAGTGCTTGACTTCCAGCAACTGCCCCAAAGAACAAGCAGCTTGCTTCATGGCACATTCACTGGGATATGTGGTGTTGTCACTGGCACACACTGCCTCATTTGTCCTACTCTCTGGACAGGACTCCTCACAGAGTGAGCAGCGACCTCGACCCATCCGGGCATCCCACAGACACTTCTTCCCCACGCTGCACTGGATGTCCTCACAAGACTTGGCCTCTGGATAATAAGAAGAGTTTATCAGTAAAGGGGAAAACTTTGATAAGATACATTGAATTGCCTTCTAGTCTGATCATATGACTGTTGAGTTTAGGGTGAAAAAGGAATAAAAATGACATCCTTCCTTATAGAATAAGGTGTTATGGGTGAAACAGACAGCTGTGTTTCAACTTTTTTTTTTAGATTGCATGACTGAGATTGACTGCTATCTGGATAGGAAACCATTTGGCTAAAAACGTGAAGCATGTCTTCATGGCCCCCAGCACTCCCCTGTTTTGCTCCCTTCCTTCCTCCCCCCTCTCCTTCCCTCTCTCCCATATGGGATAGTGCTGCCAACATCAGGAAATAATAAGATGTCTATCATTTCTTGAGCAAACACAAGCAACTACCAAAACACCCTCTCGCTTTCAGACCCCCTCCCAGCTGAAACGCTGGCAAAAATGAAGAGTGAATTACTGCAGAGCTGGCCAAGAAGAGAATATTCAGAGTATAATCAAAGTCAACGACTGGAGGCACTGATGGGGAGTGAAGTCTCACGCTTTCATGTCTCTGGTTGCAGACTTACTGATGCATTTCCCCTCATATGCCACTCCAATAGATCGGCCAAGAAGACAGGTAGCCCTTCTCAGGTGACATGCGCTGGCATAGATGATCCCGTCGTTTCCACACAGGTACTGCTCAGGCGACGTCACCTCAGGGCAAATCCGATTACACGTCACACAATAAGCGTTATTTGTCTGGTCGACGACGCATGTGGAGCTGCCGGGGCACAAGACATCACGGCACGTTTCTGGCGACACAAAGACAGACAAGCATTTTGTGAATAAAACGTCTCCAAATGCAAAACAAAAAAAGGATGAAGCCTCTCCACTCTTGCTCTTATGGGGCTTTTTTTTTTTTTTTTTTTTTTTTTTTCAAAGCCGTGGAAGCTCTAAAAGCTAAAAAAAAATGAGTAAGATTTTGAATATAAATGGACTTACTCTTGCATTTTCCTTGGTACTGCACGTCCAGGTCGGGGTGGCCTTTACATTTAGCCTTCAGTAGAACGCATTCATCTTTGTAAGTCTTTCCATCTGAGCCGCAGACGGGTCCTTTCCACGTGATGTTGGAGCAGTCTGGTGCGCACACGCAGCGCGGCTTACTTCTTCTGTTCATCTTGCACCTCTTCCCAGGTCCACAGTCCACATTATCGCAGCTTTCTGAAAGATAATGTCTGTGTTATGTGATTCTGTTTATGGTGTTTTTTTTTCTTTCTTCTTATGCGTAAAAACAATCCCAGTGGAGAATCAATTGACAGTTTACGCACACTGCGGTGCGTCATGTCAGATCATCAGAGTGACCTTTTTTTTTTTTTTTATATCAAAGCAAATGATCGATTATGAAAAAAAGGAAGGGAAATGATTGCACCTCCACCTTTGCAAGGTATGCAATTTGGAGCTCCGCCACTGAAGATCATCCATCTAAAGAGCGTGCTGTTGGGGACGTCCTCCTCGGTCCAGGACGTCCCCAGTCTTCCACTCCGACAGCACTCCTCTCTACTCATCCCGGGCATGTAGAGCACCTGGCACCTCCCGTTCCTCCCCTGCTGCAACCAGCAGTTTCCAGCTGTAAACAACAACAGAAAAAGCTCAAATATCGCTTGTTAGACGTCCAAAACCGCTGACCCAGACGCAGACACTCACGCAGACCGTATTATCTGAGACGCTCCCTCCCTCCTCTTTCGCCCTCCCGGCGGTATTTTGTCTGATTTTTTTCTTTCTTTTTCTCTTTTTTTTTTCTTTTTTTTTGCTAGACTGTTAAGACTTGCCTATCCCAACTGTGACTGACAGCCCTTACAATACAGCCACAAATCTAAGGGGAAAAAGTAAAAAAGAATCTTTGGAGGGGGGCTTTCTTTTATTCCTAGGGTCTCCTTGTTATCACTGGAAAGAAACTGGAGCGTCTAGACAGTGAAGGGAGAGAACCACGGGCTTTCGGTGGAACAAGACTGAGCACAACACCGTGTCCAACGCCTCAGTACAATATCCCAGACATGCACCCCCTCCAGACAATGACATGCTCATTAACAAAAAATAGGGGAAAATTTGTTTTCAAGACAAAAAAAAAATCATAACAGAAATATTATCCATTGTCAGACGCGCACATATATGTTTTGACTCCAGACAACAGCAGGACGTTTGAAACCGACAGAGACACATGACATTAGTGTGCCTGAAGTGCTGCGTTTTGCACGTTGGAGACCGATTTATTTTAGAGTTGTTAAGAATGAAAAAGCCATAAACACAGCGCAATGCGCGCAACATTCTCCACTCTTATTATGGCTCGCCACAATTAAAGGTATATCATTTCTTATAGGAGATTTGGCGCACAATGCCGAAAGGGTGTGTGCAAAAAATAATAAATAACACACCCATAAACTCACAGTGGACACTCTGAAGTTTGGTTTTAAGACAGAAGGCAACTATATTGAAGGCAAAACGCTGACATTTTAAGTTTCAAGATATGCAAAATATGTGCAGGTATTACGTAAAATTGGCTCTGGTATCAAATGCAGCGTGGCAGCTTTTTAATGTCTGGTCAGGGCTGAGGGGGAAAAAGAAAGAAAAAATAGCTATTTCTCAGTTTGAAGTGACCCATATGGCACCTGTTTTCCATACTACGCCTAACACAAGCACCTCCTGATGTACAGACACTTGTACGGCTGTGAGGGGACGAAATAAAAACTCACTTTGAAAAGTTTCTCGGTGGTACCAAGTGTCTGACGGTAAAGGCTTAGCTGACAGCAAGTTTCCCCTCCACCCACTTGTTTCCTTAAAAACTGAGAAAAAAAAAAATCGCAAACTGATGAAGAGAGCTTACCTTGAACTTTTTGATGTTCCATGAGATGGCAAAGCCATATGAAGAGGAGCAAAATGCACGGGTGGAGGTGTTGTTTGAGCATCCCAAACATGATGGAGAGGCAAAGTGAAGCACGTATTTGACACAGGCAGCGCAAAAGTAATCTGCTTAAGGTGGCAGTGTTGAATAAGTGTCAGTCTGAGAATGCAGCCTCTCTTTTTAAATCTATAAGGGGTCTCGGGCTGACTGTCTCTGGTGGGCGGTCTTCTCTTCTGTGGGGGTGGGGATTTTTTTTTTTTTTTCTTACCAAAGTTCTTTGAATCCCAGTCAGGTGACATCGTTACAACCCAACTTTCTCCAAGTATTGAACGCGAACAATATTTGGCAAATGACGTCGAGATTAAACAGATATGCAGTGAATCCAACAGCATTTAATAAATAAACAAACAAATAAATAAATATAGCTGACTATATCTTCATTGGATGTGGATTTGATTGAGTATATGAATGTAGAATATTATTAATTTTCAATCGAAGCACATGGATTGGGTGGGTTTTTTAAAGCAACAACAATAATAATAATAATAATAATAATAATAATAATAATAATAATAATAATAATAATAATCCCGCAACCCTAAATTTGATTAAGCAGTTGAGGAAATGAATGAATGAATAATAATAATAATAATAATAATAATAATAATAATAATAATAATAATAATAATAATAATAATAATAATAGGCTAATAATAATCACTTAGTACACAACATTAGATTTATTAGCCTTTTAATCAATCAGACCATAACCCAGCCAACTCCTCTAGTCTGCCTCTGACTTGTTTGTAACTGCTGTTTTTTTTCCACCAACTGCAGATAAAAGTGCAAATCTTTTGGGAAGAGTTGCCTTGACCAACACATCCGAGCCCAGACAATAATAGAATTCATAGTAGTCGGCAGGCGCGCGGCTAATATTAGAACAGACAGTTGTTTGGGTTTCTCTCCCAGGTCAAGCTTTTAAATATAATCAAACCTGTTTCCGAAGAGGCTTCAGACGGAGAAGAGGGGTGTTGCGTTTCATTGAATGAAATTTACACACACACACACACACACACACACACACACACACACACACACAGCTACGCTACGCACATACACGTATCCCCACTCACAGACACGCGGAACTCCTTCAGAAGTCCTTGCGCGACCTCTTCAGCGGAATTCTGGTCACAGCTCTGCGGAGCAAAGCTGCGCGAATCGGACACCAGGGAGTTCATTATCTGTCTGCCCAGGCGGAGGACACCGCCATCCCTTTATTCTTCTGCACAGAGACAACGCTTACATGTCTGTTTGGGGAGAAAAATGCCGTCATAAATGCAACAAAAGCTGCATATATGTTCTCATTCATGCAGATGTGACTGACGTTGCCTTCGAAGAGAAAATATGTAGGAACTTACATATTCAATAGAAGTTGACAATGAACGTTTTCCACTGTTGCACAGCTAGAAAAAAACGCCATGCAACCCCAAAACATCCTAATTTACATCATTCAAAGGCCAGTCACTTGCTTCTAAATATACAAATCATCATTTAAAGTATTTTTTTTTCATATGAAGTTAAAGAAATGCTCTTCTAGAGAAGGTTTTTGTCATCCAGAGGTGGAGGTCATGCTACATTTTCTCCATCCAGATGCACGAGGAACACCATCAGTTTGGATATCCGTTGGAAAGCAGCAGTTTGCAGTCAAATTTAGTCAATAAAACTGCTCCAGCATTATGATTACTCTGCTAAACTAAATATTTGCACCGTTATCTCAAGGATTTATCTGTTTTTTCTTTCTTTTTTTCATAAAAAATAACAATCCCTCATATTATCCTCTACTTCCAAATATGCAGAATAGGCGTCTGAAAATGATTTATAGTTTGTTATCATTGTAATCAGAGCATTATATGAGAGACATGCAATTTTTCATCATTTGGACCGGGGCTGGACTTTTTATATTTAAGATTTAAACATCTGTTGAAAGATTTCTTGTGTAATGAAAGCCAATTAAAGCAACGATGATAAATAATGTGATGTGTCTCAGAGACATTTTTACAGCCTCATTTTTACTTCTGCATGTCTGCTCTTTTAGAAGATTTCTTCAAGAAAGGGAGACCTTTCAGTGAAAAAAAAAAAAAAGTATATGTACTAGTAACAAATATTAACCTTACAAATGGGTGTGCTTTAAGATTTACTCAGCGTAAGAAGACTTACAGTGTGAGTACATAAACACATAACTGGTTGCCACACTGGATTTCCTTTATTGTATGGCCTTAAAAATATACATATTGAAGACTTTTGAGTGTTTTTTTTTTTTCTTCTTCTTTTATTCTTATGCCCCCTTTGCTTTCAGGCCAAAAGATGTCCCAGCACTTGACATCAAGTTATATTAAAAATCATTCAGTGTCGGCTGTGAGTGACTTATGAGATGAGCGTCTTTGAAGTGATGAAGTTTCCAAAACACTTTCTGATATGCATGTACGCCCTGTATCGACTTTAAAGTGTTGGCTGTTGTCCTGAGGCCATAAATGGCATTTAAGCAATGGGACAGCCAGAGCTCCATGTCTCAGGATCTGAGCAAAGTTTGGTTCAAATAAACCTTTCAAGCAACTTATTTGTAAGCAAATTCACTGAGAAAGACTATAAACCATTGACATGTTGCACACACATACACACACACACACACACACACACACACACACACACACACACACACACACACTCCTCATGCGAGCATGAAAGACATTTATTATTAAACCAATACAGAGTTTTTACATCTTAAAAGGACAAATGTTTAAGGCTGCAAAGCTTTGTGGTTGTATCCAACATTTCCAAAATACACTGAAATCATATGTGGCAAAGACAACCAAGTTTTTATCCTCAGAGGACATATTAGATAAGTTATGAGTAAATTCTTATGAATAAAACCTCTTAAACGTATGTGTAAAAAGCCTTAGAAGTGCAAACAAAGATGTAGGCAATGTTTCAGGAAGTGCAAACAAAGGCCAACTGTTAAATAATCTGCTATGACATCATTTCTGATTTACATGCAAGTTTCAGCTATTTGTAAGTAATCATCCCAGTGTGGTGTGGATCAGTTGTTTGGCTGCACCTGCCAATCATCTGAAGGAAACCCCAGAGGGATGATCTTACAAACATGTACAAAACTTTAGCAGTATTTCATTTCATCCACCATTTCCACATCGCTCCCTCTACACCTATACATAGAATCCAAAAGCTGTTTCACAACACTGCAGAACATGAGTAATTGTGAAACAGAGCAGTTCAACCATTTATCAGATCCTATGTACAAGCAAGACTTGAACCCAGGCTCCCAGAAAATATGCTACTTATTAGAGACAAATAGGATATTCTATTTCAGCAGGGCCAGAGAAATGAATATTAAAGACTGCTGGGTGCTGGTGTTGGCTCGCTGCGAAGGAAAAGAGTCCGAAGCGCATTCCAAAACAGTCCAGCGACAGAAAAACCCAACAGTGGGAGAGCACAACAGTCAAAAATGTGTGATAAAATTAATTGAGTTTGATGGAAAATCTCAACTGGATTGAAATTTATAAAGAAGCAACACAAATGCAGTTCTGAGGAGGGTTGGGAAGGTGTTCAAAAAAGAAAAACGGAGAGGAAACAAATTACACATGACAACTTAAGATAAGAAATATACAGTCTAAAAACAATGCTAAATTATGATGGTCAGGTCATAACATCATTACAGCCCTTATCAGAAGAGTTTAGGAAAAAGGGTCATCTGTCTCATGCTGCCATCTTGTGGTAAAGCTTAGTCATTAGATTGGTTTTTTTTGTCCTCGCAGCATTGTCCCTGTCCTCAACATACATAAATCTGGGGGAATCATAAACACATGTACACAGAAAACATATGAAGCAATCACCACAACAGTCACATGATCCCAGAGGGATTTCAAGCCTTTGCTCTGCAACGAACCATGTGCTTAAATATCCAACATGGTGGATTTCACTCATCTAAAGTTTGTGCTTTTGCAAAGTTAGCAATAAATTTATGAATAAATTCAGATATTTGATCTGGAACTGTTTTAATAAAAGTAATGTTAATGTTATTATTGTGTTTGGGCTATTTAATTCCAGTTTGTTTGGGGTTTTTTTTTTTTTTGTTTTTTTGGTTTTTTTTTGCAGTAAAATAGTCAAACCAAATAAATGAGACTGTAACTCCTAATCATGTTACTGAAGAGTTGTGCTGCTACCAAATGTGTTAATGTAAAACTATATATAGAAAAATCAACAACACAAATTAAAATCTTCACTGAGTCATTTTACACAAAAAGTACAAAACATCTTGATTTGATAGAAAATACAGTACAAACACTATAAAAGGACTTTTTTTTCTTTTTACATAGTTGATGCTATTTCTTATTTGCACATTTGCTGATATTAAAACTCTTAATTTCAATGAAGCCCTGAGAGTTTCAGAGGTGGATCCCAAAGTATTTACTACTAATAAGTGCCAACCTGCAATATGAGTGCTGCAAAACAATGAATTTTAGGACACATGAGCTCTATTTTAATAATTCATTTAATGATAATTAAATGATTAAAGATTGATATCTAATTAAATTACTTTATGATTAATGTCTGCTGTCCGTAATTTGCTGAAATAAATGTAAACTCATAACTTAAATGTTTTTACAATAAAATACTCCCCAAAAAAGCGAAAATGATCCTCTATAAACAGAGAGAAGTTTGCATCCCAGTTCTCAACAAACTGGGTAGCTTCCATTCCATTAAAGTGCCCCGTTTCCAGTGATTGTCCTGTGGCCTATTTGCACTTGAAATATACTGGCTTTTATAAAAATCAGAAAGAAGGCTGCAAGTTTTCTCCTCATGAAATGAACTGAAAATGTACGAAATGAAAAGCTGCTTGTTTAATTAGTTATTCATCCATGTTTGCTTGGCTCTCTCCGTCCTCCTCAGGCCCCTTCCCAAGCTGCTGATATTTCCGCTTGAAAAATCCAAACTGCAAAGTAAACAGATTGAGATATATACCATTCATTCATTCATTCATTCATTTTCTGAACCGCAGAGATATATATCACAAGTTTATTAAAGACAACAGAGAAAATTAATTAAAGATTTTCAATTATTTCAGTTCTATAATATAACTATTTATTACATAATGTAGTAACACTGGTCTAATCTTTGTTTGCGTCACAAAATACATTGAATGTAATAAATATATAAAGTAAACATCCTGTTTCTGCTGAGTTGTTTTGATGAATCATAATGAACCGTTCAGGTTCTTTCTTCCTTATACAGTCATGAGCTCAACTTTGCTGATAATTACCTGTGTTGCTTAAGTCATTTATCACACACAATGTTCCTCTTTGATTATTTCAGTCAAGATTAGGAATAAAACTTTACCTTATACAGCAGTCCAACCACCAGAGCCAGCAGCAGCAGACCAGCGATGACACTTCCAACTATCACTCCTACTGGAACCTCGCCTACCTCTCCAGGTTTGCTCACTGTCACCACCACCTGGAAGGAAATAATTATTCATTCATTCATTCATTTTCTGAACCGCTTAATCCAATTCAGGGTCGCGGGGAAGCTGGAGCCTATCCCAGCTGGCTTTGGGCGACAGGCAGGGTACACCCTGGACAGCTCGCCAGTCCATCGCAGGGGAAATAATTAGAAAAATACATTATTTGATCTTTCCAACTAAGAAATGACAGATTGAGAGTAAATGGTATGTTAAACTTTTTTTTTTTTTTAAATTAAATATACTTAGACATTGCTGTACATTTATTTGTTTATACTTGCTGGTTATTTTATTTGGTTGCTTGTTTACAGAAACAGCTACTCAGACAAACACACAACACCACCTCAGGGTTTTTAGTCATGTAGGCATAGTCAGGATGACTTGCTGAAGTTTAAACCAAGCATCTAAATGAAGGAAATAAAGAGATTTAAGGGGAACAAAGACCTTGAAGCAGATGGGCTTTGGCAGCAGAAGACCACAACAAGTGCAACTCCTGTCACTCACTTCTAAAATGCACAGACGGTTCCCAGTGTATTTTACTTGAGAACCTCCTTTATAAAACTATCAAAAAATTGTGGAGCCCCTCACCTCTCCCCCCTGACCCAAGCTTTGCTTACATAAAACCAAATTAAGGTAACTTTCAACGAATTACTCTTTTGCTTTTTCGTTTTCACAGCAACAAATGACCTGCACTGAGGTTTTTCTCAGACACACTTTTATAATAGAATGCAGGAAAAATTGAGGTTACCAGCAGAGGCATCATTGATCTCCTCGAGTTCATGAAACCACACTGCACATACCCCTACTAAAGAGCTTTTTTTAATTTTATTTTTGACTAAGGGTTCATGTTTAAATTATTGTTGTGCATCAGTTTTTGTCGACTGTGAGTAAAACATCAAAATGTTAAAAACCTAAGCAAAGGCCCTTCAACTAGTGTCTGTGTGGAAATGGCCCTATTTTTAACAATAACACAGACCCTGTACAGTCAAACCCTCACAGAACCCTTGTGCTCTTCAGGTTTGGAGCCACTGTAAAGGAAGTGGTGAGGGATTGACCCCTTAGTACCAACTGAGAGTGGCTTAAACAGCAAAACACACCTGAATATTGTAGACAACGATATCCACAGACCTTGTACATACAATCATGTGTTGGCCGCTTCCTACATGCCATGAAGCTCAAGTAATTCCTAAGTAATTTCTTCAACATGACAATGAGTTCACTTTAATCCAATGGCTTCACTGTCACCTGATCTCAATCCAACAGAGGGATGAGATGGAGCAGGAGATTCTCATCATGGATGTGCAGCCGACAAATCTGCAGCAACTCAGTGATGCCATCATGTCAATATGGAGCAAAATCTATGAAGAATGCTTCCGCTGCCTTGTTCTGAAGGCAAAGTGGAGGCCATCCCAGTACAAACAAAGTGAACTTAGAGTGACCTGTAAGTCTTTTCCTTCATGTAAAGCATCAAATTAAAATATTTTGTGATCTTACAGGGAGCTTTTTGAGGCTGATTAGAAGCAGATCTGGGTTGGAGGTTTCCACATCCACACTGGAGGTCAGCTCGATGGACTGGTAGGTTGCCTAACAGAGCAAAATAATGCAAATGAGAGCGCTGAAAACATCCAGATGACTTTATCAATACGTAACAAGAAAATGAATGACTCTAAAAATAGACTAAGCAAGAATAGTTTTAAATTCCTCTAGTCTAGTGAATGGACTTACAGAAACAAACGTGCCACTCCAGATCCTTGTTTTAATCTTCACAAAGTAGTCGCTTTTAACTTCACTGTCTTTCAGGATGCACTTTATATATTCACATTTTGCACTCTTGCAGTCCTGTCAGTTGAAATCAGTGAAACATATATACAGCAATGTTAAAAGAAAATGTCGACATTTAAAGTAGGAGAGCTATGTGGCCTAGCTTGATCTCCATGGCAACATGATATGGTCTAACAAAAGTGTGCTTGTGAACATTAACAGAAAAAATTAATTCAGCTTATTTCAGCACCATCCAATGATGACATGATGAAGTAAAGTGTTTCTGAGATTTGACATAATTTGCCACTGATTCCTATTCAAAGACATGGTTTTGCTATTCTTTGCTTGATCTGAAGACGATCTCTTTCAAATTAGTGATTCAATTACACAAGACACAGCAAGGTATCCATTTTGCTAACTGCAATATTGATTTGTTGATAGATAAATGTGATGTTAAATAACAATAGAAAAAAATGTCAATTTTAGGTTTAGAATTCATGCAGATTTATTTCAGAATAATGGGATTTCAATAATATCCATTAAAAAAATACGCAGATTTCAACTTTTGCACAGTAGCCTGATGATACACCTAAAATATCACATCTTATAACATTTAGGAAATCCAAATGGAAACACTGAAAAGTATGTAAAGACTTAGTGACTGACCAGTTCTTTCAGACCTCTGAAGCTCTCCTTGGAGAAAGAAACTTTATTGCTCTGCATGCTGATCTTCAGAGGATCAACTAGCTTGTCGGCGTCACAGCTTACAGTCCCTCCCTGGAGGTGGACAACTCAGTCATGCATTATGTAGCTATTTACAGCACAAAGTCCAAAACAGGTTCCAAACGCTGACATTTATTTTTATATGAATAAAAATAAGATATAAGTTAATTGCACGATAAGAAAAAATTGCACGCTATAAGTTCGCCAGACACAGTCCTTTTCATTTGTCTTACTTTTCTGCTGCATTTGTTTTAAGACAATATTAGTTAAACAAGGCAATACAGCAAGCTTCCATCTGCACTTTAAGACCTTAACAAACAGGCTAGCTCCATTTTCCCAGCAGTCCACTGAGGTGTTAAACTGACATATTAAATACAAACAGGACAGTGCAACATGCTGTGCACTCAGACAGCGTGGTTGGTAAAGCCATGCTACCCTTTAATATTATTAAAAAGGGGAAATTTGGAAAAATGTTGCAAACATTTCACAGCCAGTATGAACTGCCCGGATGAACATACGTGTTACAACTTCACAATGACATAAAAATGACATTTTACCATTCCACCTTTGATCCAGTCCAAACACATCAACTTATATGAGCTTTAGCAAAGACCAGGGGTCACCAACTCCGGTCCTGAAGGGTTTATTGTTTTCCAGGTACAACACACCTGACCCAAACCAATGGCTCATTAACAGGCAGGTGCAGAAGATGACAACAAGTTCTTGGAGAACCTTTTCACTTGGATCAAATGTGTTGTACAAGGGAAACACTAAAACCTGCAGGATGGTAGCGCTCAAGGACTGGAGTTGGTGACCCCTGGCATAGGCTATGTAACTGTGTTACATCATGTTTAGAGACCATATGCTCCAGATAACCACATTGCCAAAACCCCAGGAGAAATCCTGATGTGTTTTAGCAGACTGGGGACTGGATGAGTCTAGTTTGCACATCAAGCTAAATGTTCTTTAAAAATTAAAGTAAGTTGATCTTTGACAGGGTGTACATTATTAAGGCATTACTGTTATTTTAGTTGAAAATGGTCTCAAAATAACAACAATAATCGCTTAGCGCAGTATTTTCGTCGATAGCAATAATTTCTGAGACAATTAATCGCATGGCAAATTTTGTTACTGTGACAGGCCTATATATTAAGCACTTTGATTATAAAAGTAAACAAGTGGTTGATTCCTTTCCTGTCAGCTCAGTCACAAACTGTGTAACATATACATATTTTGCACATACATGTAAAAAATTGATTAAGTTGTTTAAATATTTCATATACATACAGGTTTTTGGGGCTGAAACAGTTTTACAGAGTTTTTTTTGTAGCACTCACAGCTGTCGTTTCCACGCTTGTTACATAGAGGAGCTGATTTCCACCTTTACTCGTCATTGGCAGAGCAATACTCAGATACAGGAGGCTGACAGGAAAGTGACCTGTTGAAACCTTCACAAATAATTTGTTGCAATTTATTATGACTTAAAAAGGGATTACATTATACATTTTTAAAGGATTCATGAATTGCACCTTGACTGTAAAGTTAAACTCTGGGCCGATGTCATTTAGAGTTTTCACTGTTGTTACCACTGGAGTTGTTGTATTTTCCACATAAAAATTAATATTTGATTGTCTGTGGAACAAAAAGAAAATCAGAATTCAGACTTTGATGCATTTGTCATCTTGAAATGAAACTTGCATTGTGAGATGGGAACAGGAAACGTACCTGGATAAAACAATCCCAGTGTCGTACTGAAGAGGAATGGATATGTCCACACTGTTATCTGCAGGTTGTTGCTCTTTCCCGTCACTGCAAATTATAAAACATGATCAAAATGATCACAATCCAATCACTTTAATAAAGCTGAATAATCTAACAGATTTTTTCCTCATTATCCTTTGTACCTTTTCGCCTCAAATTTCACAACAGTTCGGCTTTCCAGCTGATTAAAATTATAGTCAAAGCTTATCACAAATTTTACCTGCAAAGTGGGAAAAAAAATGTGTTTCATTTCCTGTAATGACACAAATTAAGACACCAGTAATGCCAAAGAGCATGCCTTCCCCACATACCTCTTCGTCTTTTTTTAATGCTGGGGATCCCACTTGACAAGTGACAGTATCTTGTTGTGTGGAGGTGCATTTGACTCCTTCGGTCTGTAAACATATTGTATCGTTATACTAATACTAATACTAATACTAATACTAATACTAATACTAATACTAATACTAATAGGTTGGACTTTTAACACACTGGGAATACAATGCAGTTTCAATAAATACCTTTTAAAATTATATGCCCCAATACCAAAACATTGGGGTGCTGTGTAAAATGTACATAAAAAAGAAGAAAACAATAATCTATAATAAATATAATAAACCCACATGTTATTCTCATTAGAATATAAACAAGATTAAAGATAGTGAAGCAGATGTTTTACCATTTTTAGAGCACATTAGTTCATTTTGAATTTGATGGCAGTGATATATCTCATCAAGTTGAATCAGAGGAGTGTTTCCCACAGTGTTGCAAACACTCTTCTTTTAACAGCTGTAAAGTGAGCAAACCGGTCGAGGAGAGAAATTATATTCCATTCTTGTTTTTACGCAGGATTCTTGCTGCTCAACAATCCTGGGCCTTCGTTGCTGGATTTGTGTTTTGATGCACTGAATGTTTTTCATGAGTGAAAGTTCTGGACTGCAGGCAGACCAGTTCAGCAATTGGAGGCCATGCTGCTCTGTTGGATGTGAGGTATGGTTTAACATTGTTGAAATCTGCAAGGTCTTCTTAGAAGAAAACTGGAAGGTAAAATATATTGCTATAAAATCTTCACCCCCATAGATGTGTTATCTCCCATGCCTAAGGCATTAAAAGCGTCTTACCATCAGAGATGCAGGGTTTTGAACTCATAACTTATAACGAGCTGCATGGTCTTGTTTTAGGATCGCTGTATTGGCTCCCTGTGTGCCTCAAGATTGATTTTAAGTTTCTTTTAATGGTTTTTAAATGTCTTGTAGGTCTTGGAACTTCTTACCTTTCAGAATTGCTTTACCGTATGAACCTTTGCAGACCCTGAGATCCTCTGGCACTGACCTTTTTATTATTCCCACAGTTAGAACTTTAAATGCGTGAAGCACTTTGCGCCATGCTTTACATAAAAAGTGCTTTATAAATAATATGAGGTTTGATTTTATTTGAAAAGCACTGGCATCCAGACCTTTAATGGGACGAGACCAGACAGAGATTCCTCTTGATTCTCTGAAATTTTTTCTGATATTATACACCAGGAACGCTCAAGTCCAGTCCTTAAGACGACTGAATTCTCTCATGCACATTATTCAGCTCTGCTAAAGCCTGTTAACAAGCCATTTGTGTGATTTTTGTGTGTCATCTAAAAGTTGCAGGACAGTAAAGCATCAAAATGTTCAGTTTCACTGTTCCCAGCTGTTTGTGTTGATGGCTTTTCCAGCCTTTCGTCACCCCTGCTCCAACTTTTTTCAGATGTGTTGCTGCCATTCAAAATGAGCAAATATTTCCATGACATTGTCATATGTCCTAGTTTCAACATCTGATTTGATGTTTATATTCTTTTGTGGAAAAAAATATGGGATTATGAGATTTACAAATTATTTAATGCTGTCCTTATTTGCATTCAGAGAGGGTACATAATCTTTTCCACATCAGCCTCATGTTAACAAAAAATGCTGTTTTCACTCACAGGAAAGACTGAGGAGTAGTAGAGGTTGCTGTAGTACTTGGCTATGACCTGCGTGTTGTAAGAATTTTCCATTTTGTTCTTGACAATAACTTCAAACGTCAGGTCTTTTTTATTAGCGCTGACCAGAATGGGAGTTGAGCTGCAAGACAAGGACACAGAGCACTTTTTTTCCACACTTCTATGAATTGTCCACGTCATGGATTCTAAAAGCAAACTTTGCTCTTCATTTAGGAAAAAACGTGGGACCTTCGGAATAAACAACAATATCTAAGAAAAACAAAAAGAAACATGCAACACAAAAAAGAAGCTGCAAAACCACAAACACTTTAAAATACTACTGTACAGTCCTGGTAAAGGCTTTCTTCTCATCCTTTCATGTCAGTGAATACCAGTAAGTTCACGCAAGCCAAACTTTTTAAGTGTTTCTTCCAAGCTGCAAAGTCTGACGAAACCATTTTATGGGCTCCGAGTTGTGCAGTTATTGGCCGTTAAATCAGACTTGTAAAACAGAGAAAATAGAAAAATTCTGTAATGGTTGTCAAGAGTTACAATGGCAAAACATTAAACAGCCGATTGTCAGGGTTGGTGCTATCCTCACACATTCCCTACTGTCTGTTACACGTCTGAGCTGCAGGATGCCTTGATGTGACTTTATACTGTCTGTCTATCTACCTATGTTTTTTTTTTTTTTTTACTCTATTCAGAGTAGCAAAACAAGGAGCGGTTACCGGTACATATTATTAACACTCCGTTACTTTGTCAGAATTCAACAGGTCTGATTTGATGACACTGTTACGGAGAAACTACAAGGCCAATGAGAGAACCAGATATGAAAACACAGATATATAAACTCACTGTTTCCTGCATTTTAAAACACCTATTTACCATCATTTTAAAACATCCTCATGGTTAAAAGAAAAAACAAAACACAAAAACCAAAACAAAATAAAAAGCTTTGCCCAATATTAACGTCAACAAAAATGATCAAAGCTCTTTCAGTTTTTACTTCCAAATGATAAAACTGCAAGCGTGATTGAATGTTGCTACTTCTGTACATTTCATGCATTAGATGTCGAATTTGATGCCATTTGTGGAGGTCAGCTGATTCTTACCTGGACACCTTTGGGTTCGTATTCACACTTAGCACCAGATCATTTTCACACTCATCATCAGAGCCACAGTCTTTAGTGAAGGGGATCTGTAACAACAAGGGGACAGGAAATTCAACAGGGCTAATGCTTGAAAGAAAGAAAGAAAGAAAGAAAGAAAGAAAGAAAAGCATGCAAGAAAGAAAGCGGCAATGTGTTTACTACACTGGATGAACCAGAACGTGCATGACAAAATTATACAACCCTATAATTATCACAAAAGCAAATAATGTCCTCAAAAATCACAGTACAGTCATTGTTGTTTGTACTTTATATGACTTTTTTTTCATATTTCATTTATACATCGCAGTTATAGTTACTTATTTAAGCTTTTTTCACTCTTCTTCACTGCTTGTTCTTTGCTTATTTTTTACTGTAAGAACAAGGAGAACAACTTGCCACCAGAGTCAAATTCCTTGTTTGTTTGCACGAACATGGCGAATAAATTGATTCTGATTCTGATTGTAAAGTCTTCACTCCCCTCAGTTATTCCCCTAATCATATAATATAATATAATATAATATAATATAATATAATATAATATAATATAATATAATATAATATAATATAATATAATATAATATAATATAATATAATATAATATAATATAATATAATATAATATAATGATTCAGAGGCACATATAATGTGTATGTTACTTACAAAGAATTCAAAGGCACTTGGAGAAAACATGTCGAGAACAGGGTTCCCCTCCTCCTTTTCCTGCTTAATTTCTACCTTCAGACTGAGGGAATTGACAAAGTCTGGAGTTTCCTGTTAAATGTGTTAATAAAACAGGAAATCCAATCAGAAACACTCAAGAACTTTTGGCTTTAAACCAATTTGGAGTCGTCTAGTACAATCATGACCATGTCAATTTTCAACTCTTACCTGAACATAAACCTCGTAGTCTTGACAAAGATTTGTGGAGGAAATTTTTGCTTTTTCTTTTAGGAAGCGTTCATTGTTTGTTGTAAACAGTCCTCTTGATGCCACTCTTGAATCCTGCAAGTCAGCGTCTAGAGTCAAAGTGTAGGAAACCTCTGAAAGAAATGAGGAAAATCAGAGGTTAATAATTCTTTTAATCATTTATGTTTAAAAAAAAGGTATAAAAAAGTATAAAATTAAATATTCATTTCTATTTTTTTTATTTTAACATGATATAATAAAAAAGAGTTAAATAGGTAAGTTGCTGTGAATCGATGCTATCTACCAAATACAGCAACAGACGTCATTTTTGTGACCAAAGTTTTGTGAACTTGAGATGGTTTTATTTCTAATTTAGATTTTTCTGAAAAATATGTCAAATTTTCAAAGATTCAGTCAAAGTCTCCACCTTCATTAGAATTTTCTGATTATGTAACATTTGTGGTTTCTAACTTTCAGGGTTGTTGGTATCAGAATGAATAAAAAATGAATCATAATTTGTACAAATATCAGTAAAATATTCCCACACAGCTGGCTATAACACAGTCCCAAAGCATGCCTGATGCAGGTTTCAGTGTTTTTCATAGAATGTTTTACCTTATTTCCAGCAAATGTAAATTTTGCTAATTGCATTCAAAAATTGCATTATTTTAACTTTTTAAAGATTTTTTTTTGTATGTTTTACCAGTTGTATCAGGCTTGTTTAGGTGATAATATTAACACTTCTGAGGGTGCAGGAACTGATTTTGTTTCCACTTGTGAAACCTCAGCAAAAGTTTAGTGGGAAGAAAAGATCACTGTAGGGGGCTCTTGTTCTTTTTTTTTTTTTCTAACCTACAACTACATAAGGAGAAATCCAAAAAATCGGACCATCTACCTGTTTAATTATTCACATCACTAAAAATTTTAGTTAAAGGTGTTTAAACCTTTGCAAGTTGCTGTAACTAAATGGTACAAGTAACAGCAGAAGTCAAACCCAGTTGTGAAGACTGGACGTAATGGAATCCATTTACATGGCTGTGATTCTCAAGGAAACTAAATATTTCCATTAAATCATAGTTATTTATGATAATGTCCTATTAAAAAACTTTAAATACATAATTTCACCCATCTGTTATAGTTGAATCAGCTGTTGTCATCAAGGCTAGTTTATACATTACACATCCCCCTCCATTCTTCCACAACAATCTAAATATTCTCAATAAACATAAACAAACAGAATTACCAATGGGTCCAACAGGATTCTTGGGTCTGAATGAAGCACTGAAACACAGTTTGGTGCTGAAACATGAAAGCTTGCGGCCATTAATGTTGCAGAGTTTGTTGAAAAGCTGGATTTTGTCAGGACTGAAGGATGCTGTAGCTGCAACAGTTGCCACGCCTCTGGACCTGAACACAAGTTCAAACTCTAATTATAGGCAAGCTTGCAAATTCTAAAATACCAGGTTCACTGTTGGAGCTTTTAGCTCCATTTTAATCTATTTGTTGATAATTCTCTGTGATTAATTAATCCAATTTTTTGTTTCTGCTCAAAGTGCTGCGTAAACTTACCAAAGCTGCACCACTTGACCATAAGCACCAATGGAGATGTCAGGGAGGGTATCATTGTTCAGATCTCCGTAGCCATCTAGAGACCTTCCAAAGTACTGAAGTGTTGGATCCAGTTTGGAGCCAGGGATTCTCTGAAAAGATAAATATTACCATCAGGTTTACAACAGCATTCATGGTGTTAAATGAGTTTAGAATTTGATGTATTTACTGGTTATTTGTAAAACATAAGCAAACCACTGTCACTGTCTCCGGCAATACCTGCGAGAATTGTTTGTTCAGTGTCTTCTTTTGCCCATTGTAGATGTAAATAACACCTTTCCCTTTGTCTTCTAGTGGAGCTCCAACCACAACGTCACTGAAACCATCAAGATCAAGGTCAGGAATGGCAGAGATAGCCATTCCAAAGCGAGCATTCTCAGTTGGCGGGGGACCGCGGAGGAATCCCTGCTCGTTCAGTATACCCTTCGCATGGGGAAACAGGAAGGTGTGAGATTGATGGAGCGAAATTCCTTTTTATGTAGGGGAAGTTTGAATGAATCTTAATGCTCATAAAAGAGAGATTTTGCTATTTGTTACCTTGGTGACGGAGAAGACGTAAACTCTGCCTTCCTCTTTCTTCAGCTCGCTCATGTACATGGGAGCCCCAACCAGCAGCAGGTCTGTCACCTCGTCTTTGTCAACATCCAGGGAGCACAGGACACTTCCAAAATATGACCCAATCTATGGCAACAATTTCTAACTGTTATGTATTTTCATCAGACTTGCCATGTTTTGGCTCAGGTGTAAATGTGAACGGTCCATCCTGTCATACCAGTACCTGTTTTCCTCTTTCCCAATTAAGGACGGCAGCTTCCTTCTTGTTGTTGATGGTGTAAACAATAACTTGCCCAGAGTGATTTGAGCGAGGTGCACCGGCCACAAAGTATTCTCTAGAGCCGTCGATCAGTGTGGTGACAGAGTAACCTGCAGAAACACATTTATTGGCTCCTGGACTGCAGTGGAATATGGAACAACTAAACACATATACTTGTAAAAAAAAAAAAAAAAAGGGTTAAAAACCACCGTTAAAATGTTTCTTCTTCAGGAGTTTTAAGGTATGCAGTTTGCTCTTTGCAATGTTTTAGAAGTAATGCTGTTTTTAGTCCATATTAAATTAATGTGAAAGGAATAAATAATAAAATAGAGCTAAAGGCTCTACACTAAAGAGAGATATTGTGTTTGCTTTGGCTGATAGATTGAGGTTGCAGTACTGACAACAGGTACTGACACATTTTGAATGGTATGCAAATAATATAAACATTCATAACCACAAACCATATCCAAAAATTGTAAACATGTTTTATAAATATAAATGATTTATGATTTAAACTGATATAAATGCAGCTCAGCAAAAAGTACTGATATATTTAAAGAGACCTTCCATGATGACATTTTCTCAGAAATGAACTCAGAAGTGGCGAAAACACAGAGGAGGTATCTGGAAAACTAAGGACGTTCATAAAGCGCCATATGCTAAATTGATGCCGCTTTCTGAAACATAATTGTCTCCTGTAGCGACCACCTCCATGTTCACTGTCCAGTTCTGCCTGGTTTGTTTTTACACCATTTGAGATTTCATCTTAAGAAGATTAAGAATCCTGGATTTTTGGTTGGTTAGTGGCTACTAATGCCTTTTTCTATTTCCCCACATTTGGATCCTTCTTAACATTAGTATGACACAAGTGGTATCCAAGACTGCATGTCTCCTTCAAAGTAAAAAAACCAAACAAAAAAACACAGTCCTGCATCTACATCAGGAATCAGTTATTTGTACTGAGCCATGCTCCACCTTTGGCAGCATTTCTCATGCAGATATTAACCCTTTGAATGATCCTGCTAAGAGCCTGTGGCAACTACATAAACTGTTTAAAAGGAAGTGTTAATTACTTTTCTTTATTTTTATACGTATCGCGTGTATGGGTTGAAATTTTAAAATGGGTTTTATTGAACCTTCTGTGTTTATACACAGTTGCATAAAACAAGCTGTGTACCTCCTATATAGCTACTAAATTATTGCTAAAATAGCAGAATTTACAGCTGCATGAGAATTTGAGACAAGCAAATCTGATCTAGACAAGCATCCAACATTACGCAGATTGAAATTAAGATGACCCGGTATAAGCTTACCCAGTAATGAGCTGTGATTTCTGTCTTGCAGTATTCTCTCAAAGGCTGAGAAAGGGAGAATGTTTACTTTCAACCCAGTTTGATGGACGACAGTCCCACTCCAAGCGTAGGCTCCCACAGCACCGAGCATCATCGTGTCCTTAAGCAGCAAAAAGCCAGAAGATCGTGGTGTAAAAAGAGGGTTATTTTTCAAGGCATAATGACATTTATTCTAGTTTAAGATTGCAGAAATCTCAAAATGATACTGTGAATAGGATGCTAAATATGTTTAGTGCATATGCATCCGTTTTCTGATGTTGCATCTTTGGTGTACCTGCTGGCTGGAGTAGTGAGCGCTGAATCCAACCTGGGACATCTCCATCTTGAAACTATCCGCGCTTTTCCCAGTTCCTTGGAGGAACGGAGCATTGTTTACGCATCACAACCAAAAAAAAAAAAATTTTTTTAAAAAAGGGGGGAGAAATTGAGAATCACAATTAGTGCATGAAACAAACTAACATCTTTCCTTTTTCACTTTCACTGGGATAGATCAGCATGACAGGTATATTACAATCAGAAGATTTGGCATTAGGTTAAGTCTAGTGCATGTACACCAACAGGACAAAAAAAAAAGCAAAAATAATAAGCACCCTCTATGTTGAAGATGCGGTTCCCCAGAGTTCCAGCTATGGTGGAAAGGGCTGCCTCCTCTGACACGTTAAAGAAATACTTCTCTGTGGGTAAACTTGCGATGGATTTGATTTCTTGTATAAGATTTCTTGTATCTATATTATTTCTGATGTAGTATCCCAGGACCTGTGAAAACATGGAAAAAGAAACAATGACAAGGTTAGGATGTCACACAAACGTAGTTTAGGTATGAAGTTTCGAAACACTTGCTGCCGTGTAAAACAGTAATGAAACATACAACTTGTAAAATTTTATCCTAAACGTGGTTGAAAATTATATAAACATATCAAGTATAGAAAATGTGAAATGCTAATGTTTTTAAAAGGGTGGGGGTGGGGGGAGATAAAAAGTAGATGCATGATCTCATTCTATAGTTCTACTTTGAATAAACAAGTGTTTATTCTCAAAGTGATGCTCGACTTAAACAACAAAAAATGGATGTGAGAATCTTTTTATTACATAGCACTTAAAAGATGTAAAGAATATCACACAAACACACACACACACAATAACAAAAAAAGACAGCTAAATGTTCATTTTCTTCAGATCATCAGGTAAACAACAGAAAAACACTGTTGTTTTGCACACACTAAAAATGTATTTCATCATCATTAACAGTTATTTGGGTTAAATAGTAAAACATGATGTGAATGCAGCTATGAAAGAAGGTTAAAAGCATAAGAATTTAAAGATGCTGTGATTGGAACACCCTTCGGAGAATCTCATTAAAAATTAATTAAACTCCACTAAATGAAGAATGAATTCATACTAATTGGATCATGATCCTTTGTTATTGCTATGTTATTGTGTCCTGTATTTAAGCTGTTTACTTCTTTTTGATTTTGCCAAGTTGCTTAGGTTTGTGTACACAGCTAGCTTTCCCCAAGGTGGTGTTGTTCTCTGCCTCAGTGCGTCCTGGAGCTTTATAGAGAGCAGCATCTTTTGTATCTCATAAGCAGGAAATAAAGTGGTTTTTTAAAGTGGTATTTTAACCAACACTGGGGCACGGTCAGTTTCTCACTTCCCTATTCTCAGGAGAAAATAACAGAAACAATGAGCTATCAGAGACTAAAGCTGATGCATGACCTTATTACAGGTTTTTAAAATGCTGGAGAACTCAAAGAAGTACATGAACACATACCGCAATACCAAAGCGTGTGATGCCTTGCCTCTCACAGTCTGAGATGACCGTCTCTCTGAAAGCCTCATCGTGCGACTCGCCATCAGTGACAACCACCATCACCTTGGCAACACCAGGTCGGCCGCCATTGTTTATATGGAAACCCCACTGACTGAGATGCACAAGAAGATTTTCTTTTTATCATAAATTAACAGGATGCAAATAAAGAAACATTTGTTTGTAAAAGGTTTCAGTTACACAAGTTTAGAGAAAAAACAAATGTTCGAACAAAACGCCTGTTATAAGTATGAGTGCAAACACCAACCTGGCATATTGGATGGCATGAAAGGTATTGGTAGCAACACCAGACATCTGTTGGATTGCAGATGCCGCCGCAATCACCTCCTCTTTAGTTGTATAATCGTTCATTCTGAATTCGAACTTGGGATAAACTGCATACTGAATTACACTGACCTGGCAGGATATGCAGAGAAAATGAGGTGTGTCAAATTACAGAGTGCTACAACATTTCCCATAAAAGAAACAGTGAATATATTTGCTTTCTCAGCTTAAATTTCCAGCTTTGGTCAATATAGTGAAAGTCTCACCTGTGTGTTCTGGGGTCCGATGTCTAGTGAGGGAATCAATTTCAGCAGGAAGTCTATCATTGGTTTCCATGGATAGATACTATTTGATCCATCCAAAACAATCACAATATCCATTGGTCTTCCACATGCTAAGAGAATTAGAAGATAAAGCATAAATTTGGCCAAGACTCAAACTGTGTTCATCCAATTTAATCCCCTCCAGCTTGCCCCCCTGTGACTGCTTGCATTTCATCACATTTACCTGACATGGGTAATACTCCACACTAAAAAGCCCTCAGCTTCTTGTAAACACAAAATGTTTACACAAAACGTAAAATAATCTGCAGCAGAGATCTTAGAGATGAGAGCCGCTTTAAATAGCAAGAACTTGATGATCACTATGAACTTATGAACACCAATTTCAAGGGTGGAGTGAAATAGTCCAAGGTGGGAAACATTTTACAAGCATGCAGGCTCACAACAGTGGCTGATCTAATAAATTATCAGCTGGGGAAAAAAAAACTCTTTCTCCATCTGGTTTACTGAGAACTGAATTTAAGTAGACCACAGAGCATTTGTTGAAGGGCTGTGAGTGGTTAAGCAAAAACAAGAAGGAACAAAACAATATGTTGTAGAATAAGCATGTAATGACAGTTGCTAGTTACTTTATAATAAACCAGAATGCAGCACGGTCTGTGTAGCTGCACATGCAGGGCTGATAATAAGTTATGTAGTTTCCTTGCATGCAGAATTTGACTGTTTCTTCTCAACTGCAGGTGACTCAGAAATGCAGAGGAATTTATGTGTGTGAACATCCCTGGAATCCCCCAAATGTCCTTAATGACCAGGAAAATTGATTGCTGTGTGTGACTGCAGGCTGAAAAGTTTATTTGACCTATAAGATCTAAACACATCTTAATAGCAGAAAAATATTTTTTTTAAAAATAAATAAATAAATAAATGTGTTAAAAGTCCTGAAGTCAAAGAGAAATACCTAAGAAGGTGATAGAAAATGATAGTGCTATAAGGTCCTGTGGAACCTCCAGGTCCATACTGACAAACTGGTGATGGCCAACCAACAGGATATTGTGGTGTTTTGTAAACTACAGAAGGAAGCAGTAGTAGTGTGTGTGGTTGTTCCAAGTAGTTAACATCGGCATCGAGAGGAAACAACACCGGCGGCTTGAATATCACAAAGAGCTGAAAGTGATTGTTTCTATCTGTTAACGCGTCTGGATTCTTGAGACAGTTACAAGCGCACGGTGCGATTAAAATCAAAACCCCACAAAAATCCAGAGCAGTAAAGCGCACTATGTGAACAAGTGACGATGGCAGCTCTCATTCAGGGACTGTTTATTTCTCTCATTTGCTGAAGCGCTTTCATAACTTTCATATGCAGATGCATCTTTTAATCACCTGTTAAGTACAATTATTGAAAGAGTCCCTTTTCTTTTCTGAACAGCTTTATGGGGGACCTGAATGGTGGCTCTGTGAAATAGTCAAAAGCAGGAACTGAGAGTCATAAACTAAGCTTTCCAGAAATTTAATCAAAACAAATTATCATTAACAAAGACATGGGAATGAGTTTACTTTGATTATTTCTTGAAGTGAAAACGGTAACTGGTCATAAGATTTAACAATCAAAGGTAACAGAAAAAATTAAGAGAGCAGACAGAATGTCATGGCAATGGATTCAACATATAGACATATCCTGTTTGGAAAGGCACTAATCAGTTAATAGTATATATATATATATATATATATATATATATATATATATATATATATATCTTTATAAAAAAAAAACCACATAAAATGTACTTACTCTGGACAGCAGGAGAGAAGGCAGCTTGAGGTTTAAAGAGGGGGTCTAATGTTGCACATATTCCTGGGTAGAAGTTTTGATCACCACACCGCTGTCCCCATAGAGGACCACACATCTGTATTGGGTATAGAGGTAATAAACTTAATGGATGATCAGCATTTTCATTGCCACTAAAACACCCACAAAGGTGAGATCACAATATTAACCATTCTTGAAACATTTCTCTATCTGGGGAAACCAAGATGGCATAGGTCTTGTGAACTTTTCATAATGCACAGCTTATCGCATTTCATACTCTTTTGAGACGATTGATGTTTAAATTTATATGTCGTCTTGATGGATCTTGTAATGGGATTATAAGAATGTTCACCCAGCCTTCTTTCAGTACCATGAGATATCAGTCTGCTATGTGGAAGCCCTGGTACACATGTCTCTTTTCAATATGTTTGTATGTCTGAACTTTTTTTTTCATGGACCTAGAGTCTGAATAAAGATAAAGTTCATCATTTATCAAAAACCATCTTTGTTTTTCTTGCCATAAGAAAATTTAACAATAAATGAAGGCTATGCTGAGTATGAAAGAACTAAAGTAATACAAGTCTGCACTCTAGTAGTAGCACTAACAGTAAAAAGTGAGTGTTTGGGCCAAGATCCTTCCTCATACTATGCTGAGTATGCATCGTATGATGAACATGCATGGAAGAAAGCATGCTATAGCCATAGCATGCAGACAACATACCATCAAACCGGTGTTTGGAGTCATCCGGGTTAGCGTAAGGCCCAGGGACATGTTAACACTGACATCATTAACATTTGGAATACTAACAGAATCTGTAAATAAAGAAGAAAGGACAACAAAGTTCAAATTTTAATTATTACACCTGGCATTTAAACAAATCAATCAAAATTTCAGTTCATGGATAAACTATATGCATCTTTTAAAAATGTTAATTACTCATTATCATATGTCAAAGTCAAAAGGCTCCCTACAACTTTAAAGAAGATTACTTTCTGTTTCATTTGGTAATTTTGAAGACAATGAAGCATGTTTGTTGATGTGGACAGTGAAACAACAAAATAATAAACTTTGCCTTGAAGACTGAGCTTATCACAGCTGTTTCTGGATCCTGAGATTGGACACTTGTAAATGTCCCCCTTCCTGTTTCCACTGAATCCACTCCAAGGAGCACCGACAAGGAGCCTGCCAAAGAAGCAATAACATTCATTTCTCTGTCTGAGAAATATGCACCGCTGCGTTTATTGGCATCGTCTTATCTGGCAATGGAAGCGGTTGGAATAGCATGCACAAGACTACTTTCTACTACAGAAAGCACATAAAAAAAGGAAACATTTTATTTTGTGCTTGAATAAATAAATCAAACTGTACATAAATATCCGTCTGTGAGTTTAAAACCTTGCAATTTTGTGCTACTGTTGTGGTGAAGTGCCAACATGTCATTTGTTTTTTATCTCTTAACAGTCTAAGGTACAGGAATGACATTGTACAGGTTCACACAGAGAATATCCCCTCCAGCCACTTTATCTGCACACTATTGCAACACACAGATGCATCATACTGTAATTGAAGTAATATCTTGTGGTTCTGACTTTTTACAATATACACATCACTTTTGATGTTGTGTAATGTGGGAAACTACAATCAGATACTGTACCTACTCTAGGGACACTCCTTCAGACAGTGAGTTATCCTGTGACTGCTCAGTGAGTGCAGAGAAATCCAGACATGACTGAACTTTGTTAATGTTCATGTCAAGGCTTAAAATTACAGTTGCAACATCCCCACTTTTAAGATGGCAGGAATGTTATATGCATCATAAATAAAGCGTCGTGGCTGCCGGTCAGAAGGCGTTATTGAATTAAAATATTCATTTTTATAAGTTTATCATAAAAAAAAAAAAATTTGAATATTTTATATTTTGGAGGGAAGAAAGGGGTTGGGGTGCTTTAAATATCTTTATGTGTTTTGGATACATCCTTGTACCCAACAGATGTTTGATGACAATGTCAAAACTACTGGTCAATGTGAGAGGCAGGCTGTGTGTTCATGCCCAGCATCTTTAAAGCATTATTCAATTTAAAAAAAAAAAAAAAAAAAAGAAAAAAAAAAGATAATAATAAATAATAATTCATTCATTCATTTTCCTAACCGCTTAGTCCATTTCAGGATTGTGGGGGAGCTGGAGCCTATCCCAGCAGTCTTAGGGCGAAAGGCAGCGTACACCCTGGACAGCTAGCCAGTCCATCGCAGATAAATAATAATAATGATGATAATAATAATAATAATAATAATAATAATAATAATAATAATAATAATAATAATAATAATAATAACAATAATAATAATAATAATAATAATAATAATAATAATCATCATCATCATCATAATGTGAGTCTTGTTAAATAATTCTGTGACCACAGCTATTTCCTAAGCTTAATTTCATATAACTCCACTTCTCAGTCTCATTATTTGTCTGTCTTTGGAGGTTAGTTATCTGAAGGGTGCATTCTTTAAGAGTTAACAGATAAACCTCTACGTTATCATTTAATCTGGTCATATCAGCACTGGATTATATGCAGAACAGCTTTGTATAAAATATTCAGTTTTAACATGTTATGTCTACATTGCTAACGGGGACCCAGCATAAATTAAGAAACAATTATGAAAAATGTATGTTTGAGCTTGGGGGATTTTCTCATTCATGAATCCTCAATTGCAGCAAAATTCAAAGATAATGATCTATAGCAAAAGAAACTAAATGAGAAATCTTGTTCTTTATCATGCGTGTTGTGTTTGAGCTTGCAGTGACAAGCCAAGTGAAACTCTGGTTGGTAGATCATGCAACATATCCTGGTTCTATTAAGGCAGCAAATGCAGCGCAAAGACTTGTACCAAAACTTTCTCCTAGAAAAGCTGAGCCATTACATGCTTTGGTCCACAGTACTGAGTTTCAACAATGGCTTTTACCAGCTTGCTACAAGCTTTACAGAAAAATGCCAGATCTTCATTTTGATCTTAGTTCCCTAACTGGACTGTGCATGACTGCAACACAAGAGCATCAACAATAACAGTTCACCATCAGCCAGACACAAACATCTGCTAAAAATAGCTGAATTAATACTGAGGTATCACTTGCAAGAAAACATGTTTCCAGGAGCATGTTTCACCACAGTAACACAGTAACACGGTGTAGGCAGATAAAACTGACATACAGAATGACAACCACAGCAGCCACATTGCCAGTGCTGCTAAACAACGGGTGGGAGGAAAATATTAAAACGATTGATGCATTGCATGAAAATAGCTAAACTTTCAAGTGCATGAAACAAGTTAAACTTATAGCTGAGCCATCTTTTGGTGTGGAGAATGGACTGAAACCAGTCATGCATAAGACAGTCCTGTTACTGAAACATAAGCTCTGCGTTTAGAGGTTTGTTTACGTGACACTGTCATTTGAATTTTTTTTTTTTTTTTTTTTAATTAATGTTTTGTTTGTTTGGTTTTTTTTTTCAAAAACAAAATGTATAAATCACTGAAGTCTTTAATCTTGCCTTTAGACTCTTTAGAGGGACCTTGGTGAAGCCAGATATTACGTATGAATAAAGTACTGGTGGAGAAAACCAAACTCCTCCCTATTAAACAAAACCCATATGTGATGACTTAAGCGCCTACCATTTTCCCTGATGATTTGTCACTTGCTGGACAATGTGGCCAAACTCCTCGGTTTTGGGGCCACTGAAAATCTTTGCCCCAGCTGTGCCAACATTGAAAGTCTGTGACAGGAACATTCTGTCAGCTGGTGGAAGAGAAAGAAGATGTTGCATGACAAACATAATCTCAGTTAATTACAAAAAAAAGCACTCTATCAGCATAGGTATGGCGTTAGAAAAGTCATAAACAATAAAAATAATTAATGAAACACTCCTGTGTGTTTGTGTGTGTGATCTATTTGTTAAGTGTTTGTTTTAAAAAGAAACTCCATTTGTGACAGAAGTCTAATACAGATGTTGCAGGCAAGCAGCTCAGTCAGACACCTAAACTTCCCCCTTTGGGTCATGTGTTGCTGAATCATCCACACAATCAGAAAAGAAATCAGATAAGCTTTACACACTGGGGTGGGATGGGTGCTGGGGTTGCTTCACAAAACATCAAGATCTTACACCTGATGCAACTTGGCAAGATAAAACAACATCGTAACGTCCCTCGACCTTTTCAGGTGAGAGAACATCCTGAGCTAGCAGAGCCACAAGTCCAAACAGGCTGAGCACAACCATCAGCCTGCAATCCCTTCAATCAGCAGAGACAGGAATGTGGATTCATGATGAACTCAGGGGACCTTGTCTCGTGCCACGCCTGTTTACCTGCAGCACATTTACCTCTCTCTCCCTTCGCATCACTTTTTTTTGTGTATTCCAACACTGTTTCCTTTATAAAGCGATTAAAAACTACCTAAAAGGTGCATCTTTTCTCCATTGAAATCAAATAGTTTAACTGCACAGTGACTGCAGCTCGTGATCGCATCAAAAGCTGGTGGAAAAAGTGCGGAAAAAAAACCTAAGAAATATGCACCCCTGAGCAAATTCTTTTAGTGCATTCAGGCTGTGAGTTAATGTGATAATCCTCAGATTGGATGAAAGATATAAAACCGTTACCTAACTGCATTTCAAGCTGGAACTGGAGACTAATCCAGTTTTCAGAGTCAGACCTTATAAAAAAAAACTGTTTACGCGGAGTTCAGTCCACTGATATTCCGACAGGCTTTAAAGAAGGACTCCGTGTTGTCTCAAAATGAAAAGTTTAACATCCAGAAATAAAACTGTTGTACTTACCGATCACTATTATAGCGAAAAATATACTCCCCGACGTTATGTGGTCCATCCTCATCTTTATTCCACTTGTTTGATGTGATTAAATGAAGCCTCTGCCACTTGTCAAAAGTGGGGGCTCTGCTACGGCGAGTCAGAGGTGACGCGCCGGATGGATTTCCCTATAAGGACACGAGCTACTCCTTTTTACCTGCTGATAAACAAAGTCCGACCCAAGTATCATCCACATCATCCAATCAATGGCTGAATTTCAGGATGAATAAATAGATAAAGAAGGAAAGAAAGAAGAAAAAGATAGAAAAACAAATTTGTCTGAGTAGACTTAAGTAAGAACATTTCAGGCTGATCCTGCAGTAAAGTCTTTGGATTTTAAATAGGTACATCCTTTAAAAAAACCAAACAAAAAAAAACCAAAACAAAAAACAACAAACTCATTGACAAGCTAGTCCAAGATCAATGTCTTTATTTGAAATCTGCTTTAATCTTCACAGCAAAGCTCCTCCACGCTCAAATCAGTACATGCTAAATAAACAAATAGACTTGTCCAATAAGTTCAGCCTTATCATTATAAAGGCTACATTGCCTGTATTCATTGTAAAGTGGTGAGTTGTGGTTATGCCAACAGCTCTGTCTTGGGAGGTTAAAATATCAAGAAGAAGCCCAAACAAAAGAATCCTTATTATGAGATATTATGTAATACAAACCAGAAGCTTCTTTCCTCGACTGGAAACCAATTAATGATGTAAGATATTTCATTCAGGAAAGCCACTGGCAATGGAGTTAATAGAAATTAAATTTCAATCAGTGCTGCCATTCCCAGACAATTTGGAAAGAATTTGACAGACTTTGTTGCTCAACAGAGAGAATTACTTTACAAAATGTCATTAGTCGCGTGAGCAGGCGACTCATAGTATCTGTGTTAGTACTAAAGAGACTTCACAGTTCAGATTCTAACTGCATTTGTAGCTCATCTTTGATGGTTTTTGAGAAAGTTGGAGAAAATATCCCTCATGACATAAACCGGGCTCCATATTTTTAACAAAAAGGCTTCATTGTAAATGGGGGTTGTGGAATTTGAACGATGCATGCATTTAAGAAGCAAGGAGGGTCAAATGAAGGACTTTGGAAGGATTGTGGGAGATCTGGGAAAGATTAATATGACAAAGATCCATGGAGTAGTTCTTTTGCAACTGGAAGCACTTGTGCGATCATAATCATTTTCCTTCCCACTGGGAGGTTCCCAGTATTATCTTTCAGGATCAACCAGGAATTAAAACTATCTGGTATTTTATTCAAAATGCTTGTTTTAAATTACAATCACCAGAGCTGCTTTTTATGAACTGACAACCTTTAAATGACCGCAGTATTATTGTTTTTTTTTTTATCATTAGACAGGTAGTGTTACTGTTGTTTACTTTTAAGCAGACACATTATTGCAACCCTTGCTTTCCATTAAGAGACCCAGAATCTGTTGGAAAACTGCTCAGAGCAAGAATTAGGATCATTTGCTGTTTATGATTTAAATACTTGATTGAGATCTTTCAGTATCAAAAAGTAGAGAAGTTTGTGCATTAATTATCCAACAATTCAGTCTTACTTGTGCCACACGGTCAGTTCTCATGAATTCTTGTGCCATAAATGAATTTCAGGGTAATGGTTGGTGTCCTGTGAAATGACTGTTTAATAACAAAGCACAGGCTACATTAAACCTTAAATTATAGTTACATATATATAAACTCACAAATTATTTTATGTTACAAGCCTAAAAATATATTAAAAGCATTCACCACAGCATTTGATCTGGAGTAGTGAGGTAAATCATAATATGTATTGGAATCCCTGAAGCAATCCCAGCATACTGCAACTCATTTACCTAGCTGGGGCAGCTTGGAGACAAAACCTGTATATAATCCATTCCAGTGTCCAAAAACACTGACATAGACGTTTGCCCCTTACTCAAAGCCCTTATTTAACTCAGCTAATGTCTTCTCCACCTCCTCTGTTTGTTCAGTTGTGACTCAGGCGTAAGTCATCAGCTGAGCTGGAAAAAAACACTCAAACTGACCAAGTTCAAGCAGTTGTGTGGAAGTGACGTGTAGATCCTGATAATGCTGGGTTTCTATTTTGGATAGCTGCTGATGAGACTCGAATGGAGAAATGTGCAAATCTGACATTCCTGCATTTGCCCTTATTTGTATTTGCTTGACTAAAAGCAGTGCTAAAAGTTTTAGACAGCCGTCTTACATCATGTGAAACAAGCTTGAAACAGCTGAGACTGTGGTGGTGTTTCCTATTGGCCATTTATGTCTAAAGCATTGTGGGCATGTTGTAAAAAAAAAAAAAAAATCCCCGATGAGGAGGGTTATAAATCACTTCCTGTTTGACAGGATGTTTAAACACCTTTTGTCATCGTAGGCCAATTTTTTCATTTGCTTTATGATTTTTCTTTTACAGTCTTTGTAAACAAAAGAAAATAAACTTCTAGGGTTTTATACACCATGTCTTAAACTTTAGATTAAACTTTAGATTAGGGGTGGGGGACCCTGGTCCTTGAGGGCTGGAATCCTGCAGGTTTTCCTGGTCCAGCACACCTGATTCAAATCAAATGGTTCAAATAGTTTATCGAGATCTGCACATGGATTCATTCATTTGAATGTGGTGTGTTGGAACAGGAAGATGTTTAAATCTTTCAGGACATGGGCCAAGATTCCCCACCCCTGCTTTAAACAGCACATTACAGACTGTACTAATGCACAGATAGGATTATTAATTACATCAGAGACATTAAAACATTATGAAAAAATAATAAAACATATCAAACTGTACAGTGATATACTTCACAGATATTTCCTTCCTTCTTCCATTTCCTTGTGTTTTCATTTTCATGAAATTACATTAAAAAGCAGAATAATTATGTACATAACACAAGAAGCACAAATCACACTTCTATATGTTTCTACATGTTCTTTTATATGACATATTTTATGGTAAATAATGATATTCTGAATGAAATAGATTGCTGATTTATAAAGACTTGACTAAACACATACATGAACAGACTTACAGGACTGGGTGAGCGAATAGCAGCGCTGTACTAATCCCTCTTTCACACCCATCTGCTGACCAATGGGAATCTCCAGTCCTGGTTTGCATTGTGGGCCAGAATGACATCCAGCTGGCTCACAGGGGCTCAAAATTCATTGACTGCACACAAACATGTTGGTACGGTGACGTGGACGGGTGAAGTTACTCTGTCAAATGACTATTTTTGATCAAGTATAGTTTTTATTTTTCAGTAATACAACAGAGAAGTGACAAATATAGTCCTTTGCAAATGTGAGAGTGATGATCCTTAATTTTGTGCCAGTTGTCTGGAAACTAACGGTTTGCAGATGAGATATCAGCAGTGAGCCAGACACTTTCTCAACAGACTCACAGCTGACTATGGTCCCCACTCAAACTTCCTATTCAACAAAATTCTTTTTGTTCTTATTTTCTTGTGTTAAAAAAGACCACATATGTGAAATGTACAGCAAAAACGGTATGCATTGATCACTCTGTGGTCTGGATAAGCTCCACAGTTGCATGTTGGCAATAAATTAGATGCAGGCTTGTGGTTTCCAGTTTGTAACAACTGGCAGATGTGAACAATTAACTATAGTGCAAACTGTTATACTCTGAAGTACAGTGGATCAATGTGGTAAAAACAAAAACAAATTGAAATTATAATTAAACACTTACAGTGTGATACGTATTTTCATTAATGGGTCCAAAGAATGTATCAGTGAACTGTGACACTGACTGTTTAAAGAAATCTACACAAAACTAAACTGCAAAATATAATATTCTTCAAGGAAACTCATGAGTTTTACAAGTTAAACATATGGTTGATGCTGAGAGGTAGAAAACAAAAGAGTTTCTCTGTTACAGGAAATTATCTGTGGTGTGTTGTTGAGCTTCAAGGAAGGCCATCATAGGACTGCTCATTATTTTCCTCTCAACGAAGGCAACCACGAAGAATCTTCAAGGCCATTCCAAGCGTGCATGACAACTTTCCTAACATGAGCCAATGAAGAGGCAGAACCCTGAATTCTATCTTGCAACACAAAACAAATTGTGTAACGTCAATAAGTCACAGAGAAGGCAAGTTCAGCAGACATTACAAGGTTCTTTGTTCTTTGTGTTTGGACTTATTGTAGCAACATAAACAGGAAAAAAAAAGTGCTTTTTCCGCAGAGATCAAACTGAGTTGATTGTAATTCCACTTAAAAAAAAAAAAAACCTACAAGCTGTAAACAGGGGTTCTGTTGTTATTTTCATCATGCTGGGAAAAAAATCCCTCAATTTGATCATCATTTCAAATTTTAAGAAGCTTAAAGGTGCAGATTAATTAAAGATCAATGAAAGGAAAATGCAAAATATCATCAAAAATTGTGTTTTTATTTGTATGTAATTCCTTTACTAAAATAAATTCTAACTTTCTTCTAGAATGAGTCATTTATACTTACTTGCTTTGGGATCACATACATGACTGCTGTCATATTTATGCCACTTTTTTTTTTTTTTTAACTCTCTCTGTATGGACAAACAACAATGATAAGGAATAATCTTTTTCCTTATGTCATCAGATTTTAGTCAGGTAAATATTTTATTTTTCTATCCTGTATGCAAGCCTTCACCAGGAGATTTATGTTATTTTTCTCTTCACAAACCATTTCAGCCCTCCAGTAACTTTAACTCAACGCCTGCTTGGCGCGAGCACCAACTCACTTAATCCTGCCGATAAACAATATTCCCAGCTAAATTTATTCCCTGTTTAAGGCTCCTGTCACATATGAAATTATAGCAATATATGACTACACACATTTCTTCCTCATTTTGCCCAAAATTTTTACTGGTATGGCACATCAGTGAACTAAAATAAATGTAGTTCAGTCACTGTTCACACTCACCAGCCACTTTATTGGGACCTATTCAATTGCTTGTTAGCACAACCAGCTAATTAGCCAATCACACTGTGGCAACCCAATGCTTTTAGTCATTTAGTTTTTTTGTTTGGTCAAGACACCTTCTTTAAGTTCAAACTGAGCATCGAAATTGGGGGGGGGGAATGTGAATGAATTTGAACATGGTATGTTGTTGGTGCCAAACTGCTTGGTCTGAGTATGTCACAAACTACTTATTTGCTGGGATTTTCACACACAACCTAAGATTTAAAGTGAATGGTTCGGAAAAAAAAAAGAAGAGGATAATCAATGAGCAGCACCTGTCTGGACAAAACATAATATGAGAGGAGAATGGGCAGACTGGTGGAAGAGGATAGATAGGCAACAGAAACTCAAAACACAACTGGTTAGAACCAAGGCATGCAGAATACTATTGCTAAAATCAAAACAGGACACAGAATTGTTACTGTCAGGGAAGAACAGGGAATTTAGGTTGCAATTTGAACAGGTTCACTAAATTGGACAATAGAAGATTGGAAAAATGTTGCATGATCTGATGGACGGACAGACAGACAGATCTACTGAAATGCTCCGTTCTGCAGTGTAGCGAGAGGAGGCAACCGCTGCGGCTTCTCATTTGTTCCTTAAGTAATCTATGGAGGGAACGGATCCATTGTGCCTTGGATCACCATTTCAAGCCAGTGGTGGTTGTGTAATGAAGTGTGGGACATTTTCTTGCAACATTCTGGGTCCTTAGTACCAATTAAACATGGTGTTAAAATAAACAGTGTTGAATATTATTGCTGACCACATCCAGCCCTTTAGAGACACAGGGTACCCATATTCTGTTGGCTACTTTAAATCATCTCAAGCTTACTGCACTAATGGCCTCAAGTTCTCATTTCAATCCAGGAGATGACCTTTGGGATCCAATGGACACATCTGCAGCAACTGTGTGATGCTATCATGCCTTTATGAACTTAAGAGGAATGTTTCTAACAACATTTTGAAAAAGGATCCAACCTGGTGCAGGAAGATACATCTTCTAAAGTTGGCAGTGATTACAGATTTCATAATTGTTGCAATTGCTGCCAGCAGAATCGTTTGTGTTTCTAAAATCTGAAAACTAAATTAACATTAACTCTTCATGTGGCAGTTAACCAAAAACAGCACATAAAACAATATTTACTATAAATTCTCTTGAGCAGTACATTATTTTATATCATCGTGACTAATGGTAGCAGATGATGATTGACTTGATCAAACATAACACAGGGATGAAAAATAGTGTACTAATTTGTGTGGACAGCACTGCAAACACACACAGTTACCAGTTGATGGCAGAGTTTGTTCAGAAAACAAACCAAGTCTGGTCCTGTCCTTAGACATACAGCTTGCGCTTAAGATACAACTGAGTCAGCTGTTTGCTTGACTGATGAGAAATACCACAATGACAGATTCCTGTAAATAGAAATACAATTGTAGACCGTATTTAAACCTGGCATAAATATGGACCAGTACCTTTTGCAGCTCCATATAAAAATCTAACATGCAGCTCACTTTAGGTCTCTTAACACAGAAAAGGGTCTCACAAAAAAAAAAATCTCACATTATAAAGAATTTATTGCAGGCAAACAGTACTATAAATAATATTTACAAACTATAAAACATTCTTTTTAATGAGTTCTGTGGATTGCTGCTAAACAGTCTTTCAGTCTCGGGACAATGAATCTGTTGTGCAGCTGAGCTGCGCCACCCTGACCTGCAAGATGTGTTTATCAGAGAAATGAAGGAAAAAAAAAAAAAAAAAAAAAAGAAAGTTTATTGATTTAGACTAACTGCATTGTGAGAGTTTTAGAAATTTTAAAATTATAACTTTATATGCCAGAGATTGCAAAAAACCAAAAACAAAACTGCTTTATTTCACATTCCAGTTTGCAAATGAATTTACCTATTTGTACAAGTTTTATACAAAGTGTTTTAACTGCACACTGTTCACAGAGATCCTGAACCCACCTGAGTGAAATCTATCCAGACAAAAGCTTCAGTTATTGTCTTTAATATGGTCAACATGGCATGAAGTCGGTATCACAGCTGTGGTGATAAGGGCTATGCCGTATTTGTAGTGACTGTAGATATGTAGTACAACAAACATCTCACCTATCTTACAGTGTAATTTACATAATCTTAACACTTCTGGAAGTTTGTTTTTGGCCTGTAATGTATGAGGGGTATTTGCTACCATTTTAAAAAATATGATGCATGTATTTGATTAAACAAACCTGTCTTCCTGTAAATAACTAGAAAAAAAATCCACAGCACACCATTTCCCTCGTTACATTTTGTTTAGGTTAAAAAGAAACAAGCTTCAGGAAGAAATCCAAAACAATTCCCATGTTAGGAAAAAAAAAAAAAGAAAAAGAGAGGAGGAAAAAAAAAGCTGAACATTTTGAACAGTTTTGCAACTGATTGTCCCGTTTTTTTAAATCAACACTGACTGAAAAAAGGTGTCAGAAGTGCAACAATGAACAGCTTTTTGTTAAAAGGCTTGTTTGCAGTAAAAAGAAAAAGTCTCAGTCTATCCAAAGCTAGTTTCCTTTGCTTGTCAACATTCCAGCAAAATGAGAGGGGAAACTACAGTATATGTCCGTTGAGTCACGCCGATCTTCACTCATGTCATTGCTGCCGTTTCCTCTCTGATTCTAAACAAAAGTTCTCAAAGGCTTCCGCCATCTCCGGCTCCATCTCATCCTCGAAGTCGTATCTGTGAACGCAACACAGTGGGTCAGATTAACACAAAACGCTTTGACTTTTCTCCCAGACACTTTTCAGAAGAAGGTTTTTTGATGATTTATGCAGATTACAACATGTGGATGTACTTGTCATTGGAGTGGACACATAAAAAAACCACTCTCTCTTACACACACAGACAAACACAAACAGCCCTGAGGGGGGGAAAGAGTTAAGCCCTCTTTCACACCCAACTGCTGACTAAACCGAATCAGAGGCCCTGGTCACCACTGTTGCATTGTGGGCCACTCATACACATTTGCCCTGCTCAGGGGCCCACAGGTCAGACGCTGTCATGTGACTTGTCTGCTGAGGTTACCATACAATCATATGACCAAAGATGTGCCAGTATCATGATTGTGCTCTACATTCTAATATAAAGCAATTATAAGCTCATATGATCGTTTTGACAGCAGAGTCAGAATGAACGTATTTATTTTTTGTTTGCGAATGCTTATATAATGCTTGCATACGTAATATAGCCAAAACTAGGGACATTCTGTCTCAGAGTGATGCAGAAAAACTGGTTCACGCTTTTGTTACTTCGAGACGAGATTACTGTAACTCTCTATTACTGGGCGGTCCTAAATATGCCCTGAAAAGCCTTCAGCTGATCCAGAATTCTGCAGCCAGAGTCCTGACCAGAACCAGCAGGAGAGATCATATTTCTCCAGTTTTAGCCTCTCTTCATTGGCTGCCTGTTGAATCTAGAATAGAATTAAAAATCCTTCTCCTTACATATAAAGCCCTCCACAACCAGGCACCACTATATATCAAAGACCTCATAGTTCATATACCAATCATATACCATAGTTATATACCAAGCAGAGTACTTCGTTCGCAGACTGCAGGCTTACTTGTGGTTCCTAGAGTCTCAAATAGCCGAGCGGGAGGCAGAGCCTTTGGTTATCAGGCCCCTCTCTTATGGAATAAGCTCCCAGTTAGTGTTAGGGAAGCAGACACCCTCCCCACCTTTAAGACTAGGCTGAAGACTTATCTTTTTGATAAGTCCTATAGCTAGGGATGGTTAGCATCCCTTAGTTATGCTGCTATAGCAATGATAGGATGGGAGACTGAGTTGGACCCTCCATCTCAATCTGTTGGTTTCCTTATATAGGCTATTATGAATTGGCTTTCATTATGTTTTTTTCTCTACCTGTAAGGCGTCTTGAGATGGCATTGCTGTGATCTGATGCTATATAAATATAGTTGAACTGAACTGAATTGAAAAAGTCACCAAAATATCTTTAGTTCACAAATAGTTTGGCTATCAAAGTGATTTGTTTCCAGGAACAAACTAGTAAAAGCACTCGGAGAGCAAGGGCCACAGATCTCCCCATATTGTAATTATTTCTTTTCTTCCTATGATGAAAACTCCAAAGGTTCCCTATTTTTTCATATTCTGGATCAAAGTATCCAGAATGATTCCTTTATCAGGATCAGTCTTCAATATATTTTACAACCTGTTGGAAGCTTGTCCTGTATTTTTTTCTCCAAAGTGCTCCGACCATTTTTGTTGGCATTACGTGCACAAATGTTGAAAACGGCCCTATGTCACAATGTTAAAGAATCCCTTAAAAAATTCCTGGAACCAAACGGTGATCTGGATCACAACCTAAATTAAATCAGTTCTTCCTTTTCACATTTCCAACAACTCCTGAAAATTTCATGAAAATCCATCTATTACTTTTTGAGTTATCTTGAACACAAACAAACAGACAAAGAGATAAACACCGGTAAAAACAATCAGACATAAATTAGTTAAAAACACTGATCTGGTTTTGATACTTAAGTGTTAAAGAGAGCAACATATAGTAATAAATCAACTAGAAAAGTAGGCGACTGAACAAAGAAGAACAGAATTTATGAAATATGCGATCATTTCATATCTACTATGTGTACTTACTCTTCATTTCCATTTTCTCCATAAATATCATGGAAATAGTCTTGTCTCTCCAGGAGCTCTTGGTATTTTTCAGCATATTCTGTGAAAGCAGAACAACTTTCATTCAGGTACAACAGGTACTTGAACATCAACACATTTTTTCCAGCAGATAATTGAACTGCAGAAAAGCCCCAGGATGGATCAAGTCTGCATTGTTTGCATCTAAAAATAACATTACAACATGTAATAAAATGTATCTATAATAATAATGAAAAAAGGTTCAATTCTATTCTATTCTACAGTCATTTAGCAGATGCTTTTATCCAAAGCGACTTACAATTAAAGCTAATGGTCTAGTTGTTCTGAAACCAGGATAAATTTAGTTTTCTTATCGGTCACACTGTTTGTGAGACAGGAGGCAGAACACACAGATGGCTGTGCCAACTATTTGATTGGAAGAGCAATAACAAAACAAAAAACAATCAACAACAACAAAAAAAGATAACACCTGACAAATCTGTCTATAAATGCTGTAAATATCAAAAAGACACGGATGTCGATCCCAGATGTGTAAAGGCCAAAAATATCTAAAAATCTTAAAGGTGGCAAAAATACAAGACTACAAGTTTTACTGCTGACGGCGAAGAAGTTACAATCAAGCCAAAATACTAGCAGCTCATTTTCTGCAGGTACATTCGAATGAATGAATATCATATTGCCTGCAGCCCAGGGAAAGCATTGATTATGAGGAGTAAAACCATTTTAAAATATACTTACTTCACATTTAAATTGGCTTTATGACAAAAAAGTACAAATCCCATTATTATTTAAACTGAATAAAAATAAAACATCTCAAATTATGTTAAAACAAGCCAATCCCCCCCCAAATTAAACCTGTGATTTAACATGATTTAACCCCTTAACCAGCGGGGCCAGCCCCCAGGCCGTTTTAAAGATGACACAGTCTTGTGCAAAAACAAGTGGGTTTTTTTTGTTTTTATTTTTTAATTTGTTTGTTTTAAAGTGCCAGAAGAGAGGTCCGTCACAGTTCTTGTGGATCATGAACAGATACAGCTAACATATATTATTACTGTATCAGAAAAGCATTTATACCATAGCATAGCACTGATACCATATTTCAATACTACTGTAGTATTGAAATACAAAACGTTTAACAGATTGTCCACGACTTTTCATTTAAAAAAATAAATAAAAACAACTCAGATGTAGTCCCCGCTGGTTAAGGGGTTAAATTTACATCCAAATTTCAAATATTTTGCTTTTAAATTATTTGAAGAAAAAGGCATCTATAAAGAAATGTAGTAATAATGCTACTTTTCCTTGAAAGAAAAAAAATCAGCATTTTCACCACCACTGAGATGCTTCTCTGTGCATCGTTTATGTACAAAACATTTTTGACATTAGCTTTACATGTGAACTCACCGGGGTCTGCTGCTGTAAAAGGTGTACCATCTTCCGTGTAGAACGTAGGTTCGTTCTGAGTGGATAAAAAGGCGTGTGTTGAGAAAACACTCGTGCAAAGAAAGATGCTGAACAAGACAAAATAAAATACAATCAAACAGAATAAAAACCGAGGAGCCTGACACACATACTGACCATGAAATAGTTTGGGTCATTTTCTGGTGTGGCGTTACTGGCTGCAGCAGCACCGCGGACTCTGCCCCAGTCGCTGGATCTCAGCTCCACCAGTTTCAGGAGCATCTGTTTCACATTTCTAAAGAAGAGAAAAGAAATGCAAGTTAATATCGAGATTCCGTCTGACTTCTGAAGGATGATTTTTTTAAAATATTGCGTATGAAGAAAAATGTTAAATTGCAACTGGATGCACTGAGTCACACCTGCTGCAGGTAGCATCTAACAGAACAGTTTCTATTCTCTGGATCAGTTCTTCCATGTCTCGTTTTCCACTCTTTTTCCATGTATCATCAAGGACAGATCCTGTCATCTGGGAATACAAAAAATTCCTGTGATTACCTGGAAAGCCAGTTTTCATAGCAAAACTCTCAACATCAAATTGTGTAAATAAGAAAAGTGAATTTTGATACCTTTAGCAGTTTGACAGCACAAATGAGATTTTCATCCACAGGATTGGAGAGCAGACTGTCTAAGAGGTCTTTCAGAGCAGTGAAGAGGATATCTGCTCTGTTTGGAGGACCTTTCCCACTCTTTATCTACAAAAAGAGAATTGTTAACAGTAAAAACTAGAAAATTACTCTGAAAACACAGAGCTCTGCCAAGCCGCTCATTTCCACCCCAATCTAACAGTCCGACATTCATTTCATACGTTTACACTACTAGATTCCCAGATACATTGCTAATGAATCCACTTCGTCTTGGCTATAGTGTGGCGTTTGTTGTATCGTGATGTCTTATTTTGTTCTCTTGCAGTAATGAAACTTCCAAAGATCCAGTAGTTTTTCTTGTTCTGGATCGTAGTATCCAGAATTTACCCAGGATCCATATCTACCTTTCATAACTTATAAAAATCTGTCGGGAACTTCTCCTGTATTTATTGACCAAACATCCTGCCTATTTATTGTGGAGTTAATGACCCTGTCTGGACTTATAAAGAATCCTTAAAAACTGTTCAGTAGTTTTTGAGTAAAGTTGTTGACAGACAAACAAAAAAGCAAGCAGACAGATTAAAAACATCAGCGAAAACATAACCTCCATCACCAAGGTCATAAAAATAAGTGACTGACATTGTTTTAAGGGTTATTCTGGTGTTTATGAGCTCCAAACATGGAGAAAAAAATGCCTTTCTTTCCATAGCAAAGCAACTGATCAGCACTGAAATTACTTTTAAAAATTATAGATGTCTTCTGGACACAAACCATCTCGCTTAACATTAGACAATTACATCTGTGAAGGCAACAGTGACAACAGGACTTAGACCTGGGGCGTCCAAAGTTGGTCTTCGAAGGGGCTGTCCTGCAGGTTTGAAGCATCCCTGTTTCATCACCATGGCTTACATTAAACAGACCAAACAGCCAATCAAGTTCTGCACAACGACTGATTAGTTTGAGTCAGGTGTTCTGGAACAGGGGTACATGAAAAACCTGCAGGATTGTGGCCTTCAAGGAACGGAGCTGGACACCAAATATGCTGCAATATAAACTACCTCTCCCAGAAGAAAACTTTGCTTGTATTAACAACACCGTGCCAAAACACACTCAGTCCATACTGAAACATCTCAACTTTGAAGTGGGTCTATTATGAAACAAAATAAAAATGTTTATAACAAACAGCAAAAATCATGCATTACAGAAGAATGGAAAAACATTTTGTTTTAAAAAAAAAAACCTGCTATTTATGCAACACCCATGTAACCATTTGAAACCTTTACTGGTATCAAATAAATAAATAATAAAACACATTGATTGCTCATACACTTCTCTGTTTGAATGTTTGATTTTGTCTTTTGTATCCATTACCAGTTAAAGAGTGGCTGGAAATGGTTTCCTAACCAATGCATCCACATTTCACACTGCTTCCCAACTATTTGTAATTCTGGGTTGTATATTCCTTTTAAATAAATTTTCAAAAGAGATGCTAATGATGCAAATAAGAAAGTACAAATGCAGTAAAAAGGCAACTTGTCCTGACAATCTTGTTTAAAACTATATAATTACATCCACAGGGGATTGAGAGCACTGTCTTACCTCCAGATGCAAGAAAAGCTCTCCTAAAAACAGCACAAAGGAGTGGAAGTTCTTCTGCGTCTCTGAGTCTCCTTTAACAGCTACATCCCTTTGTTCATATTCTTTTCTGCATCTAAAAAAAAAATTTACAAAGGTAATCTCACAATGCCATTCAACCCAGCCTTTTATTACTGTTTAGACTGGTTGTGTAAATGATTGCTTCTCTTATTAGAATGTGAGAGCCATTCATTTTAAGATTTAATCTCAATCTGATTCAAACATACATCAAATTTTAGCTGAAAATGGAAGCAGGATTACCGTTGCAAGAGCAGTTGGCGAAAGTTGCCACTTGGAGGGCTGACAGTGAGATGATGAGACAAGTAGTTGCAAAGCCTGGCGCCAGTGTAAGAGAAGTTTGGAATGGCAGTGGACTGCAATGAAAACAAAACCTCACCAGCTGGATACCTCATGTAAGTATGTTTGATCACATCAATTCAGGTATACTCGTATGAAATAAAGGTACAGTATTTAGACAAGTATGACAAAAGCGTAAACCATACCTTTGTGTAGATCAGTTCCACCAGTTCGTGTAACAACTCTTCAGTGGTAACCCACGAGTTGAGCATGGCAGCTATATATTCAATATCAGACTCAAAGGATGCTGGGGAGGAGCTCAGGTGACCGAGGAAGTCTGTGACCATGTCAGCCAATGTCGGTTCATTATAATAGCCTTCACTGTCATCATAATAAGCAGGGTCCTGTTAAAAAAAAACAAAAAAACAAAAAAACTGCGCTTGTGACTATGAAAGGACATACCCTAACATTACTTCTGTAAGTAATCATTGATGCACTGGTGGTGCAATTCCTTGTTCAAGCTATCAAAAGAAACAATATAAACTAAAAATATATGACAGAAATACACTATCTGAATTGTGAAAATGTAAAAATCTAACTTACTTCATATGGGTTCAATCCAAATGGGACAAATTCTGGAGCGCTAGCTGAAAGTTTTGATGACTTGACCAAGGCATCCCCATCATAACTCACTTTGGAGGTACTGTCATTGTTTGGAGTTGCACTTTGTTGGGGTTTACTTTGTTTTTGACCATCTAGAATTGGAAAAAAAGAGGTTTTTGGTCTTTAATAGAAGGGACACTAAATGAGCTTAATTTTGTTCCCATCAGCTAAAAATTCATAAAAACAAATAATAGGAAAAATAACTGAGTAACAAATAATCATTTCAAACAAAATTTACTTAATTTACTTAAATAGGTTTTTAAATCTACTCTCAGTCAAAAAGCAAGTATGTAGTTAGGAGTTGGAAATTTGTTAAATCAATTCAAAATACAGCACGCAACTCACAATCATTACATATTTTAAATGATGTGTAAACCAATCAGCAGTAGTGGAATAAGCTGAAAAAAAATTAACAAAATTGTAATCAGAATATGTCTGATACCAATGACCAGCAGCAAATAATAATAAAAACATTGTCCTATAGGGCTCATAAAGAACAGGGATTGGTAATGACCGATCACCTGTCCCAGTCCTGCATGACTCATTGGTGTCAAAGTGTGTGGTGGCCCCCTGCTTACATCTTGATTTACAAACTGAGGACTCCCAGACGCTTACTTACTGAGGAAGAACACCTAAGTACACACAACAGTACCACAGTTCAGATCCTTTTATTTATTCATTTAAAATCTAAGGCATTCAGTTATATATTCTTCTATCCATAAACCATCATTTATTGTCTGACTGCAGTGATGGATTTTTATATAGACCATTTCACCATTTTCAACTTGACCTGGTTTATTCTAATGTAGCAAAACCCTTCTGTAAGACTTTTCAGGCAAGTTTGTGAAATCAGGAGGTATTTGTAATCATAGTGGTGTAAACATAAGAATTAGGTAACCTTGACTCAGTCTTCATTTATCCACGTAGCTACAATAAATCTACAAGGGGTGTGACAATATGCTTTTGTTCTGATTCGATTCAGATTTTTTTGGGTGCTGATTTGATTTAAATTGCAATTCTCAGGGATTGCAGATTTTTTTAGATTAAAAAAAAAAAAAAAGTATAAAACTTTTTTTTTTCATTTTTCTTCATTTCATTGAGGAAAAAAACAATGCAGTAGTCAGACCATCATTCTGCTGCTATAATGCCCAAGAAGACAAGTAAAAAGATAAATATAAAACAATTATGACAAAAATTTTAACAACAACAAAAAAAATCGATTTGTGAAATTGTGAAGAAAAAAAATCCAGATTTCCGATTTTTCTATTTGATTTTCCCACCCCTAAAATCTAGATTCACCTGATGTTAGCGTCACAGAGACCTTCTAGCTATGTGACCTTATTCTAGACACATAAATAAATATGACACCTGAGCAGGAGCTTTTTTGGGGAGCTGCGTTGGCTCATATGAAATGACAAGAGCAACAAGCAAGCGTAGTAAAAGGAATCAATAGCTAATGTAATAGACATTTAGCAACTAGCTAGCTACTAATATGTTATGATTAGGTTAAAAGGGCAACTTAAAACGCTTCGCAGATGAGTTATCAACCAGATGAAATGTTATTCCCATAGATCAACACAGATATGTCCCCAAGTGACCCCTGTCAACCAACAACGTCTTGATACAATCAAATCTGAAAGTAGCTAGCCACCGTAGCTCAGTTAGCTCCCTACCTCCCCCAACCGAGCCAGTGTTGCTTTCAGCAAAAGGCTGTGATGTTCGCGGCTGTCTCAGAGGTTCCCTTTGGTTGAAAAGTTTGCTTGTGGAGTCACTTTCCTCTGCGTTAGCACCAAACCCTGGTTCTGCTGGGACATGACGGGCTCGCCCTGCCCCCGGAGCTCGGTCAAAATTCTCAGACATGACTGCTTGTTGTCAGCCGAAACTCTCAAAAGAGCATCTGAGTGGAGATTGAAATATGCCGTTCCCTCAACTCTTTTTCTTTTGCGTCGCGGCTTGAATGTACGTGTAATGACAAAAAATACACGTTCAATCTCCCTGTAAGTGTGGCCTTTTCTCAGTCGCTTGGGTATCACACATAACTTTTTGGGCTACTTCCTCTCAGGGCAAACTTGCTGGCGATGATTAGCCACAATATTTGATGCCAAAAAGAATCTGTCTCCCTCTAGCGGCATGGAGTGGAAACTCAACAAGCGCCAGGTATGAAGGCGCTTTCATCCTCAGCATTCAGAGGAAAATATAGTATATAACATAATAAATAACACAAGTACATAAAGGTATTCATTTTACTTCTGCAACACTTGATACTTTAATTAAATGGAAAAATACTTAATTGATCCCAGAGGGAAATTCATGCCAAGTAGTTTTTTCATTTGTTTTTGTTTTTTTAATAAATTTTTAAAAAAAAATAATTTTCTTTAGTTTTAAAAAAAAAAAAGAAATTAATCAAAAAATGTAAAAAAATGTTTTTACATTTTTTTAAATTAATATTTTAAATTAAATCTTAAATGCCCACTACAAACATGTGCTGCACCAGACATTTAAGATTTAATAATGTAAAAAAAAAATTATATATATATATATATATATATATATATATATATATATATATATATATATATATATATATATATATATATATACATAAAACAAAAAGTTTTTAAAAGAGTAATTCTTAATGTTTAATTTCCGATTAATTTCTTTTTAAAAAACTAAAATAAATAATAAATTTTTTTTTTTAATCATTTAAATTAATTTCCTTTCCCCGCAGGGGGAACATGTATAAGTGTACTCCAGTGTGTATAGGTGTATGGATGTGTGTATATATAAGTGGGTGTGTATGTGTGCTTATATACACGCAAATGTATGTAGGTTGTTCTCTTTTTCAATCTTTTTTTCTCTCTGTCTCTCTTTCTCTCTACAAGTTGTTTTCTGTTTTCTCTGCTTTTTGATTCTCTTTCTGTCCCTCTTCTGTCCTGTCCGGTCCGGTCCAGCGGTACAAACTTTGTAATACAAACAATTGTGCAAAATAAATAGAAAAATGAAATTAAAATCCAGAATATCAAGGGGAGCATTTTATCTATAATGCTTCCCTTGGCAAAGTAGAATTGCCCAGCAGAATATAGCATCCAGAAAATCCATTTTGCCTGCTTAAATGCTGGACAAGACAAAAAATAAATAAATAAATAAAATTATATATATATATATATATATATATATATATATATATATATATATATATATATATATATATATATATATATATAGTTAAATATAATATAGTTAAATATATATATGTATACGGTTAAATTTTGGGTACACAAAATTTTTTGATAAAATGTGAATTTTGTGCAACACCCTCAGACATGCTTCACTACTCTGCTCATGCAGTAGCTGCCCACTACAGACATGTGCTGCACCAGACATCTCAGTGTAAGTATTCATTAGTTGTTTTAGCCTGTAGGCATTTTCCACTTTCTTCCCAAGCTGGATCACATTATGCCACAGAGAATTCCTGTGCCTGAAATTCAGAGACCCACTTTGATAAAAGATTACTGCACCTATTTTGTCTTATTGCTGTTTTCCCCCCATGCCAGTACCTTGGAGGGAGTTCAAACACTCACAAGTCTTGGGAATGCAGAAGATGACAAATGGCCAGGATTTGTGTGTGCATGCATGGGTTCAGGGTCAACGATGTAGGTTATCATTTACCATTTATTGACTGCATCATTATCTGCACATGCATAGCCGTTACAGCTGTTTCAAGAAAATTTGGGACTCAGTGTAAAATTTAATTAAAACCAGAGTGCAATGATTTGCAAACTATAAAAAAGAAAAGATAACTCATGAAATGTTATAACTGTGAAATTTGATTTCTTTTTGAAAAACATATGGTAATTTTAAATAAGAGGTCAGCCAGATATTTTCTTTTTCTTTTTTATTTGTATAAGAGCATGTGTCGCACTGTTTTGCATCACTTCTTGGAATCTAAACCACCAGCTGCTGCTTTTTAGCAGTTTTCCCATCCTTGCTTGATACAGGTCTGTACAGAAATCCCCCCTTTCATTGCACCAAATGTTTTAGATGCCAGTTCAAGACTCCAGGCATGCCACTCTGCAGCTTTCCTCTCTTACTACAGATCCATGCTGTTGTAATGTGAGCCAAATGTTTTGGCACAGTCTTATAGGAATAAGCAAGGCTTCTCTTTAAAAAGACATATCAGCATATGTTGCTCATAAACCTTTATGCTGTGCATCTTACAGAAATGCAATTTAACGCACCTCCATACCACCAGAGATTCGGGGTTTTTGAGATCACCACTGTCAACAATGTGTGTGTTCCTCTTCTTCCACATGTTAGAAGACACAGCTGTCATAAATTTCTAAACTTCTCTTCTTTATCCATTATCTTTGTCTGTATATGGACACACTCTTTTGATACTGAATCCTGTTACTAACTTGTTAACAAGAAAGTTAATTTCACTTTTAACCATGAACAATTTTCCAGTATTTTGTTGATTATTAATTTGAAAATGAATGATATTTCTTGCCCTATCCTTCATAAGTCAGTTCAGTTTGAGACTTAAGATAGATCTGATTTACAAGTTATTTAGATTTTAGATTCATTTCCATGCACAACAACCCGAAACCCCCAGTTCTTCTTTTCTTTTCTTGTCAGAGAACAAATTAAACTTTTTTTTTTGTTACTTCCCTCCTAAGAACACCCTTGAGACATTAGTCACATTTTGCTCAAAGGACAGCTTTTAAATTAATTTGTTTGGAAATTTCATCCTGGGTCTTTTTTCAGGAAACTGTTGTTAGTCTGACTTCAGAGGTACAACAACAAATTGTGTAACTCAATTTTTGAAAAAGAGAAAACATCATACAGTGTTTTTTGGGCATGATCTTATATCTATATTTATAAATATTGACATAAAACTTAGCTTCAGTGCTTATTGCTGCATTTTAAATGCTTTTGTTTTTACTGCTTCATTCTAAAGTCACAAACACGGGCCAACTCACATAAATCTAAAAATCACTCCAATTATTCCCTGCAGTTCTTCTTGCGGCTCTCTGTCTTCCTCTACTCTTCCAAATTTTTCTGCCTGTCCAGAGATAGATGCTCTAAAAGGCAGGATGAGAGAAGATGAGGCCCGGAAGCCTGTGGTGTTAATGTCCTCCCACCCACTGTCTTTTGATCTGCCATCAAGACAGCTGTCATTGGTTAGTGTGTTTGTAGATGATTACTGAGGGAAGTGGGTGGTCAGATGCAGGTCATATCTCTCCCTCTCCCTCATTCATAATTCCTTCCCTCACATATATTCCACAAACGTTCACAAAGACAATTGCAGCAGTTTTAACAGAGCTGCTTATATTTTCTCCAAGTTTTTATCAGGAGGTTCGTAATTGTTGCAGCTATCTTTACAAAGAAATCACTCCTGCAATCAGGGAATGTTGCACTCCCGCAGGGATGGAGTGATATAAGGAAATGATGTCAGCATCTGCAGGTCGTACCGGGGAAGTTGCCTCCCTCCCATTTTGTTGTGGTTTGTTCCCCGTTTGTTTTGGGTACTAATCATTAGTGCAATGGTTCCCACATGGAATATCTGGCTAAGCATTAACGGTTGCGTTTTTGCCCCTCCCTACCTTAGAGTCAGATAAGAATAGACCTACCATGACCTGAACATTTGCCAAGGTTTTTCAGTCCGTGTGCTTAAACTTTCCATTTTTCCTGCAGTTCTCTTAGTCTTTGGTATGCATAGAAAAAAAGAAAAAAGACCTGCTGCGTTGCAGAGGAGAAAATGGGGATTTTATTTTCACATGATAGAGATCCTATAAAAAGTAGAATGCAAATGAATGCTGGTGTTCCTTCCAGTTAAATATCTCACAAAATAAATAAATCATTACATTTCAGTCAAAACACAGTGGTTAAGTATCAAACATTTGCTTAAAAGGTATGCTTTCCTCTAATATTTAATGCTGTCATGATAGCCTTATTAGTCTAAGGTCAGCTTAGCCATTTTCTTTCTTGTCCCTTCATGCATCTTACTGGAGAATCTCGCTTATAGATAACACCTTTAGATACTTCTGCAGTTCTTCAGGGTTGTCTTCACATATGTTCTCCACTTATGGGCTCAAATTGGACTCACCTCTATTGATCTTGTACAATTAATGCTCACAAATATTTCCAGAAGTTCTATTTGTAAAATACACTTTGTGGAATAAATCTGTCTGGGAGATTCAGATGTGCTTGTGTGAGGAAAAGATTTGTTAAACACCAATAATATAGAAGTGCTTTCATGACACTTGTTCACCAAGACAAAGCAGAAAACTGTGTATAAATGCACAAAGTTTTCATACAGCAGGTGACTCTTACATGCATGAATATTCAGCCTGTCTTTTACTGTCTGCCACCAGTACTTCTTTGACACAGATGGGTTGTAGTTTATTACATGGAAATTAAAGGTAGCCATTTAGTTTGATATATGAGGACTTCAGTTACTACTCTAACTCTAAAGAACGTTGTCCAAGTGTATCTTTTGAAGTTTAAGAGTGCTAAATAATCACTTTCAGGGCCTCTGGATTAGTGGAAGACAAGAAAAGCACATGCCGTCTGATTGGACAGTTTGATGAAGTTTTTCATATTTGCAAACATTGATTTACAAGTTTAAAATTTCAGTGAGTCTTATTTGAGCCCACGTTTACCTGCAAACTGTTTGGCACAGTAGTAAAAGGTTAAACTTTGCATTCGGTGCCACCTAAGAACATAGATCATTTTCTCTCATCTGATGACATCCACAATCTCAGTCAAAGCAGAGACCATGAGTTTGTGACAGTGTTAGTGCCTTTTTGTTTCAAACGAAAGATTTCCCAACGCATGTCTTTATTTTCCGGGCAGCTCATGATTGAAAACCTCTCCATCCAGTGCTGTTTCTGTCTGTTGTTTCTGTCCGAGCGGACTCCCTGGTTCACACCAAGATTGGAAGGAAATGTGTTGCTGTGTTCTTCCTGTGGATTTTCTTTCCTCTCACCGGCTTCCCGTGAACATTTAGAGCCACAAACATCTGCCGCTTTTTCTTTATCTTCCGCTCAGCTGATGCATACGTGTTGTAGCCATTCTCCTCAATCCGCTCCTTCAGCTTGCAGTCGACGCCAAACTCTCTCTGGGAAAACAACAGGTATCAAGTTTCAGTGTTTTAATCCCAACATTTAAGGTTAAGACAAACTACAGATCATTTGCTTGTTAAATTGTATTGTGGTTCTGGTGAAGAAACTAGTGCACATCTTGGTGCCAGTTTGCAAAAAGAGTTTGACATATGTGCACAGGACTGCTTATGGTTCAGAACTGATCCAGTGACCAGAGAAGTAAAGATAAGGCTGCATAAGACAGAGTCTGAAGAATCTAACACAATCTTTCTTTCTTGAGAATCCAAATTGACCTCTGACTTGGATACTAACCGCTCCATACAGCTTTCCTTTCTCGCTGATTGCCAGATAGTAGTTGCTGCTTAGACCTTTGATAGCCACCACTCCCACTTCCACTGATGTTATTTCCAGAATACCTAGAATTCAGTAAAAAGAAGAAAAAAAAAGTTAAATCAGTGTGCATCAATATTCAAAACAAGCAGGAAAAGCCTTAAAGTTGTGTTTACAATAATAAAATTCTTTTTGCATTGATTTAAGAATAAAAGACGAAGAATTCAAAGAAGAATTTATTTCGGACATCTGTAAGAGTGCGATGACTAACAACAAATTACATTCAAATTTTAGGAGATCTTTGTGGAGGAATGTGTGGGAATTCTTTGTAAGGTTGCAATTATTCTTGAGCACATTTATCATTTCTGTGATATTATAACGTTCCTCTACAGCCTACACCTGTGTAACAGATTCCAGCTGCATGGGTCATTTTGTTAGAAAATTAATAGGTAGATTCCACAGAGGTTGTTTATATTCTGTTTGGTATTTAGGCTTCCAAGTCCTTATACAAATAATTTAGGTTTCTCATAGGCTATTAGAGGGGTTAATTTATGCTTCAGTTAACAAGCGCATGTTTTTCCTGCAGACAGCTATGGTTATTTGTGTGGTCTGAGTACCAGAGGTCAGAGAGATATAACTTCCTAATGTGTCCTCTGACCACAGAACCCACTTGTCTCATCTTTTGCCGGTGTGTGTTTGTAAATGAACCCTGCTGGTTCCCATGACATGTTTGATTTCATGCCGCCCTCCCTGACTTCCTTTCCCCACTTCCTGTGAGCTGTCGTTATTTCATCCCGATAAGCACGCATGTGTACGCACACACACACACACACACACACACACACTGCAGCATGGGGGAGTGAACTCCAAAGAGTCAATGACATCCTTTGATCAGATCTGCAGCCCCTTCTGTGTCTGATGCCTGTTTATGTGGCACCCTGCACTGCTTTCCAGTGACTTGGTGGGGGGGGGGGACTTATCGGGCCAGTGGCCTTGCACATGAAGTTGACAGCAGAAGATGCAGGTGTGCCCCCCAAAAGAATAATCCCCCCTCTTAGATATATACAGCAGCCTCTCCCTCGTCCGCAAGGTCTTGACTGTATCAGTTTCTAGTTCAAACAGTGGCACCTCGGGGCAGCAAGGTCTGAAGCTGCAAGGTGGTGGTGGGGACTGTGACACAACGGTCATTGAAGATCTGAGAGGAGCTGGTTTCTGTAAGGGATCAGATGTCAGGTATGAGGAGTGAGGATGTAAGACAATCTATGGCAGTCTCTGACTGCTTTGTAAACATGGGAGGGATGAAAGGAGAGAGAACAGAGGAGGACAGAGGAGCCATGACAGTGAGACTGGGGGTGGAGTGAGGATTAGAAAGGCTGTAATGATCACTGATCAAAGTCAGCCACCGGAGGCAGGGGCGAGACAGGTTGTATATATACACATGCACACGCTTTAATGCACACACACACACACACATGTGCACACACACACAGACACATACTTGCAGCAGGTGAATGTGCACTTCCACACAACTTGCAAACTCAACCTGGCTGTGAAACTACAAACTCACCATTCACCGTTCTCTGCTGAATGGCTCAATGCTAGCATGACACACAAAAGGAGAGTAATGAGATTATGGCTGTGAGAGTGGGGAAAAGGTGGAACAGAAAACCCTGTAGTGTGTTTAGCTTTCCCCAGATTATATCCTCAAATGTGACAATAGCACTTTAGTCTACAAACATTTTACAGACCCCACATGTAAAATATTGCCTCATGTTAGTCAGTGTGGTACAGCTGTTTATGTGTAGATACGGCTCCCCCCTTCTTTTTTTTTTTGCATGCTGGTTGCTTTTTCCCAATGTGTGGCTTCTACGCTCTGTTTGGAGTTACAACAGCAAATGGTGTGTTGATCGTGGAAAAGACGAACATGATGCCAGTGAAAATTAAAGGTGGTTTTTTCCACAGTGGGATGCCAAAAAGGCATGTGCTGTGCAGCTTGTTGCGTTACTGTTTCTCACTCTTACCTGGGCTCAAGCCTGCACAGATAAGCGCAGATGTAGTGAGAACATGAGATCTGATTGTGATCCAAATGTTGCAAAATGGAGTGGAATAAAGTGTAAATCCGAAAGTAATGCAGTAACACTTGATAAGGACCACACTGAGTGTATTTATACACAAGGGAGATCCAGCCAGAAAAGCAATACATCTCTCGCCTCTGACCTCCAGAAGAGCACCATCTGTTTTTTTTTTCCCTCCACGTAAAAGGCCACCGCTTTGATTAAAGAAGATGAATGTGCACAGGGATTAATATTCACACAAAGTAACCAAATGCACGCTTCTTGAACCATGTTCAGAAGTGTCGTTACACACATGGTCTTCAAGCTGTGAATATATCACACACACACAGACACACACTTATGTTACTATGGCCAGATTGTTGCCCGAGTCTTTTTTGGCAATATTTCACACGTCACTCAGAGCTGCTAGTCGTCAATAAAAGAGCTCAGCTGTGAATCATAGATATTTTAATTACACAGGCCATGGAGATAGCTACTTAGCTGACTTTAAGATTTTTTTTTCATTCTGCCTCTCTGTAACCTCAGTACAGGCCCCTTGTAGGCTGGAAAGCCATGTGGGACAGTTTTACACTGGCATCCCCATAAATCTGTGGGAGACTGGATACTGGCTCTGAAACAGACAGTCAGCCAGGTCTTTTCAGGGCCACATGCAGCACCTAAAGCTAAATCCTGCACATTTTGCACAACTCTTAATCAGAAAATAATCAATGCATTATTTCATTCATAAGAAAAAACAGACTAAACTTTCTGTGCAACGTCCACGACAGGAGAAGCGAGGTCGTTTTCCGGCCACTGCAGAAAAACTTGACGTTTTGTCACGTTAAGGGACCATCAGGGGTCTACAAAGGACATCAGTTCTGGGATCATGTCTAGCCCCAGGGGCCAGAGCAAAGACTGAAGCTGCTGTTGTGTAGTATCCTTTACCATGTGAACCTGATATGAGGGCACATAATCCACACACAGTGTCCCCAGACCCCCTTAGGACACAGCTTTTTGATGGCACCACCATTGATACTGAAGATGCACAGCTTTGAAGTGGCCACAATGATGTTCAGCCATGTCATTCATGAACTTGTACCTCTAGAGAATCTCCCTTTCACCTCCCTCAACGACGCTCAGTCCACTGCAAATTCTAACTGACCTTTGAAAATGGCAGAGTCCGACAAGTGTTTATTTTTGAGTTAGCAAAAACAAAAAAAAAAAAAGAAAATGTGTAAATAATCCTTCAAACATACGCAAAATAGCAAATTTACTGTTTCACTGAACTTAGTCAGACTTCCCCGCACCACTTCACTTTTATGACGTAAAAGAAACAACTAACAACGGTGGCAGTAAAGGCATCACTTTGTAATATGGTAAGGAAATAAAGCTGCTCCTTGTCATGACCTTGTCAAAACAAACATCTCTCTTGACATTCTGTCTCCTCATGCCATTTCCCTTAAGTCACTTTGATTGAATGTGTTGTTTGGCTCTCCCAGGAGGAGCATTAAAACTTCCATATACAGTCACTCTGGGATTTTTAGAGAAGACAGAATGAGGGAGAAAGGAAGCAGGCAACAGTAAAGATACATAAATATGCATGCGTGTATGAACAGCTTGTAAGCATGTGACATTGTTGGCTACTATATCATCACACACCCACTGGAGCATGTGAGTACCTAATGGTTGATAAGCACACACACGTTGCTCGGTGGGGACGCATGGGAGACTAATAAGAATGCTATTTTACTGAAAGACATGCTGAAACAAACAACGTGTAATTACTGTAAAGACACGTTTCTTTGAGTGAAAAAGTCAAACAAATGTCTGATCCATGACTGAGGGTATGCAATTTGCTTGCTGGCTGCTAGAAGGGCAATTTGAGTGGGAGAGTGAAAGAGAAACAGAGACAGAGCAGCAAAAAGGGGCCTAAAAGCATCAATGAGACTGACATTCATATCCTCCCCCTACCTCAACCCTGTTCCTTTGTGGCTGTTATCAACGCTGTTTACCCTGGGCTGTGAAGACTGTCTGATAATGGCCAAGTTATCTCCTCCTGCTCCTTTTAAAACCATCTCAGAGCTACCATCATTGTGCTGAGTATTTGGACAGGAGAGATATCAGGAAGATGTCTGGTTTAAAACAAAAAGACAACTCGAGTTGGGAATGCTTCATCTAAACAACCAACCAATGGGGTGTTTATTGGTTTTTGTTTTTCCTATTAGTTCTACAGCAGATTAGTTTTATAAGTAAAATGAGGACGCTTGTGTTAAGTAAGCTGAGTTAAGTTAAGTAGCATATTTTATTGACAATTATTAGTTTTTAGAAATACCGGCATCCTGTTTTCTTAAATGAAAAATAATCCCGTTTAAAAGCAGTGTATGTTTTATGTTTTTTGTTTTGTATGATTCACAGAGTTCAGAAGAAAGAAAAACATGTAGTTTGATGAGTTTAAAAAGTCTGAGTTCTCTCTGCCATTTTAAAAGTTAAAAACTGACTTTCATGCGTTTTTTTTAAAGCAGAACTGAGTATGGTCAGTGTTAAGTTTTACAGCCGCCACACATCATCTTTAGGGTCTGATTCCCTTCTCTTCATTAATTTTTACACATTTATGTAGTCAAAGAGTTACTCACTGAAGGGGTCATCCTTGCTTTTGGTTCCATTAACTTTTCCATTCCTATCAATCCTCAAGAAAAACTTCTGGAAAGAGAACAGCTTTCTCCTCCGTATGTCCCCCTGAAGGTGATTGTAGCTGCGCACATGCCTTCCCTGTGGTCCTCCAGTCCGACCTGCGGGGACCCCAGTGGTCCTGGGTGTTGAAATCAGTTCAGACTCTGAAATGTTCAGAGGGACCCAGAGATTTTGCACATTTGTGGACCTCTGTCGGTCTCTGTGGACTTGATGGCAGGCAGTCTCGGGTAAGGACAGAGAGAAAAGCACCAGGATAACCAGTACAGGAAACGACAAGGAGGAAAGCAGCGTTGATGACCTTTGTCCAGAGCTGGCCCCAGAGCCAGAGCAAGCCCCCAAACAAGTCCCGGAGCAGAACGAGGCAAAGGCAGCCTTATTCCCTCCAGCAGTCCATCTGATCATGGTAGTGTGCTGTGAGGAGGACTGGAGGCAGCCTCAGAGCCTGGGACATGCTGCTGGGGGCGAGGATACACTGGGAGGGCAGGGAGGAGAGCCCTCCACAGTCCAGACTGGATGAGATGGTCCCCCTGCAGAGTCCAAATTATTCAGTACCTGCGTGAAATGTCAGAATTTGCTGTTTTATTATTTTCCCTTCTTTTAGCTGTTCACAAGTCTGTGTGTTCAAAGCTGACTTTCTCAGCCCGAGTTTTCTTCCACAAAGGCTAATTATCAGCTTTAACAAACCTGTTTGTCTTTTGTCTTAGCCGTTTCTTGCCCTTTTCTAGATCATTTGTGATGATCTAAAGTACTAGTCATGGCTGCTGCAAAAAGACTGGTAAATCCAGGTGATATTAGGGAAAGAAGAAAAGTCCAAATGTCCAAGAAAATAAAACAACTTTGTTTATATTTTTAGTAAAAAGGTTCCAAAAACTGTCAAAATCTTTAGCTCCAGTGAAATAAAAAAAGGTTCACCAGCTACCTGTCAGAAAGCTATACTCCACATGCGCACAAAAGCATTCTCAGATTTTACTCTGAGGAGAAAAGACGGGATTCAAGACTTAAATAGGAATGTTGGTCAGTCCAGGCGCATGTCAGACAATCCATCTGTCCTCTCCAGTTATGCTGCTCCTCTTGTTTTTTCCTCATCTCTCTTCCTCTTCTCTAAATGACTCCACCTTCATACAGCAACGTCTGGGGAGGTCTGAGTCAGTGCTGTCCGTGTCCCTTCTTTGATTTGAGAATTTTTCACCTGCAGAATGATCACAGAAAATGACTGAGCTGTGTGTAGCTGTGTGGTGCTGTTAATAGTTACTTGATCCCTCCCTCCTTTACTCAACTTCCCCTCTCACATATGGGAGCATGTACGACTCTGTGTGTGTGTGTGTGTGTGTGTGTGTGTGTGTGTGTGTGTGTGTGTGTGTGTGTGTGTGTGTGTGTGTGTGTGTGTGTGTGTGTCTATACACAAGGAAATCTAACTTCTGAGAGTGGTAAGAAGTGATGGCATGGTTTATCCTTGTAGATGCTGCAGGGCAGGAAGGAGCACTCTGATAGTTAATGAGCTGTCCCTTCAACTACCACTTGAGCTGGATCGATTTATTCTCTTATCTAAACAATGATTTAACCTGGTATGATTGCAATAATTGGTTTTAGTTTTATTTTGCACTATACATATTAGATTTTAGCTATCTAGTACATCTACTATGTGACTTTTTTGAGTGTGAAGGAGATAAGTATTACAAATAGAAATAGACTCATTAAGACACAATAATCCCAGCAAGTGGCTATCACCATGTATCTCTTCAGATAAAAACCATATTAAGTTACCTTTCACGGCTCAAGTCTGGACGCTGTCTTATCACTGCCATCTTGCTAAGGCCTCTCTTTTTCACTTGAGCCATTTTATCGTAGTGTGGTATCTCTCCTGCTAGGCTGTAATGCAATGAAGCTCTCCAGCTTCACTCACCAGACCCCTGCCTTCCTTTGGGACTCAGGTGTCTGAGTGGCCGTCAGCCAACAAGAGTCTGTTACAAATGTACTCCTCAAGCCAAGGTAAGCACATGTTTGGTCAATGTACATATTAGACACTGACAGAGCATCCGTATGTAACCTGAATGTGCAAAATTCTGGATTTTACTAACAAGATAAACTGCAATCTTGATGGTGCAGAAACATTCAATTTAGCGAGATGGACAAAACTTGCCACTGGTTGTTTTATCTGTTACTGCCATTCCCTAACGTCAACATCTGTCTCAGCCCCCGTTTTCCTTTCTTTAAGCTTTAGTTTTTGTTCCCTCTTCAATGTCTGTCAGCGATCTGCAGCCAGATTGTAGCCTGGTCGGTCTTAAGTCTGGTCTTGGTATGGCTTTATCTGAGGATGCAAACAAAACAGACTTATCAGCTCTTCCTTTAGAGTGTCCCTTCCTACTGTGATAACCTGAATGTGAAGAGGACACAAAGCTGGGAAGGAAAGGGGGCATCATCTTTCTTGATTAGTAATACAATAAAAAAATTTTAACTGTTTTGCAGAATTTATTTAGAAAAAAACCCAAAAACATTTATTCATATATATATATATATATATATATATATATATATATATATATATTTATATATATATATATATATATATATATATATATATATATATATATAAATATATATATATATATATATATATATATATATATATATATATGAATAAATGTTTTTGGGTTTTTTTCTAAATAAATTCTGCAAAACAGTTAAAATTTTTTTATTGTATATATATATATATATATATATATATATATATATATATATATATATATATATATATATATATATATATATATATGAATAAATGTTTTTGGTTTTTTTTCTTGTATATTCAACATTTTACATTTTTATGTGTATTTTCTTGGCATCAAAACTAAAGCAACCTGAGGCTCTTTGCTCTCCACAGGGAGAGTAACATCCCACTGATGCTTAAACTGACAACTAAGAACAGCTTTATAATATTATATTATAGCTTTATATGTCTCAGATACTATAGGGATTAAGTGACAGAGCAGTCCAAAACTGGGCAGATTCACCTGTAGGCCTAAGTTCACGTTCCATTATGATAGAACAGTCCTGTGCAGGTGCCTCAGAGGGATGGAGGCCTGAGATGATGCTGACAGACACATAGGATTTGTAAGATTTCTTCACAGGCCAGGGAGCAAATTCTTTATAAACATAACCAAGTCTGTCTTTCTTCTCCAAACGCAATATAAATGAGATTTGTGGGGACCCTCTCTGTGCTCTACAGCTTTAGCATTTAGTGCATCTTTATAGATCTATCCCGTTGAATTGCATGTTCAAAGTTCAAGACAAGGAACAAAACAACAGACAAAATGTACCTCTGATCCCTCCCTACAGGCTGTGGCTCTAGCCATGATCTTGCAAAAATCTCAAAAATAAAAAAACATAATTACAATAACGGCTATGAAGAGTCAAGTACAGGAAATTTATTTGCATCAGGGGAGATTTGACTTTACACAGTTCTAGTCCTGAAAGGAAATCTGCAATCAAAGTGATGCTAATGGAAAGACTTTCTCTTTAAATGTTAAATGTGTGATGATCTTATTTCAGCTAATGTTGTTGCAGTACTGTCAACTAGGATTCAATTTGGCAAAAGAAGAGCAGATTTGTAGTGTACTGACTGAAACTTTTTAAATGTATTACATTAATAATTCATTTGCTTGCATTCTTAACCTTTTTTTAAATATATGATTCCTGTCATATTTTGTGGACCTTTGTGCATCACATTGCCATCTCAGTTGTAAAATATCACTATTTAAGTTGCACATACACTCAGTCATTAAGTTTTAAAACATAATCCCTGAAAATAGAAAACTATTTTCAAGTGAACAGAGTGTGATAAATCCATCCATCTATTTTCCTTTTTAAAAAGCCAGTGTACATGATATTCCATCTAAAGACACTAAGTCCTTACCAACTGATTACCTTCCTTCAAAAAAATATAAAAGTTCACAAAACATATGCATAACATGTGCATATCAGGGAAAAAATGCAGAGCTTGAACACATGTTAAAAACAATATGAGACTGCCAGCTTCTTGCTGAAACCAGCGTGAAGGTGGAATTTAACCAGCCAACTCTGTCCACCTGCAAGTATTTTATCATGTTACTTTAGAAGCCATACCTACCAACCCCTAACGTTCCCCCCAAGCCTACTCAATCAAGTTGGACAGGGAGAAGTTGGATGATCCAACCTCAAGTAACAGACAGACATACCTGGTCTATACATAAATAAACTATGAAAAAATTCACAATTAGTTTAAAGTTGGGTTGTTATAGTTCTGTTTAAAGTATACAGCAGACATATAATTCTAAGTTGACTTATTAAATGTGTCCGAACTTCAAAATCTGTTTCCATTTAACATACAAATCACGACATAAAATCATGACATAAAAATCATTGTTTTTAGTTAAGTGCCTTAAAAAAATGCAGTTTTTACGTTTACACACTTTCACAACATAAAAAATATTTACAAATACTGTCCTGCCTTTCTGTGAGCAGATAGTCTACATGCTGCACGCAGATCCTTCACTATTTACTTTGATGAGAACATACAGTGAAGCAAATCAACAACGTTTTGGTGTCTTTGACATTATTTTCTCTGTCTCTGAAAGCTATGATGAAATTGTTGTTCGTGTAACTCCTGCTGCCTGCTGCAACACTTCCTGTATATCATGATTTCATTTTCTGACAAAGACCTGATTAATCCCAAATGTTTGAAGTTAGCATACAATCACATGGTTTTCACAAACCAGCACAAGACTTCACCGATTCCATATGCACGCAGCCACCTTAGTTTTAAACAAAGTTTAAATTTGATAAAATGAAATGTCAATTTTTTTTCTGAAATCATGCATTTATATCCATGTAAGGGGAATTTTGTCAGCAGTGGGATATATCTGAAACTCCTTGTGTGTAACACTAAGTGAAATCGTTCCTTCTTTCTTTAAGTAGAACAGGCTTGTTTCTGCAGAATGGTGCAATCTGTTTCTCTATCTGCTCAATATACTGTATCACATTAGCAAGTTGAACTGTGGAAATTCACATTATTCATGTCATGTGTCTCTGATTTTTACTTGGCCTCATTGTGAGTATATTGGCCCCTCCCTTTTGGTACACTATCATTAAGCAGATGTTTTACAAAGGAAAGCACCTCACTCTGAGTTACTTAAGCCCGAATCCATATGTGGTCTATGAGGGAATCAAACGCACAACTCACAAACAACCTAACTGACCTATGGGAACCATGTGTGTCTCTCTGTCTGTGTTCCCTGGGGCCCAATCTGTGTGAGCTGGGTCAGAGAAGGCAGAGGCTTTAATAAAGAAACAGGCCTGGTACAGGGATGCCAGTCTGCCTGCCTGGGGACATGCAACCTGATGGAGTCCAGATGAGAGCCACCAGACCGGACTTCTTGCTCCAAAAAAACAGCAAGTTGGTGCATGGATGACGTACCACTGGTTTGTTCCTCAACCCCACCACTGGGTTTCTGATGGGATTTAAGGGTTATACAGCTAGATTGAAGTTGTATTCTCTTTTGATAGTACTTTTAAAGTGAAACTATTATGTGCATTTCAGGCTAATTTATTTTTATTTCTGAGACCAGAAGGGCTGGGATTGATTGAGTTATTCCCACAAATCGCTTCATTTACTTCAGACCGACCCTCTCCGTAGGCTGTCAGATCAGCCTGTGGGCAAAATGAGTGAATTGAGACTCTTCCGCATTAAGCCCCGCCTCCCGACACTGCACTACATCGGGAGCGCGCACCGCACCTGCTTTCGCCGTCATTGTAACATCTCATAAACAGAAGGATTAGGCTAATATGAACTCAATAAAAAAAAAATACAATGTCAACACATAGCATACAGCCCTACATGTTGGAACCTGAATCAGACCCTGAAAACGAAGTGGAAAACAGCAACCCACAGCAACGAATGCAGCAGGATGTCTCTCTTTGGTAAACTCACCAGCCATCGTTGGAAATAACTTTATCCCACGTTTTCCACCCGCCTGATGTATTTGTACATGCCCTTGTTAACCAGTAGAAGGTAACCAATCACCGAACCTTATCCCCCGGGACGTCACAAGGATTTCCAAGTAGATAAAAACTCTCTAAAACGACACGTTTTTCGTCACCATGGAAACCGAACAGAGTGAGTGCTGGAACTCGAACTCAAACTCAAACATGCGTTTAGGTGATAAAAAAACAGTACCGTTCACATGTCTGATGAGGATTCAACACTGTAACACTGTAGAAAGCTCAGAAAACTCGAAATACCACAACAGCACCCCTTCAAGCTTTTTTTGATGTGTTACTTCATGTGGAAAAAAAACAAAAAACACAAACTTGCAAATGTATGCTCAGCTCACATGGAAGGCCTCGTTTTTCTCTCAGTCATCAAATGTAAATATTTAATGTGCTCTTGGCTGTTGCTTTGGGGGGTGTCTGGTAACCTAAAAAGATGAGGTTGCTGTTTCCTACTTTACAGTGATCAATAGATGTTAGTCATGTTATCTTCCTCATCCTGAACAGGCACTTACATCATCCTCTTCTGCTGAGTGTCAGTTTCAGGAGGGCAAAGGAATTTACTTACAGGTCAAACATTGGATCTGCTGTCATACTCTGTGCAATATGAGGTGACCATGCAGTTCATTATATAAGCTCTTTACAATACCGACAAGTAAAAGCAATAATGCTGTGCTGTGTATGTCCTCAAAGCTGTTATTTCACCATGGCGTTTTTTTTTTTTTAAAAAAACAATGCAGACAATGCAATCCATTTCAAGGAACTTGTAAATGTTATGTCCACTTTATTTTTGCATAAAAGTGTTTAAAACTTTGTCAAATTTAATATCATAGATTATGCAACAGTGTTAAGTTGTCTCGTTTTATTCATTAGGGCTTTCCTAACAGTTATTCCATAATCTATGATTATTTAACTAATGAAATATATTCATTCATTCATTATCCTAACCGCTTAATCTGATGAAGGGTCACAGGGAAGCTGGAGCCTATCCCAGCGGTCTTTGGGCGAAAGGCAGGATACACCCTGGACAGCTCGCCAGTCCATCGCAGGACCACACAGAGACAAACAACCACTCTTGCACACACTCACTCGATGGGCAATTTAGAATAATCAATTAACCTGACATGCATGGCTTTGGATGGGAGGAAGTCGGACAACTAATGAAATTGTTTGACAAAAATAAATGATAAATAAAAACTAAACTGAGAATTCTTAGAACTATGAGATGAATAAGTTAAATGCTTTAGAAGAACGGTAGAATTATTAATAACTTATTATGAACAAGTCAAAGGGACATATGTAACGGCACACTTTGAAATCTTATGGTAGTTGAGCTCAGCACTGCACTGACAATACAATAATATCTAAAACTGCTTTTAGAGGCTTTTTGAACTGAGTGAGAAAAGTATGAACTCAATAGAAAAAGTAAGCTATGCTTACTTTTTCTATTGAGGTAAAACTGATAAATATCAAGAGGTAAAACTGATAAATATGTTATTAGAACTATTAACTTGTTGAGAAATTGTAAAAAAAAGAAAAAAGAAATGAGACTGAAGAGTGGCATTCTTCAGTATAAAATAAATATGAAAATGAAATGTGACCTCTATTTTTTATTAAACAGTTTAGTTTTAGGTTAGTGTTTATCAATATAATGTATTTTCTTTGGTGTTTGTTTTTGCTGAAAACTAGTTAGAAAAGTGTTGCATTTAAAATTCTGTGCATGTAAACAAAAAACGTAGGTGTATTTAAGCTGAAGTGTAGACCTTTTCATTAATACTTTGTTTTCATTACAAATTTGCTTATATAATTTAGTTTGTGTATTTAACAATAAAAGCTTTGGATGCAAGCCGTAAAGAGAGATCTGGAAAATCTACAACTAATGAACTAAACATTTGACAGAGGAATCCAAAAACCACAATTGTTTGGCTTTGGAACAGCAAACTTGTGTTGGCCAAGCTGTTAAGCGTAATTTTATGACCATTTTGTTTTTATTAGCTTACAACCAGTCATCACACACATCACTGGCTGTTTTGATAAATTGCAAAAAGCAGATAGAGAAGTATCACTTTCTACTTAATACACATACAAAATGTTTCATTGATCCCAGAGGAAAATTCATGTGAAGTAGTTTGTTGGTTTTTTTTTAATTTGATTTAAAAGAAAAAAAGTTTTTTATTAATTTTTTTAGGTTTTAAAAAAAGAAATTAATAAGAAATTAAAAATTAAAACTTTTATTTATTTATTTATTTTTTTTAATTAAATCTTATATGTGTATATGTAGATAGATAGATAGATAGATAGATAGATAGATAGATAGATAGATAGATAGATAGATAGATAGATAGATCGTGTGTGTGTGTGTGTGTGTGTGTGTCTTCAAACATCTCAAATTTACTACCAAATACGTATTTTCATTATGTTTCTCCGACTTTGAGCTTAACATATTGTGTAGTTCTACTATCAAAACAACACAATGACATAACAGAATAAGAAATGCAGGTAGGTAATACAATCGTATTGCGTTTGCTTTGTCATGATAACACACAGACACATCGTGCACTAACACATGCTGTTTTAGGGCATTGACCCAGTATTGTGTTACTCCTTCCATTACTGCTGACTAACTCTTGGTTTCTGGCTTGGATGACAGTCGAAGGTTGGTGTGGCGCAGAGCAGCAAGTTATCTGGCACAAAGGAGCCCAAGAAATCTGGGCAAGCTGAACACGATCCCTGAAACAGAGCTGCTGATTCGGGTGTTACACGTCCACCAGCATGAGACACTCTCGGGCGTCTCTGACCTTGCCAACACAACAGATCACGAAGCTCAAGGTGAACATTGGTTCCATGATGATGGATCTTAAAAACACTGGATGAATTCAAATCTATCAAAATAACATCAATCAAAATGACAAATTAAAATATTTTATGAAAAAAAAAACTTTATTTCGTATCCCATTTACAAAAGAAGTCTTGTTTAAACATTGTCATCATCACATTGATTAAAGAAGACATGCGGAGAACAAATCAGCCAAGATGATGTACCCTGTGAGTAACAATGAGTCTGTCCCATGTCTTAATTCGTGTCTCCTTGGTTTATACACCTGTGACCTAGATATTCATGTAGACAAAGCATTTTCAAAGATTATTATTTATGAAAATACACTTCAACAAGAGACACAAAGAAAGAGGAAGCTTGGTGGAGGAGCTATAAGTAGGAATGCATATACATGTACTTTTAAGTCTTTGCTACATCCATGATGTCAAATGCAAGGAAGTCCCATTAATCCCTCATTGTAAATTTAAATGAAAGAAAACATCTATGTAGTCAAAAACACCACCAAGCCGAATAAACACAACTGTCATACAATGCAGTTGTGTCGCACCTTATGTTTAATGATGGCTCAGAAGCAATGATAGCTCATTTGGTTATGTATTTGCTAATTGGATTCCTCTTTCATTGTGTCTCCTCTACCATAATAGAAGGAACTATAACATAAAAAAGAAGAGTCAAGGATGAACAGACTGGAAAATGGGATTATGGGGAGTAGAATAAATCATGCCTTTACAACATAACGGACAAAATGGTCATCTTTAAGGGGACTTTAGAGAGGGATGACCTGCAACACCTCTTCTTTTGTTGATAAATCTCAAACCAGAGAAAAAGCACCAAGGATTCGACCACAGAACAGTGCAAATTCTGCAGCTGATTTCACTATTACTAACAACAGCAGTTTAAAAAAAAAGGAGGGACATGTACCAAGAATAACATAAACACGCAGTGCCAGTTCTAAAAAAGAAAGAAAATATATTTTTAAAAAAAGACAAAAATCAAGTGAGGGGAAATCTGTATTTACATTCTGTTTTACCCGTTAAAAAAAAGAAGAAGAACATTTTTGTGACTGGTAAAATGACAAATAAACTGTGGATCATCAGCACCTTGATTATAACAGCACCTTTAGCTCAGAAGTTCATAACTGAGACAATAATAACCAGTTTACCTCTAGACACAGGCTCAGATAAACCAGTAGTTGTGAGTTATAGTGAAATTATCATTCCTGATTTTTTTCTATTCTAATTTGAACATTTTCAGCTTTTTTTTTTGTTTTGTTTTACATGAAAACATTTTGAAATATCCTTTTTTTAAATTAAAGTAATTAAAGTGTGAACATCTTTAATCTCAGGTTGTTTTTTAAAAAAACTATCCCTCTCTCTCTCTCTTTCTCTCTAGCACCAGTGTTCGTAGTATTCTGGCCTGTTTTTTTGCTCACTTGAAAAAAATAAACAAAACCAAACCAAACAAACCTTTAAATAGAAAAAATTAGCAAGACCTAAATAAGCAATGTTGAACGATCAATCTCAGTTGTGCTTATTGTTTATAAGCTTTTGGTTTTCTCAGTCTGTTTATGGCTTTAAACCAGAATTTCATGAGGATAATGTAAGTTATTTAGTCAGAATGTGTCCACTCTTGCTTATGACCCACAGGTGACACAACACTGTCTTTGGACCGACCTGAAAGAGCAGCGACCCAGCAGCTTCAGCTTGTCACAGAAGCGAGAGGACATGGTGTTTTTCTTGCAAACTGAAAAAGAGTATGAGGAAACTTTAAGTCACAATCAATGATAAACTAAAACAATACTATGTGGGCTGAAACCATCTGGCCCTGATGCCTTAGCTGTTAAATATTTGCAAATCGGATGAACGCTCGGATGAACGCTGCAATTTTCATTGTACTTTACTGGAATATGTTCCGAAGAGATACCAAACAATAATGGACTCATACACTGACAATGCAAAACTAATGTGAAGCCAAACAACTAGCTGAAAATAATACAAAATTGTAGGTATTGAAATTGCAAATTCAGAGTTAAGCAAGGTGACTTTAACCAGAACATTTTTAAATGCTTGTTGATGCCGAAGCCAAATCTACATTTGAAATACTCTCCCAAGCCAGACAAATCCAAAAATTCTTGGTTCAGACCTGAGTTTGACTTGCATTCCTGCATATTGCACTTCCTGAGTGTTTCAGGTTTGGAAACCGTCTCACAGAGGCTTGCTGACATTGCAGCTGAATCCTGCTCACTCACACAGGTGACTGCACGCTGTTGCAGACCCCCACCACAGCTCACGGAGCACTGCAAATAACCAGAAATTTAGCAAAACTGCAAAAAATAAACATTTAGAGGCTCCTTGAATTTACAGGACTGACCTCGTCCCAGCCACCAGTCTTCCAGCGAGTACATGGAGGTAAAGTGCACAGCTCCGTGCTGTTAGGCCTTAAAGTGGTGCTGCAGCGATTGGCCTCAGGACAGTACACCAGCCGCTCCCTGATGCCTTCACCACAGCCACCAGAGCACTAAGGAGAAAGTACACACATATTCTGATTTAGGGAAAAGAAACCACTAATACATTTTATTGTAAATATATTTAATGGAAGCAGCAACAGCTGTAATTGTGGTCTCAGGAGAAAAGTTTAATAATAAACTGTATTATGTAGTATTGTATGTTTTTATTGCGTTGCTTAGTGTGTCCTTTGTATTTATTTTCACATGAGAGCTGCTATCTTTATTTTGTGTTGCAGTGATAATAAAGTGGATTGACTGATGTGTGATGCTCCTACCAGTCCCCATGGTGATACGCTCCAGCTCACACACGGCTTGTGGGGACAAACCAAGGTACTGAGAGGTCTGCTGGACACAGCTTGACAGTGGAAAGGTCTGAGGGGACGCTTACTCTGAGAATCAACACACTGGACATCACGGTGCCTCCTTCGAGCTGCTGCACAATTATCTGGACACTGTAAAGATTGTAATAAATGCAATAGATAATACTGTTGATAAGTGGGAGGTGTAGCTAAGGTGAGTAGATGTCTTTGTTTGGTAAAGTAAAAGGCAATACAGGATATTATTGGTTGTATTTAACAAGTGATCAGTTGCATTCAGTGTCTTGTGGAAATCTAAAGTTACTGACCTTGCTCCAGCTGCCAGTTTGCCAGGAGGCACATGGCTGAAGGAGGCATGTCCGTGCAGGCACAGGTCTCTTCAAGCTGGCACAGTCGTCGTTATTCTGCGAACTGCACATGACTGTTCTCCATACAGCTCCTATCCCACATGTTGTTGAACACTGAAGAAATATAAGAATTTCCTGATTTAGATTGAGCTTCGGTTTCTGAACACCTCAGAAAGTCATGAAATTTACACAATAATACTGCACCATAATGTCAATGTTTTAAGACTTGCGATGATTAAATTGTGTTATTTTGTCTGAAATAAAGAAATATCAATCATAATAGAAAAAAACATTTGGATTCTTGCTGGCTTTAGTTGTCTTAAAAGAAAGTCTATAGCCTTTAAACCACACCCCCTTAAATACTGCAACCATAGGCTGCATATAAAAAATGGCCTGTTGATTTGTAGACCAGTTTTATTCCCAACTCGTCAAATACCAATACGTGGTTGAGAGCTGTTGGTGTCAATTTTCACCACATTAAAAAATACTGTATATTATCCATTATCCTCCTATGGAGATAAGAGGTGCACAGGCACTGATAATAAATTACTTAAACATAATTCTACAAATAAGACAGTAAAGAATGTGAAGAAATCAGAGAGGAAAACGGGGACAGACATTTGGCTCTGAAGCAAGTTCAAGTTTGGCAATAATATTTTCTACTTCCTTTTTATCTTCCTTTTATCTATGACTGTAGATTTGGCACCAGGTGTCTTGACTCTGTGCGGTGTACAATGAAATTTCAAAACTATTGAGGGATTCTAGGGAGAAATTTGCTGGCCAGTGTCAGAAAGCTTGGTCTCAGTCGCAGGTCATGGGTCTTGCAACAGGACAATGAGCCAAAACATATGGCTAAAAACACCCAAGAATGGCTAAAAAAGGAAAACCTTGCACGATTCTAAAGTGGCCTTCTATGAGTTCTGACCTAAATCCTATTAAGCATCGTTGCAAGGAGCTGAAACATGCCATCTGAAAAAGACCCCTTCAAACCTGAGACAACTGGAGTAGTTTCCTCATGAAGAGTGGGCCAAAATACCTACTGAGAGGTGCTGAGGTCTCGTTGACAGTGACAGGAAACGTTTGAGTGTAGTGATTGCCTAAAAAGGTTGTGAAACTAAATATTAATTTAAGGGTGCCATCATTTTTGTCCATGCCTTTTTTACGAGTTTTTTTAAAAATATATACATAATTCTGTTGAAACATGGTTGAAAATAGGGGTGGGAAAATTCAATTGAAAAATCCCAAAAATTGGGATTTTTTTTGCTTCACAATTTTAAAATAGATTCTTTTTTTTTTTTTCTTTTTTTTAAATAAATAAAAAGAATCCATTGTGAAATTTATGTCAGTGTTTCAGCAGAATGATGATCTGGCTACTGTGTGGTTTTTTTTCCAAAAACCAGCAATATGGAAGAATCGTGAGAATCGCAATTTAAATCGAATCAGCACCCAAAAAAATCAGAATCAAATCGAAACGGGACGAAAGCATATTGTCACAGCCCTAGTTGAAAAGCAACGTGAGACTTTCATTGGTTAAATTTCATAGAATTTTTTTCATTATTATTACTTTTGTCAGATTCAAGTTATTTCTGTCACCATTGTGAGTTTTTTGCCTTTATTGATCGAAGGGTGTCAACAATTTTGTCCTGTTGTGTATGAGTATGAACACACAGATGGAATCAGCTTCTACTGGCCATTTAGGTAAAAAGCAGTTTCTTTGGTGATTACTGACTTCATTCATTTGCTCAGGAGTTCTCTGGATTGCAAATCTTAAAACCTAATGGTATACTTTGGAAAATGATCAAAATAATATATAAATAATAATGATAATAGTAATAATAATAATAAAAGAACCACCTCACTTGTATAATACTTTAAAACAAAACAAAAAAAAATCTTTGCTCACCTCACTCCAGTTTCCTACAACCCAGAATGTGTCCTTGCTGAGATTCTCACTGGCCATCAGGTTGCTCTGGTCACTGGTGGAGATGTTTTTGGGACTTCTTGGTTGCTGGTTTCGGCTCTTGGGGCGACTGCCTTTGGACTTGGAAGAAGGCTTTTTACCATGAGAAGTGGAGCTGTTTATCCTGGGTGTCACAGGAGATTTCTTTGTCGTGATAACTTTTACTGTGTTTTGAGGTGATGCTGTTGTGGTAAAACGTTTTCCAGCAGATGTAGGAAGAATCTGGGTTTTGTTAGAGACTGGCTGCTCTCTGTACCTGGGAGTGGTCACAGGAACCCATTGAGTCGAACGGTTAAATTGGTTGATATGTGGAGTAGTGTGGGGGTTGGTTAAGTGGTGAGTTGTCTTTGCCCATGCCTTAGTGCTGGTTAGAGGGGTGGGGTAGGAGATTGTGGAGTTAAGTATGGTTGAGTCCCTCGTTTGCAGCATTTGTGTGGTTGTTAAAAGTACACTTTCACGTGAAGTAAAAACATCCAAGTCAATGATCCGCTCTTCACCTTTTGTCCTGTCCTCAACAACATAATCATATCCTGGAGTATACATGACCTCATTTGGAGTACTTCCTTCTTCATCCTCCCTGTCTTCTACGTTTTCCTTATCTAGAAGAATTCTTTTCTTGTCTTTTTTTGTAGATTTAGTGGTGGTGACTTTCCTTCTTTTATCTTCCTTTTTCTTTACCACAACACTGAACTCATAATCATCCACATCTATAATTTCGGGGATTGTGGTTTCTGGGGTAGTAGGGATAAAAGTAGTTGTAGTTCCCTTGGTGGTTGATGTAGGTGTAACTGTAGTGCTCATCGGAGCCCATGTGGGTGAACCAGTCCACTTAGTAGGATGTGTCTTTGGTGGATATAGACGACGGTATGCAGGTGGAACCCCAGGACGTCTGCGAAGATTTGAGTTGGGGCAGTTCTGCAAGGCACACAGTGATCTGGACCTGGGTTTGGTTGAGGGATCACAGATCTTTTGAGGCAACAGCGCACATGTTACACTGCGTGAGCGAACGCCTCCTCCGCACGTTACAGGGCACTGGACACAAAAAAATAAATAAAAGAAGAACATAAGCTATATCAATCCATAATATAAAAGGATGGAATCAAGATAGGGGAAATAGAAACTAAGAAAGTCAGATTTTTGTAATTCAGGTCAGAAAGACTCAAAAATAGCATTTTAAGAAAAAGGAATACCTCTTCCCAGTCGCCAACAGCCCACTCCTTTCCACATGGTACATCTCTGTTGCACGGCACTACAGGTTTCGGTTTAAGGAGATGCTTGCATTCCACAGGGTGGAGCACTCTTTCTTCTCCTGAAACGGTGCGGACACAGAGAACCGTTCGCTTTCTCAAACCATCTGATCCACAGGTGGCTGTACATTGTTGCCAACCACCAACCCACCACCTGAGAGAGAGAGAGAGAGGAAGACAGGAAAGCGAGGTGAAGAAGCATACCGCCAGCAATTAGGTGAATCTTTTTGAAACACTGAGCAAAGATAGGTATCATTTTACAGATTTTATACTGGAGTTAATACCTCACCTTCAGTTCCGTTACAACACCAAAACAACAGTGTAGCTTTGAATAACCTGCTTGCATCGAAGGATTTTGTTATAGAACACAACAGTCTCAGCAATAGTGTGAATGGTTGTTTGTCTCTCTGTGTTGGCCCTGTGATGGACTGGCGCCCTGTCCAGGGTGTACCCTGCTCCTCGCCCAGTAATTGCTGGAATAAGCTCCAGCTTATCGTAACCCTTAATTGGACCAAGTGGTTGGATGGATGGATGGATGGATGGATGGATGGATGGATGGATGGATGGATGGATGGATGGATGGATGGATTGATGGATGGATGGATGGATGGATGGATGGCTGGATGGATGGACGGATGGATCAACAATACTTGTGATATTAAAGATAGGCAATACCAACACCAATAATTCTGTGTCATAAGTAGGTCATGTGGATCTTCTGATTACCAGTTCATTGGTTTGCCTTTTCAGTCTTTATATGGTATAATTGTTCCTTTTGTACTTATAAATTTATTTTGCACACCTCACCTGACTTTTGTTTGAGAGTTGTTTTGCCAAAAAGAAAACAAGCAAAGCTGATCATGAATTTGGCATGTTGTGTAGTGAAATTTGATCTTGTGATCAGATGTGATCTGTCCTCCATATTTAAGATGCATATGTTTTTCTAGTAATTGCTTATTTAATTTTCAAGAACAAGTACAGTTGCTAAATATTAATATTGCCAGGAGATTATAGAGTAACAACTATGAAATGGTGAATTACAAGAGCTGTGATGGCTTGTTTTGACACAATACAGTACAAACAGTGATGCTAGCTCTAATTAATTCAAGCACAGATCAACAAAAAAGGTTTAGGAATGACAAAAACAACAGTGTTTAAAGTAAATTTGTTTTAGCTTCTAAAACATTTGGTCCATAACTGGAGCACTTTGTGAACAGATGTGCCACATTTTGTCAAAATTGTGCCAAAATTGCCATTTTGTCATAAAACCTCTATACATTTTTCTGCTTCACTTTATCAGGGTTGGCTTTTGCAGAGATACTGTGCACATTTTACTATGACTTGATACAGTAGGAGCTATATCAGTCCAAAATATATTGTTTGTTTTAGATGAACCTAAAACTTCTTTTCATCCTCAGTGGTTATGTGCCCTTGTAGCTGAAACCATATCATAATGCATAAGCTCAATTATGAATAACCAGACTCCAATCCAGAGAGATGATGCACACACAAAAATATAGTTTTTTCACCATCTTTGTTTACTTACATGTAAGCATATGCAGCATATCAAAAGCTTTGGGCCTCATCTATCTGCCATGCGGTCATGTCATTCATAATTTAGCCTGTGCTTTATAATATATAACGTCATCTTTATTTTTGTCACCAGTAGCATATTTACTGATGTTTACACATCTTAACAAATCCCACAAGAATTCCCTTAAACATAGCTCAAAATATTTAAATAAACCTTGTGGTTGTTTTACTTATTTCAGTATACTTATGTGATTTTGAAGCAGAGGATTCAGAGGGTCCTCAAAAAGTTCCAATTAAACATAGGGTGACAAAGCCAGTATAGAATAAGGACACATTAATAAGGACTCTGCGATAAAATGAAAAAATGTGGAGGTAATGAAATACTTAGTACTCTCCAAACAGATGTGTACAGTATCCGGTTAGAGTTACTGTACGTTGTCATTCCTTTAAAGGTCATAATAGTAACAGTGAAAGAAAAACTGTTAAATGTTCTTGTTTTTTTTTTAGATTACACACCTAGCGGGGCATTCCATGTTTTTGCACTTGCGGTGTCTCTCCTCTGGACGGTTCTCTTGGTTACACATAGATTCATCCACTACTCCCACATCAGCCTCAAAGCAGCGCACAGGCTGGTGCTGCTCGCCTAAAAGAAAGGATGAAATGATCAATCAAATCCAAATATCAAATTGTCCCCCTACAGTTGCATTTGTGAAGATAGAACAAAACTCAAACCTAAGCCGCATGTGGTGCTGCAGTGTGTCCAGGCACCATGTCTCCAGGTGTAAATCGGCTCAGTGATGTCATTTTCTGACTGTTTGGTCTTCTTGACAGTGTACTCGTACTTTATACCCGGATTCTTCTCTTGATACAGCAGCTAAAATGCATTATTTACTTTTTTATTTTTTATTTTTTTTAACAGTTTGATTTCATACATTCTTTGCAAATCTCTGTGGAGAGTTTAGCTGATTGGTTGGAACTTGTCCAATCAAGTCTCAAAACAATCAGTAAAATACTTACATTCAGATAAATTCAACTCATCTCTGAGAACTACAGTTTTTATTTCTAAACAGCTTTGAAAAATACTGCTCACACACAGTAACATAGATTTAGTGGTCTACCTGGAGTATGACGGGCTGTTTGGTTGGTCCAGGAGCAGTGAGGTTCTCCATGTTCCCACTGCGCTCATAGTAGAACGTTGTCCCCCCGGCCTCATACTCTCCATTCCACTGGATGATGAAGTTGCCGTTGAGGAAGTACTCGTCTGACCCCACGCTCCTCAGAGCCAGGAAGTTACCTGCCTCTTCCACTTCCTTTACCACAATATCTCGCGCCCCCTCAGGTATCACACCCACATCCACGTACCCTGGGAGAGACGGAGGGGAGTCAGAGTCACACCAAGGTAATGGATGGCCCACCATGATTGCTGCCGCGCTCACATCCAGACTACCAGACAGCTTCTCTCTGATGTTTAATAGAGGGTGGGCTCAGTCTGTGGGGGTGGCTGGCATGTTTGTGTGTGTGTGTGTGACTGTATGTGTGCTTTTTCGGCGTGGGGGGCACTGCCCTGTCTCTGGTTTTTATTGTGTGGGGATACGAGGGGGTTAGTTGTATGGGGGAGGACGAAAGCAGCAATGAGTGGGTCTTTAGAGTTTAATGATGTTTGTGGGAAGGTGTGCGTGTGTGCGTGTGTGTGTGTGTTTCTGTTTGTGAAAGGAGGGGGAGGTTTGCCCTTGGTCTAAGCCTTTTGAAGTCTTACACATCTGGGCTGGTTATCTGGAAAGGATGCAATGCAAGGCAAACACACACGCAGGAACGGAGAGAAGGGGAGAAAGGAGGGAAGAGGGGAGTTTTTATTGTTTTAGGGCCTTTTTCACTGTGAATCTGTCTTCACGGTATGTTGATTTAGCGGCTGAGTTATACTTTTCCAAGTGCAGTAATATCAGCCAAAGATGTGTATCTTTAATTGAACACGAGCATGTAGACACACATGTGTGCACACACTTGATACATACAGCAGGACAAACAGCTGCACCTTGTGGACAAACTGGCTGCCATGACAACGAAGAAACAATGGAGTAACGTGAACTGTCCTGAAATGACTTTCTGCCTGTAGACATGAATTTGAATTTAGTGGGGTTTTTTCACACTCCTGTGTTGGACACATCAAAGCCTTTCCTCCTTAAGAGTTCGTCTGTTTTGTGTTAGCATAATTTTATAATTGTATAAATTCTCGTGTTTGGATCATTTAATTTGGATAATAGTGTTATACTCACCAAAGCCCTCTTCTTCATCAAACAGCTTATAAACCGTCTCACAGCTTGTGCCGTCGCCCAAACAGACTCCACAACGGTCCTCCATTGCGTTTGAGTCAATGCCATAGTCACAACCTACCTCCTACGAACAAAACACATAAAAATACAGCAAAACACACATTACAGCACAATGCAAGTTTCCATGGAGAATCTTCTCCCTGCGCCTTTGCTTAGTGGGACTTCTCTATGTCATCCTACTCCACTATAACCCCCCCCAGTTTCTACTTGTCTCTTACCCAGCCACACTACCTTGCACACTCCGTTAACACAGATGTTTCTGGACATGTTGTTCATGAAGCACGGTGTCCCGTCGGTCACAGTGTCAAACATCTTCTCAGAAAAATACTCACCAACTGGTCGACAGTGCAGTTCACAGGGACTCACTGAGGTTGATTGGGAGATGGTGGAAGAGAAAAATGTTATTCTCAATTAAATGCAGAGTATGAATAAGTGAGACACACTTTATATCAAACTGAATTCCTCAAAATTGACACAATCATACTTTTCTTTGATGCAGTTAACAAACAAAATCATCAGATGATGCTATTAGAATTATATATACTTTTCATGAATAGTTGCTAATTATAATAATTGTTTTTTGAAAACAAAAACTGACTCAAACATGCAGCATAACCCAGTTTAGACAGTTGATTAGACAGTTTCCAGCAGTACTGAAAGCGTTTGAGGCTAAATGCTGCCCTCTGTTGATTACCACAGACAACTGCATCCTTTGATTATTTATTCTATGTGAAATTAAAGGGTAAAATACCAAGAATGTGTTTAAGTTTCATGCTTTATTGTATATTTGAGGACTTAAACACTTACTTGGGTTAGCAACAGGAATCCACTGGTAGAGTTCATTGTGGTAAGGCACTGTGTCAAACTCACTGCACAGCATCTCTCTAAAGGTTGGGTTGCCACTCTGGCAAGGTTTTGTATTACAGGTCCGATACTTTTTCCTTTCCCCAGTGCAATATTTGCCCCCAAACCTTGGTCTGTGGAGGAAAATCCCATATTTTGAGTATAACATGGGACTGGTATTATTTATTTCAATAATTATATCATGTATATGAAATACAAGGGCACTTCATTCAATAGTGCTATAATGTGGAATGAGGTATTTTCTAATGTCTGGACTTACTTCGGATTACTACATTCCCTTTCTGCTGTCTGAACTCCAGTACCACAGGTTCTTGAGCAATAAGACCAGGTGCTCCACGGTCCCCAGCCTCCATTCACTGTCTCTGGGAGTTTACCTACAATTACACACTCTCCAGAGATACACCACTGGAGAAGAAAGAACAGCAAAGAGAAGACTCAACATGACATATCCATACTGCATTGTTGGTGCCAGCCACCACCATTATATCCATCCCTTGATCAGGAAAGTGAAACCCTGACAAGACAAAGCAGCTGGCATTTGTTCACCTTCTCTGGCCCACAGCGAGTACCATCAATAGGTGAGTCGAGTTTGGAGCGACAGGACCCGTTGACCGAACACCAAAGAATCTGGCAAACGTTCTGAGAGGAACACATTAGCCAGAAACAATGAGAGAGGGCTGGCTTCTGCAGCAGCTTTGACATTCCCTTTTCAGACTACACACAATACTCACATCAACCTCAGGGCAAAATGTGGCATTTGGACCATACTGGAGCTGGCACTGGTGATGTGTGGTGTAGCGGACGCCGAGACGAGCCAGTGGGGTCTGTAGGTCTCTCTTAGAGGGTCGGTCATCGAGACAGAAACCCCAACCACGGCTAAGACAGATGAAATGAGGCGTGAAACTAAATGAGACTGTTGGAGGAAGATGAATCAGAAACAGGGTCAAATGATTTGCTGGCAGCAAAAAGTGAAAGAAATGAGAAAATCTGTCTGAACCAAACTGTGGTGGGGAAAGATTGGAGAAACCACATCTGAACATCTCGCAACATCCATGCCAACATGACCATGGACATACAGTTTAGTGCTCGGTCAAGTCTCAAAGTCAAAAACAACTCATTCACCAATCTTTATGCAACATCTGGATACACTGAGATATAGAAGCCTCATTCGATATTTAGCCATAGAAGAAAATAGAAAAAAAATAGGATGATAAGAGAAAAAGGTGGATAAAATTAATATTAAGAATAAAAGACTTCATTTAAAACAATTAAGATAAATTATGATTAGAAGTTAGAATAAAAAAGAGTGAATCACCATGAACAATGAATAGTAAATAAAAAAACAAACACTTTATCTTGTCTAAAAATGGATCTAGCTATTGAGTTATATAGAATTATATAATGAAAAGTATCATTACTACAACCAGGAGTCAATTTCATTGCAGAGTGATGAACAACATTCTGTTATTCTATGGCTGCAGCTGAAGCACAAGCACAACGTTGTCACCTCGATGGAAAACTAATACAAAAGAAGCATCAAAATGCATGTTTTTACAGTATCCAACATTTGACTTTAGATAAATATAACCTTAAGCTGGCCACTGATAACAACAGAGTCTTCCTGCCACTTTTTCTGATTCTTCCACTGTAGCATTTTCTTCCACACTATGGGCACGTGTTAAATCAACATAGGTGTAAAATAAGTTCAACGTTACTAAATCTGTCCATCTTTTGTACAGAACTTTACACCCACTGTCTTGGCTGTCTTGACCAATGTACTGTTGATGAAGTCATTTTTAATGTAGTTTTCTTTCTTTAAGGTGGGATTTTTGTGCTTGACTAAATGTTCTGGTCGACATTTACTGTAGAAACAAAAAGTGTGTGTCATGTATAAAAGAGTATCTACATTTAATACAAACTTGGCGATGTATATGTACATATGCAGTAAATTATCATTTTATTTTACTTTTTCTGGCTAAGAATGAAAAGTAAAATGATGATGCAACTGCCCTGTATTTTTGGGATTACAGTTACATTAAGACCGACTACACCATCTGAGAAATATACTTAGAAATCAAGACAACTATTCCCCAAGCAAACCTGTTCCTTTGCAAGTCAGAGTTCAGCAAACATGAGCTCTGACCCCTGACTTTGCAGCAGCTGGGTAAGCTGTTGTTGTCAGAGAGGAATTTTTTAATTTATCATTGACACACTTTTCAACAGAAAATGACAAGTCAAAGCAAACACTTGCAGATATTTGTTTGAGCTTTGATCCCCTCTCATGCTCCCTTTGGCTCCTTCTACATGTCTGTCATTTGCTGGATTTTCTGGCTCTAAATGAACAGAGCCTAAAAAGATTTTGGAATTTCTTCTCCTTGTTTAGCATTCTGGGAAAAAAGGTTGTCATAGTTTGCTACACATCTATGTTTTTATCACTCAGTTTTCTCTGACACACCCTAAAATGATTGTGATTTTGAAATCTTGTTCATCACTCTTGCAAATCCGTATAAAAACATCCAGATAAGATGCATCCGCATTTCATTGTTAAACTTTTTCCATTTTCCCAGCTTTTTTACAATATTGGAAATCAATGGGACCATTTGTCCTTCTCCAGAAAAAATGGCACTAAGACTTTCTGAATCTTGGCTGCACTTCGATTTAAAGAATAATGGTTTTTCAAATCTTACTCGAGGAAGCGTGTGATGTAATCTTTGGAGCAGGAAGACCAAGTGAGAGGCGAGCTGTCATACATCAGCTGTCTGGACATGATGAACGGATGCCTTCCTTCTAGCTCACAGTCATTCCCTTGGCCATCATGATGAATCCCAAAGCTGTATTCAAACACAGATGAACATGTAGATGTTTTTAATACTGCCTGTAAAAAAAGACAACTGTGTGTCTCATCTATACAAAGTTTGTGGTTTGTTTGTTTTCAGGGGCATTTATTGGGGCTAGAAACATTTATGTAGGCCTAGAGTTGTAATTAATCAGGGAAAATAATGCTTCCTTCTCAGTGTCACCCGTGGAAATGATAATACATAATCCAGGATTTGATAATAATAAAACAGAAACACACCTGTGACCCATTTCATGAGCGACAGTGAAGGCGACAGGTAGTCCTGAATCCTCATTGATGTTGCAGCTGCGGTGGGGTTGACACATTCCAGACAGATGAGACAGACCAAGAGTCTCACAGGGATGGTTCATTCCTGCACAGATGTCTTTCCTTTTTTTTTTGTTTTTTTGTTTTTGAGGGGTGGAAATGGAGACACAAACACACACACACACAAACAAATCATGCCATATTTTCACCATTAGATGAGCTTGCAAAGAGTTTTTTCATATAATTTATGATAAGACATGCAGATGTGTGTGTGTGTGTGTGTGTGTGTGTGTGTGTGTGTGTGTGTGTGTGTGTGTGTGTGTGTGTGTGTGACATGCCTAGTGATCAGCACAGCCAGATCATGGTGAGCCGGGTGTGTGTCACTCTGGGGGTTTAAGTTTTTCTGCCAAGCACAGAAACTGGCCAAAGTTGTGTCTGCATGGTGAACAATCTTCAACTCTTTCTGCAGCAAACAACAGAATCACAGATACATCTTATTTGTAAACAGATATTTATGAATTTAAATCATTCTTAAATAACTCTGCTTCTTTTTTTTATGTTATTTTAACATCTTCAGGTGTTTCAAAAGTTTTCTCATTGATATTATTCATTATGTAATGTTTAATATAAATACTTTTCTATTCACAACCTCAATACTGACAAAAAGCAAGCAGAAAAAAATATAGTAATGGAAGCAGTGTTGAGGACCCAAACGCAGATCAGGAGGCAGCATACAGAGCAGAGATGTTTCATATAAATTAACGTAAAGGAACAACAGGTAAACAGGAAAATTGAAACCAAGTAGTATATGTGTATAAAAAGACAACAATACACAGGTAGAAAGAATTAACTAATTTAAGCCAGGTGAACTAATAAACAGGAAGACAAAGCTAAACCAAATACACAAGAGAGAAAAAACTACAAAATAAAACAGAAATCCAGAACTAAAAACCACACAAAAACCCTACACCATGACAAATATATATGAACGTAACATAGACCCTATGAGTATGTGAATTAGTCTTGCTAAAATATGCCAACAACCTGCTGTTTTTCTTTTTAATCTTTGTTTTATTTCTTAAAAACTTGTTATTAAGACAGCTGGTCCCTTTTTCTCCTTCATGCTTTATGAGACTGATGCCCACAGTCCAATCGAAACTACTAACTTATCCGGATCAACTCTTTTTTATGAGAAACACAGACTGCATGAAACAGTTATATTCCCAGCTGTGTGAGTGATTCATCCACTAGTGGTTGCACTCATTCCTCTCCGTTCTTGCTTAGTTGAGCTGCAATTTGTTCAGCAGTTTGTCTCACTTACCTCTGACAGATTAACAGAGACATTCAGGATTTAACCACATGAAAATGTTCCTACACATGAATGAGCTTCACTCAATCAACATTTCATCTAAGCAATGGAAAAACAAATTTCACAAAAGCAAATTTAAGTCTCCTGAAAAGCTGCTGTAGATGAATGTTACCTCTTCTCCTTGTAGCAGAATGAGGCGCACTAAGATGACGTGGATGGCATTCCCAATGCTGGCATCATGAAAGATCCCAGCTACCTGATAACACAATCATTCATTTAGGTTTTTTTTTTAAGGAAAAATCTGTGCAAATACTTAGAACTGATGATAGCAAATAAAAAAGTGAATTGAGACTGCACCATGTTCATTATGGTAAAGATGTAGGACTCCACGTTATCACTGCCGTGGTATTCGATAAGTTTGGAGTCAGCCACCACCATGGTTTCCACCCACCGCTCTCTGCTGACTGAGCGCCGTGAACGGGATTGACCCCGAGCCTCCCCTCTCTGCTGCTCCCTTTCCCACTCCTCCCTCTCTTTCTCCACCTGGACAGCGTCACTTGGAGCGTCTGAAGCATGAATAATGAGAGAAATCACTCGCAGCATGCTTAACCTTGTTTGACTTCGGTGCAAACATTGAAGTAACATGACACACCTGCAGGGCTATGCCCATTCAGACACACAAACTCTGGGACGCACCTTGAACTCCACAAGGGCTGGGAGCCTGTTTGGACTCTAGGCTGCGTTTTGTTCTGTGAATTTCTGGAGTAGCTCTTGGATATATGATGTGTGGCTCTGGAGTTCCTTGAGGATCTTCGGGCGATTTTGGGACAGGTTCAATAAAATAGCGCCCCTCTGGCAAGGAGAAGTAACCTCTCTGAGCAAAGTTAAAAAAAAAAAAAATATAGAAAAATGAAGCTAATAAATATGCATTGACAGAGTAACCAGAGCAAGTATAGACTTTGATCATAAATTCATTTTAACGCAGACATCCCATTCTGAAAAGCAAGTCAGACTGTAAATAAAGCAGAAAATCCCAGCAAGCTTTGGAGATATAACATGAATAAGGCTGCACCAAAAAGTTTCACAAACTCCCACACAATAAAAGGTGAGAGGGGGAGACGACCTCTTAAAGACTTCTGCAACGACCACTTCACAGTCGTTTCCATCCTGGTGGAATCTATAATTAAGTCAAGAGATGTGAATATGAGGCTTTCACCTTCCCTAAGGCGCATTCTCTGTCTGCAGGAGCAGAAATACAATGACTTCTTAAGTATGCCATGCATGTTCTTACTGGTGTGGGCTATTCACAAGCCGATCGCTGAGGTCTGCAGGTGAACGCACATGTATGCATCCTTTCACACAGAAATACAGCAGAATGAAAACTCAGATTTTCCTTTCAAGCACAGCTTCAAGTAAAAGACTTTCCCACATTTCAGGTAAACACAGTCTTTATGAAACATGCAGGGTCAGAGATGAAAGATGCACGTGTTTAAGGTGTTTGTGTGTGTAGAGATGTGCGTATTTATGGAAAGCTTTTGCATCAAGCTGAGTTTAAACATGCCCAGACTGCTCCAAGATGAGCCCCTCCTTCTGTCCTAAAAACAACAACAAAAAAAATAGAAAGAGTGAGAGAGACATGTAACTCCTCCATGAGCGAGATCGGTGGAAAAGGAAAATCTGCTTCAGCAAAACTCAGGACAGAAAGATATTTTCTTCTTCATGAAAAAAGAAATAAATAATGTTGATGAATAAATGAAATTTTAGAACACGTTGTCGCATTTGACTTTTTTTGGATTTGTCCTGCTTGAGGAGCTGCATGCAGATGTGGAAAAATGAGGCCCGCCAGTGCTTACGCTTTGGCTGGTTTGTTGTTTCAGGGATCCACTCTGCTCTCGTACACTGTTCAGATTTAGGTCATCCTGACAAGTTTTACACATTTTTCTCAGAAGAAGAAGAAGAAGGAAAAAAAAACCATTCAGCTGAACCCTGGTTGGCCATCCAACTGCTGCATTCAGGGAGTTCAGAAAGTACAAATCAGAGCTCCTTCTCAGCTGACTAAATGACTCCACCTGCTGCAACAGCTCTTGTAAAGTAAGTAACCACGTACTGCAACAGACATAGCATTAGATACAGATTGTTTTCTCACCAGAAACCACCATCAGTACAATAATAACACTACAAATGCTAAACAAAAGGCCTATGGTCTGCTCTCTTTTCTTTCAACTTAAATATAAGACTTAGTCAAACAGTGGCCTTCAGCCAAAGCTCCCAGAGCTGTGGTGGACTCATCTCCAAAGCATGCAGGCTGATACGTCTCTGATCAGCGAGGAAAGTTTCCCAGAGGCCTCGCACAGTGAACATTCAGCTGATCTCAGTGCTACTCTATATTTCATCCAAACACTCAATATTTTATCATCTTATGTGTTTTTGTTACTGCAAGTCAAAACATTTGCAATGCACATAAAAAAGTTTCATTTTAAGGTAGATTTGTTGGCGTTATCAAACCTTCCCATCATCTCTTGTATCCATCTCCAAGTGTTGAAACTTCAAGTGAGGCAGGTGGTGGAGTACAGATCAACCAGGAAGGAATGCCAGAGAGAGAGAGAGAGAGGCCCTTTCAAAACTCAGACTTCTGCTCTGCATGATGTCTACGACGTGCATACCAGCTGCAGCCTTACTGAGCAGCACAGCCAGAAAGGCTTAGCTTGTACAGTGTAGTTACGGTGTTACTTACAATCCTTAAATTACCATGTACAGATCCTTTGTGATGTCTCTGCTCAGTGAGCAAAGACCAGCTAGGATTTTGTTTAGCGTTTTTACCAAAAATGGAGATTTACGCTGGCACTCCTGGTCTTTGTTCCAAAATCCTGAAGGCTCTGTGAACTGCAACAGCCTCAAACAAGAAATGAACTTTCACCACCTCTTCTCCTTCTTCCACCTTTTTCCCTGTTCCTTCCTCCTCTCTATTAATCCCCCTCTTCACTGACCTAGAGGAAGCATGTTGTTTGGGTGTGAGGTGCCAAAACCAAGGGAGGTTACCGTAACACAGGTCTGTGTTCTAAATACACAGGCCATGTGGAACTGCTTTATTTCTGTTTCCTGCTTCTGTGGGTTTTGGAGTGTTGGAGAACTGGGCCTGAAATAAAGTCGCCCATGGCCTCAGTAGTGATTAGTGGGACGAAAGGAGAGGCAGGGACCGATGGTGCTGATTTATGATGTAATTAATCACAACTATTTTTAAGCAAACAAACTGGCGTTTGTTTGTAGTCCAAATTTAATTGATTAGAAATGTTTTTTCTGCTCTCCAGTTCTATAAGTTCAAAAGATAATTATACATAAGAGCAAATTTCACCTCAGAGTTCAAAGACATTATTATAATTTTTCATCTGCACAGTGCTGAAAAACATTCATTTAAGAGAGGAAAATGCCTTTATAACAGCTCCGAACGTGTATGTTCTTGTTTTGTGTTGTGCCTTAGGGAACATCAAATGTCACTGAGAGAATTTTAGATGTGCGAGAATTCATGTTTTTCCTGAAACTACAACCAAAACAACAAGAAGAAGAAAAAGTTTAGAACAGCACATTCTCAGCATGGTTTTGTGTGTACACAGGAGAATGAAAGTAAGAAATAACCTTCACACACTGCATGTTAACACATGGTAAAAGTGGTTTGTTTGGGCAAGTGGGACATGATCCCTGCCACCAGAGTGGTGCTGCAGGATGTAAAATGACAGGATGTAGAGGTGTTAGTGTGGTGGCCCAGAGTGGTTTGTGGTTTTAGAGCAATTAAGAAGCATGATGTTGATCTTTGCTTGGATGGAGCCGCAATTAAGTCATTTTCACACCTGCACCATTAGTTGGAGATCATGCATGCTAGAACATAGAACTAGCCAGATTCCTGGTTAGAAATGCAAACTATGTCTGTTTTAGTTCATAAGCAAGTTACTGTTCAGTGTACTTGATGATGGTAAATCCTTTTAATCACATATTCCCCTTTAATTTAATTCCCCCTTTTAATTTGTTGGCAACAATAGCTAAAATAAACATATTAGTTCAACACAAAAAACAGTCATTACAGCTAGAGCAGCAATTTTTCGAGTCTTTATGTGCCCCTACACACAGCTTTAATCAATGTTTTGGGATTTGTATATTTGCATAACAAATAATCATGACCCCAACTATGTAAGTTTGTAACAGTTTACAGGATGACATTTTAAGATTACAAGATCTGGGTTCTCCGTCTGTATCAGGTCATTTCTGCTCATTGGGTGACATTCTACTCTTTCATGCATGTTGTGATGATAGCAGATATTCATTACATGACAAATAGAGCAAATCTTTCCAACCCCATCCACCAGTGTGCTGTACATACAGAGCAAGCATTTGAAAACTGGCTTTACTTATCTGTCCCCATTGCTAGATTCTGGTTGGCATTTTGTGCCTGGTTGCCTTGGAGATACTGCTGTCTCCTGTTGCATTGCTGTCGTAGACCAAGTTCAGGACTAATTCTGCTGATTTCATCTCAGGTTTATGTGCGAAAATAGTTTAAGTAAAATGTTTTTGGGTAGTTAGAGATAATGTCAAAAAGTCAAAACGGTTTTTGGCTCTCACTTACAGTAACAGTAAGACTCAATTCTTTTGAGCTTCCATTATATTTACTGAACAAACCACAAAGCATTTAATGAAATGATTTAACCTTTAGGGAACAAAAAAAACTTTTCTAAAATCTTATTAACTAAAAGCTCAACTGATAAATCAGCAAAACCTTTTATTTCAGCTTTTGGTTTTGTCTTTTTTTTTTCTCCTTTTCACCTAAAGATGAGAAATAAGACAAACTGTAAGCATTGGAGGAAACTCAGTTTGGAAACTCAGAGGATTATCATTTAGAAAAGGAAGACACAACCGTTTAACTACAGCACACATGTGGTTCCATCCTTCCCATCGTTGCAGACATTAATAACTCCTACTTTGTGCTATATAAACAAATAATTATCTGAATTTTTTATTTTAAGCATTCCTCCTCTCTCTCTCTCTCTCTCTCTCTCCTGAGGGTGAATGACCTCTGTGCAGCTGGAAGGATTTCACTCCCACATCTGTTTGAGTGAGTCTTGCTGTTCAGCCGTTTCTGTATGAAAGCTGCTATAAACCTTCTTTCAGAGAACAAAGCAGTGTAATACATCATCACAGCTCCCCATGTAGGTTGGGGATGAGAGGACAAACTGGGGCATTGCTCACGTTATACTCAAGATATAATAAATTTAGATAAGTGGAGTTTAATGTTATGCAATTCATTGTTCCTTTGAGGATTTCTTGAAAGGATGTAAAGTCGGTCAAATATGAATTATACTGAGATGGCTGTCATTTTAGTCTCCTTATTACTCACACGTGTAAGTGCATAATTCAGGAATTGTCAGGATGAGCCAGTGCAACCACAAATGTAACAGAGTGGCAGGAGGCAAGGCTCTGCAGGAGAAAAAATCCCACAGGAGGGGGAAGACTGAAACACTCTTTAAGCTCCACATCTACTTTTTTAAAGAACGAGAACATTTTCCTCTTCCTTATCTCTTTTTTTGGATTTTCCTTTTTTTTAATGGTATGAATTGTGTCATTATATGAACTTAAAGGGTTACTTTGGCAAGTTAAGCAATTAAAAAGCCAAATTCTCAACAATCAGCACATCATAAATTCATGTGGTTTGTGTCTTCACAATGAACATTTTCCATGTATTGGACTACTCCTTCGTATCTCTGCTTTCCAGCTGACTTTTCTCTTTTGTAGTTGAACTCCTCATCTGTCAGAAACACTACAGCATGAATAAAAATGGCAAAGCTTCACTGAACAAAAATCATGGCCCCAATTTATGTCTTTCTGTCTGTCAAATCTTATTTTTTCCTTGCTATAAAAATGTGCCAAAAGCTCTTTGTTAGCATAGAACAAAGAAATACTGAGGGTTCAGTCAGTTAGCGGACTCCGCAAGTAATGACAGCAGTGATGTGAATAAATGAATGAGTGAGGATGAAAGTGAAGAGGAAAACATCTCACAGACAAAGGAGAAAGTAAGGGTCTCGTGGTTGGCCGAGAGGTATAGTGGCAGTCAGTGGGTCTGCTGCACAGTTCTTTTGCAAATAGTGTCAGGAAGTCTTTGAAGAGCCAACTAACAGACCGGCACTGTCAGATGGAGGGGTGTCCTGGCTGCCTAAGCCACATACCAACTTCCTATGAGAACTTTGAAAGACCTTTGAAAGAGATGGAGCCTTCTGAGCACTAAAGTCATGTAACTTCAATCCGATGAGTAGCAATGACATTAAAAATTAAACATGCGTCTCTTTTAAATCAGATAAGGAAAGAAACATCTTACCAGTCCTTTGCAGGTGCTGATGGCAGCCGTTCCTCTTGTGTTGGCAGCTTCCACAGTTCCAATAAGGTGGCAGGAATTCCCCTCAGAGAGGCGATGCTCAGTCCTGTTGGCACTGCCATTCCTCCTCTCCAGAATGTAACCATCTGACACCAGGTGACTGTTTGCTGTAAGGTTGAACATTAAAGTTCGACCCTCGTAGTTGACCTTGTAGTAAACCTGTCCCTCAGGAGACAGGGGTCGCAGATCACGCCTGACTCTCCCACCTTTAAAGTGGTGGGACAGACGTTGGGACATAAACTCTCCATCAGCGCTGGTTTTCACTGGGTGAACAATGGCAACATCTGTCTCTGACTGGGACAAGTCACCTACAGAGCAGAATTTCATTTAGCAAGTATGGACTTTATGCAAACTTCTCACCCCATGCATTCAGCCAATACATAAACATGAACTGAGTTTCCTTGCAGCACACTGACCTTGCGTTACAGAGAAGGAGAGGAGTCTGCCAGAGAGCTCTTCATGGCCGGCTGCCAACATGAAACCAAAGTGCAGCAGAAAAAGAAGCGAGCACTCCTGCAAACATCGCATATTTCATACAATCAGATGTGAAAACCTGGAGAACTGGAGATCCAGTAGCCTTAGAGATGACCTCTTGGAGCCTGTGTCATGACATGAACGAGCTCAGAAAGGGGAACATGACTGGCAGCTTTAAAAAACGAGAGAAAGCTCCGTCTCTCAGCGGAGGACGGAGGAGGGGAGGAGTGTCCTCTGGACCAGCGTCGACTTTTCCTTGCAGGAGCGTGGGGGAGCAGAGACAGAAGCGTCGGATTTGAATGGACCAGTCAGCTTTTGTCCCGTGTTGAGACTTGTCTCCTGAAGCAGTGGCGCATCATTAATGCGAGTCAAAGCTGAAAATGTTGGATTTAACTTCATGGGAGAGAAGAATTAGCACCAATTCAATCATAAACTGCCTCTAAGTGGTAACTCGTCCCTATTGTTGAAGTTCTCATTTAAGTCTTGTTTTATAGTTTATTTAAACTGATATAAATTGTGAATTCCACCTTCTTTATGCTCACACTTTTAATGCTACAAGAAGTATAAAGATTTTCTGGGTTATAACTTAGCCTATAACATAGAAAAGTCTGTTTATTTCCATTGTAAAGGTGCCACGTTAGTATGTGTGAAACGACCAACAAAGTATGTCCATTAGGTATAAACTTGGCAAAGTTTATTTTGCTCTGAACTCTTCTTTGGTGTCATTTATTGGATTGGATTAAAGAAATCTGAATAAACATAGGCTAGATATTGGCAATTTAACTATACATTCATTTAACTAACAGGGGGCTCTGGTGCCAATAACCATGACCTTATGAATGCTGGAGGTGTCAATATTGATGCATTAGCTATATATTTTTTATGTTTATTTTTTATTTATTTATGTTTTTCATTTCGCATAAGACTGTGTCCCAGCAGTACACTTACCATTCAGCAGCCTCATCCAGAGTGCCTGCTTCAGGAGTTTGCTACTGCTTACCAGAAGGATTTTTTCTTAGTTGTACAAATTATAGCAAAGATGATAATTCACAAACCCTGCTTGAACTATTTTATACTTAACTTTGTACAGTTTAAAGATAAGTCAATCTTGAGCTACTCCAGTTATACACACTGAGCCCAAATGTCCAAGCCGTTGCACGTACACTTTATTTAAAGGACTACTAAATCTATATTAATATACATGTGCATTAAAACATAAGCAAAGCTAAAGTAAACAAAACTCTACTTTGGAATTTCTTCTGGGGTCCCTTCTTTTTCTTCTTCTTCTTCTTCTTCTTCCTTTCTGCTGCAAATACCTGAAATGCGTGTCTACAAGTCAAACCAAACAAATCCTGTGCAAACACACACATTCTTAAGCTTTATTTGAGATTTAACAGCAAATATTTGTTGATTCCAAATTGCAGCAATTAATTTTTAATAGTTATCCAGACTTGTTTTAGTTCTGCCTCATGTCCTTTGTCTTATGAGATCAGTTGGCAATTAAATTCCTGCAAAAAATCAAAACAAATTTAAGACTTTTTAAAAATCTTAAGGTCTGTCTTATAGTATAAAGACAACAATCCCTTTGAGAACATGTACTGTGGTGGGTCCCTTGAGTGTGATTCATGCATGTCTGGCCTGAGCCTTTACCTCCCCCTAGATAGAATCTGATTTGAAAGGTTTGTATATGGACATGTGGTTATGGACTTACAATAGATTTATCATATTCTGTGTTTCTTCAGTCTTGGTTTGGATTTGACATACTATTTTGTAGAAAAAGGTGAGGGGTTATACATAAAACTAATGCATTGGGGGTGGGTTGTAGGTTGGCTTCTCAAAGAAGATCTTTTTGTAAAATTTAGGGCCAAGACTAAAATAACTTTACAAACTAACAACACAAAGTTCTACACAGTGTAAGACAGTTTTATCCTGAAGCTGATATCATTGGAAACCAACCTCAGGCTCCGCTGGCAGAAAAGCAAACACTAACAACAGCAATGGGTCACACTGGGGAGTTCCTCCAACAGGAGCCAATAAAACCAACATGCCACATATGCAGCGAGTGTTTGAGCTCAACAGCGCAGCTTTACTGAAACGAACAAGAACAACCAGAGTGTTGTTGGAAACTATTTGATTATATATTTGAAAACCTACCTGATATATGATCACAGAACAGGGAAATATGTCAGGGGCAAGTTGTATCAGTGGTTTCTCATTGAACAAAGAGGGATGGATGTCAGAAATTTATTATATGATAAAACTAACAACATTTTTATGAAAACTCACCCCAACTGTAGCTCTCTGGATTGTGTTCAATTCCATAATGAACTACCCTCTTATCACTCCCAGAGACATTACCCAAACTGACCCCCTTAAGCCCCCAGTTACACTAATGTTCAACAGACTGTGAAATATCTGAACCTGGAAAATAATCAAGACCTTTTGTTAGTTTTAGGTGGGAGAGGGAGGCATTAGCATCGGGATTCTGTTGCCTCATTCCTCATTAAGACTCCTCTGTGTTGTGGTGAGTAATCTGTCTGAGGGGCTGTATTGTACTGGACTCCCTAAATGCTTTGCAATGCCTTAAGCTCAGCATTGCAATTACATTGATTCATTGAAAAAGCAAACTGAGTGAAATTCATCCACTCATAGGATGATTAACTAACACTGTATGTTACATAGGAGTTGTTTTTCACTCTTTATTTTTTTCCAACTTCAAAGTACCCATCGATAGGCAAACTTCAATGACTGAACTGTAAGATCATTTTAAAGTAGAAATAGGGCATTTAACATTTCTGAGATGTTTATTTGTGTTTTACTGTCCAGCAATAGAAGTAAACAGACAAAAAACACAAAAGTTCATGAAATCACCCGTCTGCCTGACAATATACTAATTTTGTTGGATTACATTTTAGCAAATTTTCACAGCCTTTTGCTTACAGTAGCATCTGAGAACATCGACTCAGTCTGTTTCTGTCATTGACCAGGTGGAAGATTATTCAATGTTTCAGCCAACAGATTTAAGTATTAAAAGTTGGACTCTTTTTTCTTTTTTTTCTTTCTTTCTCTCCATGGATTCCCTAACAGTATGGACTTTTAAGCTGTGTTGTGTAGACTGTTTCCAGCTTTGTTTCAGATCATTAGTCTGCAGAATGCTTTTGGGGTTTCTTTTGTTTGTTTTCTCCTTTTAGATTTACAGCCAATTCTCACTCACTCCAGTATTTTCCATCAATGCAGCGTGGCTTTCTGCTCCAAAAGCAAGTCAAATTCATCCAAAAATAACACGCTTCTCCAAAAGGTGAAGCCTTTCTGTCCATGTGAGTAATCTGATCCTGTCTATCTTTGTCTTTTATGTTGCTGACTGTCTTTAGCCGGTTTGGTGTATTTATATTATTATTTTAACCAAATATGTTTTCTTGTTTGTGAAATTGGGAACAAGTATCTCTAAGATTTTATGATTGTAGTTTTTTGTTGCTGTTGTTTGTTTGTTTCATGTCAGGGTCACTGAATGCCATCTGATCCACGTGTCTGCCCTCCTCTGCCTGGCCACAGGAGGGCGCTGCGGGGCCTCCTATCCGTGAACTTTGTTCAAGCAGTAAATGGGTGTGTTTGCTCTGTGTGTGGCTCAATCCTCAGAGAAAGACGGGACATGACTGAAGTTTGACACGTAAGTTCAGCCGGTGTAATATTGCAGCAGATAATATTAGAAAACGAGCAGAACGAATGCAGTCCGGTTTATTTCCCCCGGTCTGTTCACACAAGAGTCGCAGGTTTGTTTGTTTAGGTTGTTCGCCTATTTGTTTATATACGTAGGAATACATGTGATATTGATCAGTAGTGTTTTTTGTTTTCTGAGTGAAGAAGTACGTGACCTTTGGAGATTTTAAACCTGGTTAAATCAGCTGTATTCAGGTTATTTTATTTATTTATGTGCTGTCCATTCATTTGCAGCTGTCTTTTTCATGCCAGTGACACATGCTGATTAATGTCAGTGTCGTACATAGGGTGCTTTAGTACTGTCTGTGATTATACTGGAAAAATATACATATAAAAATATATTTTCCTTTTTCTCATAAACAGGATCACTGTAAATATAAACCTCAGGGAATTTGGTGAAGATGGATGACTTCTGGGCAGGAGTCCTCTGGGCAGTGAAGATTTGGCTGTACCTCATTGTCAGCCTCATCATGGTCCCTGCAATGTTTGGATTTTCTCTGGGCATCTCGGAGACCTACATGACAATCCTTGTCAAAACCTTAGAGGTACTGTCATCAAGACTAGATGGATTCTCAAACACTAAAGCCCACTCCTAGTTCCCCCACTTGGCTTTCTCAGGAGTAAGGCACATCTTTTCTTCTTGAGATCACAATGCTGTGCTATTTCTTGACCTCAAAAAAAAAAAAACAAGGGGGAGCTTAAATACATGAACATTAAAACACTAAACTTCCTTTGTATTTTATCCTCCACAGTGGGCCACTCTAATACAGAAGGCTAACACAGATGAAGAAACAATCAAAGCTTCCCCTTCTAATGGTGAGTAGATAGATAGATAGATAGATAGATAGATAGATAGATGGAAAGGCACTCTTGGAAATTCATATCCTTTGTGATGAAACATACAAGTTTCCCAAAAAACTGTATTACAAGTCCAGACAGGCATGCTGCAGTGATGTCATACCTATAAAGTGGTCTGGTCTTGAGCCTTCTTACACAACCAGTTTGAATGATTTTATTTCGGCCCATCTGAATGATTCATCTGCAAGGAGATGTCCCCATAAAGCACTGCGGCTTCGTTAAGAACATTCATGACAAGCAACAAGGTGAAGTTTTTCTTGGAAATTTGTTTACAGTGTCTCACAAAATGCCATTTCGCAACTTCCTTATCAGTCACTTAGCTGCAAAAGATGGTATAACCCCCTCCAACACACACACACACACACACACACCCCAGAGTACACGAAGATGTTAGTTTTGTCAGCAAAATTTAGACTCTCTTCAAAGTCCAAAGAGTGTCTGTGGTTCATTTTGAAATGAGGTAAATGATTATAAGAAGTCTAAATGCTTAATGAACAAAGATAAGAAGGATGCTCTTAAAGTTTGGACTGAATATTGAATAGTTTTATACCTGAGGTTTTGGACTTTGTCTGATGTATTGTTACATAAAGTGGAGTCTAAACTGTTCTGGAACCTGCTTGGTAGAAAGTTAGACAGTACACCGTGTAACTTCTTGCAGCCCTGTCATTGTGTATTATTGGGTTTCAAATGAAAAGCAGCACAACCTCATGTGACACGTGAATCGAGATAAAGTTTCATAGAAAGTTCAAGTTTCAAGACAAGAGACCCGTGAATAGCTTTGACATGTCTTTTTTTTTTTTATCTAACTCCAGTATCTCATCTGGGCTCTTATAGTCGGTATAAGTGTTTGTTGAGCCAAACTCCACTTCAGTGCTCAGGTGATACAGGGTTGTTTTTGTTTTTGGAGTTCAAGTACTGAACAGTATAATGTTTTGATTTGTTTTAATAAATTACTAATTAATTCCAGTAGAATATAATTTATTGCTTGCATGACTTTGCATTTGTTTATCTAGACTGAGACTGTTCTCTTTTGTTCATATCAATATAATCTAAGGCAATAGAAGAAGGTTGATGTCCCTTCTAAACTCCTGCTAAGATAATGGCTCTTCTCCATTGACTGAGTTTTCCTTTGTAATCATAATACACTGTGTGTGTGTGTGTGTGTGTGTGTGTGTGTGTGTGTGTGTGTGTGTGTGTGTGTGTGTGTGTGTGTGTGTGTGTGTGTGTGTGTGTGTGTGTGTGTGTGTGTGTGTGTGTCAGGTCTCATTCAGAGGGAAGATGGCTCTATGGAGAAAGAGTTAGAAGAACTGAGACGCAGTAGACCTAAACCCCCAGTGGGTGGTGACTTTACCCTCAGCGACTGTTTCTATTTCACCAGACGGGGAATTGAGAGCATTGTAGATGATGAGGTACATTATTTTGCTTTCCTTGAAGTTTAATTTCTTGTTGTGCATTTTAAGCTTTTAGAATTTAATAATACATGCCTGATTCCTGATAATATCCTTCTATTCTAAACCTAGGTGACGCAGCGGTTCTCCTCCGAGGAGCTGGTGTCATGGAACTTACTGACTCGCACCAACAATGATTTTGAGTACATAAGTCTCAAGCTGACTCTAGTCTATGGCCTCGGTATCTTTGTGAGATACTGCATACTTGCCCCACTCAGGTAAACAAATACTGAGGAGTCTGCTGACTGTGAAATGGAGCTTTTGATCTTGTGTGGCGATAAAAATGAAACACTAACTTCCAAGAAGAATTGATGTCAATTTTGAATGAAACTCACCGGGTGGGTCTTAAAGGGGTGCTATTATGGTATTTGGAGTTTTCTGAGCTTTCTACAGTGTTACAGTGTTGAATCCTCATCAGACACGTGAACGGCACTGTTTTTTATCACCTAAACGCATGTTTGAGTTTGAGTTTGAGTTCCAGCACTCTCTTCATTTGGTTTCCATGGCGACGAAAAACGCGTTGTTTTAGAGAGTTTTTTCTACTTGGAAAAAGACGTTACAATACGGCAAAAGCAGGTGTGGTGCGCGCTCTCGATGTAGTGCAGTGGCGGGAGGCGGGGCTTAATGCGGAAGAGTCTCAATCCACTCGTTTTGCCCGCAGGCTGATCTGACAGCCTACGGAGAGGGTCGGTCTGAACTAAATAAAGTGATTTGTGACAATAACTCAATCAATCCCAGCCCTTCTGGTCTCAGAAATAAAAATGATTTAGCCTGAAATACACATAATAGTTCTTGGAAGTGTTCTTGGATCGAGCACAAATGCTATATTTGAGCAGTTTGACTGAAAATGCGGACAAAAAGAAAAAGTCAGTATTATTTTGTTGGATCACTTATATCTTTGACTACAACATGCATTCGCTGTGGCATCGTTTCAGAAACCATCTGAAACATTTATTTCCATTGAGAGTTGCATTAAATTTCCCTGCACGGTCTTCTCCAGCACATCACAAAGATTATCAATACAATTAAGGTCTAGACTTTATGTTGGCCAACCCATGTGTAAAAAGGATGTCTTGTACTGCCTGAAACATCACCAAATCCTGGTATTGTCATCTTGGAATATGTCTGTGCCATCAGGAGAGAAAAGAATCATTGATGGAATTACTTGCTCATTCAGTATAGTCAAGTAGTCACTGTTCTCATTATTTAGGAACGTAATGTTGCTGAAGCTAGACCTGACCAAATGCAGCAAACCCAGATCATAGACTACCTCCACAGGGAAAAATGGGGAAAACAGAAACAGAAAATTCATCAGACCAGCATGACTTTTTTTCCATTGTTCCTGACTCCAATCTGAATGCTTCCTAGCAAATTAAAGCTTTTCTACATCTGTATCACTGATAAAGCTTTTTTTTTGTGTGTTTTTTTTATTTTTCTTCAGACTCCACAGCTGTAAAACATAGTCATCCATGTAGTAAATGTCCAGTGGGAAGCTTTCCCTTATTTGCATTGTTAAACCGAAGAAATGACCTTTTGTGGATGGGCTGTGTTTGTTTCATGTTAAGTTTTGTCCTTATAAATATGTGCATTAGAAAAAGCTGAGATGTTTAAACTTGCTGCTATTTGAACTAGTCTCTAATAGTTTGCAGCTTCTTCTGATTTTTGACTGACATTTAGTGAAAGCTTCCAAAAATGAAAGACTGACTGTTATTCTTCTTCCAGGATTACACTTGCCTGCATCGGCCTGACCTGGCTGGTAATAGGAACCTCTGCAGTTGGATTACTTCCAAACTGGAGGTAATGACCAACTATAACCAATCCCAAAACAGATAGTTGTTAATACTCTCTTAGAAGTGGCTCCCTGCTAAAATTATGTTTCATGTACACTCATAAATGTATGTTTTTCAGGATAAAGTCCTGGCTCAGTGAGTGGGTCCATGTGATGTGCTACAGAATATGTGCCCGAGGACTCTCTGCTACTATTCGCTATCACAACAGGTACCTTCTGGTTAAATGCTGAATCAGAAATAGCTTTACAGTAAATTCACTTTCTGATGCCATCCCTTTTTCTTTACAAAAACCAGAGAAAATAAACCCAAAAAAGGAGGAATCTGTGTTGCCAATCACACCAGTCCCATTGACATTGTGATCCTCTGCAATGATGGCTGTTATGCTATGGTACGCAAGGAAACCAGTTGCATGGTGGAACAATAATATATGAAATCTCAAGTATTATTTTTAAGCATGTCTCTTATACTGTCCAACATCTGTATTTTTTTAGGTAGGCCAGATTCATGGAGGGTTAATGGGGATTGTTCAGAGAGCCATGGTAAGGTCTTGTCCTCATGTCTGGTTTGAACGAGCAGAGATGAAAGATCGCCACCTAGTGACCAAAAGGTTAGTAGCGTTCCTCTCCGCAACTTGGACACGTGTGTGTTACTTGTTTTTTCTTGTCTTTCTGGATTGTGTTCTCTGTCTCGGTGGATGTTTCGGCACTAAGGCAGGTTGTCATTTTTCTGGCAGTGAAAACATTAAATGTTAACACATTTCCTATTATTAGGGCATGATCAGATATGTCCTGGCAGGTTGGTTCTGAACAAAGTGACTTGGAGCGGTTTGGAGTCCAGATGTTTCATGTATCATCTCAAATAGGAAAAGAAAAAAATAATGTAAATAAACAATTTTAACAATGTGTATATAATCAGTTATTTTTGTGTTGTCCAGGTTGAAGGATCATGTTAATGACAAGACCAAGCTTCCCATATTGATATTTCCAGAGGGTTAGTATGATCCTGACACTTCAGTTTGGTGTTTTTATCATCAAAGAAAAATAACTCATTGTTCTTATTTTAGCTTATTTCTGAAAACATAATACATATTATTGTTTTTATTACATATTGCATGCAAGTTTGTGTTTGTTTGGTATTAGCTCATGCAACCTAATTTCTTTAATCTTACATGCTATATGGTTTCCATAGGAACTTGTATCAACAACACATCGGTCATGATGTTTAAAAAGGGAAGTTTTGAAATTGGATCAACAATATATCCAGTAGCCATTAAGGTACTTAAATCCTCTTATTAATATTTTGTCTAGCCTTCTCAGCCCCAAATTTCTGATCCTCAGCGAATCTCCTTTTTGAACATTTCTGCATGTAGTATGACCCAAAGTTTGGAGACGCTTTCTGGAACAGCTCCAAGTACAGCATGGTGAGTTACCTGCTGAGGATGATGACCAGCTGGGCCCTTGTCTGCAACGTCTGGTACCTTCCAGCCATGCACCAAAAGGTATGTGCTGCCACTCATCTACACACACACACACACACACACACACACACACACACACACATACAGTCATATTTCATCTCACTTAACCATATGTAAGGCTGTCATGGTTAAATGTCAAACAATATTTTTAGGACAGAATCTGGTAACCTACTAATAATTTTATTATCATATAAAGATTTTTTTTTTTGTTTGTTTTTTTAATTTTCTATAGATTTGCTTTGTCAGCAGCAGACAGAGGCACATACATGTTTTTAAGAAGGTATAAAATCAGCCTTTAAAGTGGAACTATTCTGTGCATTTCAGGCTAATTTATTTTTATTTCTGAGCCCAGAAGGGCTGGGATTGATCAAGTTATTGTCACAAACCGCTTTATTTACTTCAGACCGACCCTCTCTGTAGGCTGTTAGATCAGCCTGTGGGCAAAACGAGTGGATTGAGACTCTTCCCCATTAAGCCCCGCCTCCTGCCTGATATAAGTTTCCACTGATTGGTCAGCTGCCATTGCACTACATCGGGAGCGCGCACCGCAACTGCTTTCGCCGTCATAGTAACATCTCATAAACAGAAGGATTAGGCTAATGTGAACCCAATAAAAAAAAACAAACGACAATGTCAACACATAGCATACAGCCCTACATGTTGGAACCTGAATCAGACCCTGAAAACGAAGTGGAAAACAGCAACGAATGCAGCAGGATGTCTCTCTTTGGTAAACTCACCAGCCATCGTTGGAAATAACTTTATCCGACGTTTTCCACCCGCCTGATGTATCTGTACATGCCCTTGTTAACCAGTAGAAGGTAACCAATCACCGAACCTTATCCCCCGGGACATCACAAGGGTTTTTGAAGTAGAAAAAACTCTCTAAAACGACGCATTTTTCGTTGCCATGGAAACCGAACGGCAAGAGTGCTGGAACTCAAACTCAAACATGCGTTTAGGTGATAAAAAACAGTGCCGTTCACATGTCTGATGAGGATTCAACACTGTAACACTGTAGAAAGCTCAGAAAACTCCAAATACCATAATAGCACCCCTTTAAGTTCTGTAAAACAGTCTAAAACAATGTTTAAATTTGACATTTGCAGGGTTTTTTTTCTTATTGTTCTCATTCTGGTGAATTAAGATAATTATGTAAACATGATATCTTTATTTCAGTCTCATTTAACAAAGTCTTAAAACAAAACTGGAGAGCTTGAATACTTTGCCCACAAGGAATGTGACTGACTGTGTAAGGTCAAAGTTGTAATAAACACTCCACAGAAGATTGAGTTTGGTTTTTATTCTAAAATATCAGGAGGAGGAGGATGCTGTCCAGTTTGCCAACAGAGTGAAGTCGGCCATCGCCCGTCAGGGAGGACTGGTAGATCTACAGTGGTAAGCTTTAACCTCATCACTTTTAAGTTCAGTCTTTCTCAAAGAACATGCCGTCATATGTTTAGATGTCATAAAAACAGGTGGTGTATGAGGTTGATCAATCAACACGTCTAAATAATCTGTCTGCTGCTGCAGGGATGGAGGCCTGAAGAGGGCGAAAGTGAAGGAAACATTTAAAGAGCAGCAGCAGAAGAAGTATAGCTCCATGGTGGTGGGAGATGACAGCAGCAACAGTGACTAAGTTCAGATTGAAGCATAATGAACAAACCCTCTGACTTGTTTTTGAAGAACTCGCAATAAAGTGGAAAAATTCCACTCTGCTGCAGTGATGTCCACACAAACTGGGCCTGACAGGAAATGGCGCACAGCAAATGGACTTTTCAACACAGAAAACGGGACTGATTTACAGATAGCACAAGTGCAATACAGAGTATTATTAAAGCAGAGAGACGGGGAAACTGATTTAAAGCTGCTTTCGTTATCTAATGCTGTGATTGAATCATAAAGCTGAAAACCTGCTGTAGATGAAATTTGTGGTTAAAGTTGTTAAAGACACTGAAATAATGAGTTTGTCTTTCCTTCTTTTTCTTTTATTAATTAAAATAATTCATACAAGTGTGTTTTAAAGGGCTTAAACATATTATATATGTTAGATAACATTAAATTCTTTTATTTATCTTCAAAATGCATGACTGAAAATACTGAGACTAATGTGATTTCAGCATTTGAAAATACCCCTGCACACATTTAGACATTGCAGCTGAACTGTAAACTCATTAACTGTAATGAGCACCAAGCTATGTCACATTTTTTCCAGTTGACAGCTCGTTCAAATTGAGTTTAATCCTGACTGACATATGGCTCATTATTGCTATTCACACAAGAAACCTGACTCCCTCGTGGTATTTGTTTACACAGCTAAAAAGTTGAGTCACTGGCAAAATCTAAAAGTAACAAAAAAAAAACAAAAAAAAAAAAACACTGAGCTTGGTACTTAAAAAAGTGTTGATAAAAATTTAATTTCATTAAACATCAACATGAGTTGTATCAGCTTCATATTATAGCACACAGCTTAGATGTTTTGGACCGCTCCTGTCTGGATGTTTGTCCTGGAGCGTTCTCACCACTGCCTCGGCTTTTCTGCAGGACCTCCTCTTCAGGCCCTGAAAGTAAAGTATGAAATATTAAAGTTTTAAGTCCCTCATCTGGAAGTATGTGAATTTTAATTTGTTCAAAAGTCTCAGTGTCATCACCATCACTCTCATGGTCAGCTGGATTCGTTTGGTTCTGCATTCCCTGCACAAAAATAAACACAATTTCATGTGGTAGCATGTCCTGACCTCTGAAGCCTTCAGATTGAAGTGATGGACACCTTACCTGCAGTGAGCTACTTCTGTTCTGCATTAGTTTAAGCTCCTGGTGACTGCAAATTGTTTTGAAAAGGATAGTTTGCACATCATTATAAAGAATTACTGCAAAATGAGCCTGTATGCATGATTTGAAGGGTAATTTCTTTTTGATGCTCTGCAACAATTTGACCACCCTTATTTACAAAAATTTCATGTTCGGTTTTGATACCTGGTACAACTAAAGGTACATTTTTTTGGAAAAAGAAATTAGCTAACATACATTTCTGACTATATGAGTTGCTACCATGTGTTCTGCTCAGCTCAAACAAAAAGTGTTTAAGTTAAAATCCTTCATTTTTAGGCAAAAAAAGCCAACAAAGCTTTTGTGTGTGTGTGTGTGTGTGTCTGTGTGTGTATGTGTATGTGTATGTGTATGTGTGTGTGTGTGTGTGTGTGTGTGTGTGTGTGTGTGTGTGTGTGTGTGTGTGTGTGTGTGTGTGTGTGTGTGTGTGTGTGTGTGTGTGTTGCAGAATGTGAACCAAGAAACTGCTTAAGAAGTAGTATTTCAGTACACAGCTGCAGGAAATCTCACCGTAGCAGATAGGAGTCATACTGACGGAAGACAGGTTGTCCATTTCTTTTCAGTCCGTCTGGTGTCCATCTTTTTTTTGTATCTATTCCGACATCCACCCTGCCTGCTGCTCCAGAAGCAATAGGCATCTCTGCCAGTCGAGCCAGATTTGTGAGAAATCAAGAAAAGTTGATGAAGAAGAGAAACTCCGTCATCTGGATGCAAAGCTTTTGCTGCAAAAAAAAAAACCAAAGTGCTTGTTTCACACACACACACACACACACACACACACACACACACACACACACACACACACACACACACACACACACACACAAGCTTGCTGTTGACAGGCTGTTTGCTGTGTGAGCAAGAAAATGTGTCTGTGGAGTTTACAGGGGTGTTTGTTGTCATTTCCATGGCAACAGAGCCCGGAAAAGAAGCGAGGCCTCTGAGCATGACTTCCCTTTGCAAAACGTTTATGAAGTGAAAAAGTCTTTGTCAGAATCAGAAAGCACAGCATTTTCATTCATTTAAACCATAAAAAGGGATTCATTATCGTCGCCTGAGGTTTTTCCAGACAAACAAACAATACTTTTGGGATTATCAATATTAATTTAAGAAATTTGATCCCATTATTCACACAATATAATCTTCAAATGAAGATATTTTTTTAAAGGCATAATCAATCAAATGAAACTGAACTAAATTAAATGAAAAAGTGTTTTTTAGCTCAATTAATTTCAATCATTAATTGACAGTCTGAGTCTTGTTGGTTCATATATTTCTGTCTTGCGGCTTACTTGAAGGACCTTGCGCTGAACACACTGTTTCCACACAGTGTGTGTAGAAGATACTCAGTTCTCTACAATCGGCTCCAGCAGCTGTAAGCTCGTCTCTAGCACAGCGCCGGTCTTCTTGATTATTTTTTGTTCAGTTTCTTTAAGTCTCAGGCTCTGATGCTGCTTCTCCAACAGATGGCTGCAACTTTCCATCACAGACATAGAAGAAGAAACATCTCAGTTTCTTCAAAAAGTACCATCTGCTCCATCTTCTCCTCCAGACACTTGTGTTTAGCCTGTTGTCCAGATTAAATCCTGGGTAAATGGATTCCTCCACCTCCACCACCTCTTCTCCCAGCATGTGTACAGTGATTTGCTCACTGTTGCTCTTCTCAAAGTAAACAGTCATCTGTTTTGTTTTGTTTGCATTTAATATGAGATGATTGTTCACACACCATCACACAAACTGACTGACCAGTACTCTCTACTCAGCTTGTTGTCCATCACTGATACCATCATATTTTTGTGGATGGCAGGACTCAGAGTTAAATCTTAAATCTAACAATTAGTGTGAAGTTAAAAAGAAACTGTGGATTAAATGTGAGTCATTCATTGTGTATGCTGCCTTGTCCTATTTAGGGTAACAGGAGGCTGAAATCTGTCCCAGCAGGTAACAGGCTGGAGGCTGAATACTCTCTGTCACCAGTCAGGGTTTGATTCAATTTGTACATTAAAAAAAAGGAGTAAGATAAAAATCAAGTTTAAAAAAGATTAAAATGTCTAAACAAACGTAGAAATTGAAACAGAAATTTATTTTAAATAAAAAAAATAAAAACAATTAATTTAAAATATTTTTTTTAAAAAAGCTTTTAATTTGGTTATAAAATTTTGTTGGAATCAATAAAAGTATTTTCCAATATTTAATTTTGAAAATTTTCAGGAAAGAAATGAATTTAAATACATTAACTTATGAGGAGAACATATTTTACATTTCAGATCTCAGTAACAGTAAGTTTGACCACATGAAGTAACCAAGAAAGTCAACCTTTTGATGAGTCCATCAATTTATTGCGTTACAAAGAATTTTCCGTTCTCAACTCCAACAGAAACGTAACTTTCTTACAACAGATTGAGTGAAGCAGATTTTTCCACTTTTTCCTCCAACACTCATCACTTAAAGCCACACGCAGCTGATACAAAGCGGCCGGTTTCTTTTAGGACTCTTCCTTCTCATCTCCATGTGTGATGATGTAGCAGAGTGACTTGTAGTCAATGTTTCCAGCTGGGTCAATGGGAGCAAGAGAAAAGGCTTGATCCACCTAAAGGTTTATGAAATTTAAATTTACTCGCTGAAATTTATGGAAAAGAGTTTTTTTTAGACAGTTTCACAAAAAAAGACAAACCTCATCAGCACTGAATTTATCCGCCTGGTTCATCAGTAGTCGTTTAAACCTGAATAACAAGACAACAAGGCATTGAAAGAGGAAAGCTGTTATTCTCTGTCATTTCCCTCAGGAATAAATAATTTTTTTTAAATTGTTAAGGTCAAATATGAAAAATATTAAAGTTAAAAGTCATAAAATGTATCTTACTCATCCTTATTAACAAAGCCTGTCGCATTGGGATCAAAAAGTTTGAAGGCAGCAAGTATGGTGTCTTCAGGATCGGTACCTGGAGAAAAACTAAATATCAGCATCATCTGAAAGTGCCTCACAGTAGTTTAGACATTTGTTAGAACTTCTATAAATCATGATCACCATTTAGTTTCTCCCCAAAAAGCGTCAAGAAGACTGTAAAATTGATGGGACCCTTCCCTTCGTTCAGCATCTCTTCCAATTCTTCATCCTTGACATTAAGTTTCCCTGTTGCGCAAAAACAAGCGGAGACACGGACACAGAGTAAACCGATTAATAGAAAGTTGCAATAATACATTACAAAGTAACAATACTTTTTGCTCAATATATGGAGATATAAGCTTTTATAGTATTGGAAATACTGTAGAAAAAAGTGAAAGTGAAGTAAAGCCCTACCCAACTGAGCATAGGTCTCCTTCAGGTCTTGCTTTTTGATAACACCATCTCTGTCTTGGTCAATGCAGCCAAACGCCTGTTGCACAAAACAGAAAAAAATGTTAACATGATTAATCTAAATAAGATTAACTTTTTAATATAGAATCACACTGCTTACTATCATCAAGGAGCACAGATGTATTATTCATTAAAATCATAGACATGAATACATAAATAAAAAATAAATACTGTTGTTTACTTGGTGTAGGTCACAGTAAGAATTATAAATGTAGGTTTTGGAAAATTTTAATTCTGGATTAAATCATAAAGGTCACCTGTAATATTACAGCTAATATTATGGTCATCAAGCGCTGATGTTGAAATACATATCATCTCACTTTACAACACAAAACTGTCATTTCAGTTTAAATCATATTTCCTGTAATTATAAGTAGTGACAGAACAACAGATTTCAATGTTTTATTATTATAGTGATATAAAAGTTTAACATTATCCTCATAACAATGACTGAGAGAAAATCATAGACATGAATACATAAATAAAAAAAGAAATATTGTTAACTTGGTGTAGGTCACAGTAAGAACTATAAATGTAGGTTTGGAAAATTTTATGGCTCATTTTTTATATCAGTGATTAGGATCATATGTTCAAAACATTACTGTCAAATTTTCTTCAAACAAATGCTACTTTATACTTTGTTTCCTATTTTCAAGGGATGTTCTCGGTATCAATGGACTGAAGTGATGACTTACTCCAGGAATAAAGCATACTTGTTCTTCAAGAAAATACTAAGATAACTGAAAAAAGACAAGAAAAGAGCCAACACTGTACCTCCTTGAACTCCTGTATCTGTGACTGCTCAAACATGGAGAAAACATTGGAGCAGGATTTCTGGGCTCCCCGTTGTCTCTTATTGGAAGCCTTCTTACTTGCCTGAGAAGATTAACCCAAACTGTTATGAAAACCCCTGAAAAGCCCACATAACCTCTGATCACACAACAACAAGAAAGGGGAAAAAAAAAAAAAGTTCTTAAATGTACTTAAGGTTTTTTTAAAATCGTCATTGGCTGAAGAGATTTTTTTTTTTTAAAAATGAGTGACTTACCATCTCTGAATGACTGAATGTGGACTCTCAGCAGAGGTGTGATGCTGGGGTGGGTTTTATGTGTGGCCCTCTTATCTCCAGAACCCCAGTAATAGCCTGTGATGGGCAGCACAGTCCTTACATGGCCTTGTCTGCTCTCTGTGTGCCACTGAGGATGTTTGATAAGAGGTGAGGCATGTAGGACTCCTCTCGGCTGGACAACTGAGATATGAACAGAGGGCTGATGAGAGACAGGAATGATGTTGGAAAACCACTAAAACAAGTGATGTTACTCATCACAGGTCAAAGCAAGCTTTAAAGCTCAAGATTTAATTTAATTTTGATAAGGTCGGATGCTGAAGTTTGATTGTGACTTCCAATAATTTCAATAACTTCCTGTCCTTGCAGCAAGTTACATGATAAGCAGGGACAGAAAGATGTGCTTGAACAAAACACTCTTTACATCACTGTATGAGGAAAATGCCGTTTTAAATAAAATATTTTTTAGTTTCTTTTATTTTTTTTTTCTATTTGCACTTTCTTCATATTGATGCATATTTATTTATTTCCCACATTACAAAAACTCTGGATTAAATCATAAAGGTCACCTGTAATATTACAGCTAATATTATGGTCATACCTCCAAAGTGCTGATGTTGAAATTCATATCATCTCACTTTACAACGCAAATCTGTCATTTCAGTTTAAATCATATTTGCTGTAATTATAAGTAGTGAAAGGTCAACACATTTAAATGTTTTATTATTATAGTGATATAAAAGTTTAACATTATTCTAATAACAATGACTGAGAGTAAAGCCACGACTGTTTAAGATTGTTGGAAGTATAATACATTTTTGAGGTCTGTGGCTGCGGTACCTGCAGCTGACCACTAGATATCACTGGTATAGTCTGTCTTTGAAGCTTCAGATCCTTTTTTTTTTTTTGGGAGGAAGTCTCAAAAGCTTCACAAGGTTCCATCTGCCCATCTCCTTTAAACTATAATGGTAGAACATCCAAGTCCCGATTAAAACCCTACATTTGGTTTGACAACTGAATGCTTTAAAAAGAATCAAGCTGAACAGTTTTTTAAGTTAGTTGTTGGATAAATTGTCTCATACAATGCTGCATTCTGGCTGCCGCAGTGTTGGATGTTTCAAACAAAACAACTGGCACCACATAGCTACATTAATGATCAGGTAGAAGTGAGAGATTTTGAAATCTTACCCCAGGCCAAGGTCATTGTGTTTAGCCTGACAATGATAAACCCCATTAATAACTGAATCTAGTCATTTTTCTGGCAAAATTTTAAATACTATGTAGATCTGATGAACAGTCTGTTCCTTGGATGACATTACATTTACTTGACTAAAACTCAGTAGGAAATTGAAAACAAAAATGCAAAGTACATTATTTTAATCAAGCTGTTTTATTTACAGTTCAGCTTATTCACATACAAAGCAGATCTCCTTATACATGTAAGAAAAAAAGGCACAGTACATGTTAACATGGTAAATGAGGTGTAAACGTGACATTTAAATATACAATACCAAAGAAATATTTCATTGCTCACAAAGAAGAATTACACAAAAATGCAATGAGTTTGATTAAGTCAGAATTTACAGCAGTATTTACAAAACGTGTGTGTTATACATGGACCAGTTTGATCTGGTTTTATTATACACAGTCATCAATAATATGTTTTTAAGGGCTTCAGTCTGCACTACCAGCTGGCAGCAACACACATGGAGCATGTACCTTACATGCATTTTCATGCTACCTAATGTTTTAGGGGACGATAGGTAACCTTTAGATTGGTCTGCTTTTAAGTCAATAATACAACTTATTTGATGCATTCTGCATTCCTTCAATCTTCCAGTGATCAGTACTCAGTTTGCTGGAAAAACTTCCATAAGCTTCAAAATGGTGTCAGCTGCATATCTTTGAAGAGTAATCTAATCAGGGTGCAGGCCCTTCTCCATTGCCTCTTCAGTGCATAGCTTTTCTTACTGTGTCAGCATGCATGCTGCCATCTTAGAGGCCACTGCTGAGATTAGGGCTGCTCCACGGCCACTTCCCTCCTCCGACTGGATAAAGGTGATCTCGCAGAAAGGAGAGAGTTCCCTGACAACTTTGTGGAACCTGTCACGGAAACTGGAATACAGAAATAAACAATCAGTACGGGTCCTATATGAATATGTCTCGCATCTTTCTCTGATTTTCTCTTCCTGGCAGCATGTCTGGTTATCTGTTTGGTTTATTTAAAACACTGAGCATTTCTCACCTTGGATGCAGCTTGTAGACAGATCCGTCTACCCCAACTGTGATCTTCATGGCTTCTTCTCTGCGTCGCTCCCTCATCCTGTTGATCACGCCAGCAAGTCCTGCGCCGCACATATAAGCAGAACGAGTGGAAACACTCTCGCAGACCAGACGCACAATGTCACAGTCCAGTTCAGAAGGCAGAACGCCCAATGAAGACAGGATGTTGTAGATCTGTTTTCTGTCCCCAGAGTCACTGAAATAAAGCAAAAGAGCAAAATTTCAACAAGTTTTTCAAGTTGGTATGTTTTGTTTTTCTAGTATGGATATTGAAACACTGCATGTAATAAGCATCACATGTGCTGCAATAGAAACAGCTGGAGCAATCTATAATGCCTCTCCATATCAACACTGTTATGCAAGCTCATGTCGTCGGCACATCTGTTGCTTTTTTCCAATTGCTTTTAAACAACTGCAGTGATTGTCTCCATGAACGGCTAAGGTTTTATCACACAGACTGTCTGACTTTTATGGACATTATCACCAATAAAACGTTCTTGTCAGCTGCCAGACAACCAGGATCTAATGAGATCCAGTGATCCTCACCTCTCCACCTGGGACACGAAGCGTGTCTCAAAGCTGCCACGCGTCTTCAGCTGCTCGGAGGCTTCCCCGTCGAACAGTAGGTCTTCATTTACCAACTTCATCAGAACAAGCCTCACCAGCTCCCCCATGTACTTCCCGCTGATCAGCTTCTCATATCTACATGAGGAAATCATGAAAGAAAACTAGGTCAATTTAAAGAGACAGCAGAGATTTGCTGAAAGGAAGTGTAATGCGTATTTAATGTTTTGGTGATGGAAGAAACAAGGGGGATATGAGTCAGAATGCACATGAGCAAACAAGTCTTTTTTCTATAAGGGGCTGGGGTGAAAGGGAGACAGGATGAGGAAGGCGAGAATCAAGGCTAAAGTGCCTGGCTGGGTCTGGGCTCAGCAGTTGTCCATGTGAATGGGCTACCACTGCAAAAGGTAAACAGCCATTAGGCTCGCGGGCACTATGGTAAGCAGCAGAGAGGGATCATTAATCTGACATCCCCACCTGCTGACTGAACACTGACGTGTGAGGGCTCTGTTCATTTACTAACATCCTGAGGAAAACAGCTGGTAGCTTGGCAACTGCACAGAGATCTCATGTGAGAGTCAGGTGAGTTCATGCCAAGAGGGGAGGATTAATTTGTGTGATGTCCTCGTGCCAGTTACAAATGGGTGGTCTTAAATTTAGTTGGGAGATTGCAGAGATGTGAATATGCATGTATTAATGTGAGAGAGATGAATATTTCAAGTGTTTCACTCACAGTTGCTGTCCGGGGTTAATCGAAGATTCGTCCACCACTTTGTCATACTCCAGTCTGAACTCTTCCAGCTCTCCGTTGTCTCCAAAAGCCCCCCACTCTGTGTTCACACACATCCGACCTTGCTCCCCTTCCACAAGCTCCACAGTCCTCATCTCCTCCATGTAACATGCATTACAGCCAGTTCCTGGGTCAAAAGAAAATCCCTGTGAGCTTTATGGGTCGTTATGATGTTGAAATCTAATCCTAATAAATGTTTACAGCGTCTTACCAACAATCATCCCAACTTCACAGCTGCGATCCTCGTAATAGCAGGAAATCATGGTGGCTACTGTGTCGTTCACCATGGCAACAACATCCATCTCGAAGTCCTACCAGGAAGAAATCAATTTAGAATGATGTTGCATCTCTCAAATGTTTTGTTGAGCGTGTCATTAAGAGGGAAATAAAATATGAAATTTAATCACTCACCCCTCGTCTCTTGATTGCATCTCTGAGCAAACCAACAACATTGTTTCCTTCTGCGCCAGAAGCCTTAAAGCCTTTGGTCCAGTTAAGCAGGATTCCCTATTAAAGACAAAAAAACAAGAAAGATAAAGAAAAGCAAACCTACATTGAGTTTTTATTACTTCAAAAAAACATTTGAGAATTATTGGATGTTTTAAGGGAGCCACATCATGACAGCATTAATCCCACCTTGTCAATGTCCTCATGTCGTACTGGGAAGGAGAAGGTGAAGCCCAAAGGAAGCTTCTTGTGCTTGATGTGGTGTTTGTCCAAAAAGTCTGACATACACTCTGCTATGTAGTCAAATAACTGCAGAAACGGAGAGATAAATTGTATCATGTCAGAATTATTTGGATGAACTTGAGTCATCCAGGCATAAGCGATCATCACATTCAGAAATCCCTTCAGAAAGCTTCAGATCTACAGCTGAGAAACTACAAATGATTTCTTACTCTTATCTTACCGGCACAGAAAAGTAACATTTTGCCACTTACCATTTCAGCAGTCCCTGTCATGGCATCCTCTGGAATGGAGTACATTTGATGCTTTGTCTCCACCTTGAAGCTCCTCTCCTCATCTTCACCCACTTTTACAAGCATGACACGGAAGTTTGTCCCTCCCAGGTCCAGAGCCAAGAAATCACCCACCTCTGTCACAACAGAAGCACAGTACAAAATTTACTATGTCTGTAAAGCAGCCTCACTTCACTCACTCACCAAAGACAGATTTATTTTGTTTTTCAAATATGATTATCTACCTGATCCTTCTGGGGTGGAGCAGACGTAAGTTGGAAGCATTTTGACACTGGCCTCTTCATGCGTCTCTAAGCGGAGTCCTCTGTCCATTTCACGTTGCATCCTCTCCATGACTTCTTTAAGTTCCTCTTTATTCAACCGAAACTCTGACAAGATCTGCTCCACCTGCCAAAAGAAACGATAATAGTGAGTCAGAATCTGTAAAACAAGCCAGGCAGCTCCCCAGAGAAAGTCGTGAAGACAGGTAAACTTTTTCAAAGTCTTCTGTCATAGCCGCAGACAAAAAAAACAAATCTTACCATGTAGATCTTTTCAACCACAGCATTGTAGTTGTAAGGCAACTTCACCAGCTGGTCGAGATGAGAGCTGATACATGGCATCTTGGAAGATTTAACTCAAATGTGTTTGTTACTAGGAATATGGTGAGAGTGTCTCTGTGCTGTGTGTGTCCAGAGTCAGTGAAGTGTGAGTACGACAAACTCCTCTCCTGTTTTTATGCCCAGGTGAAGTGGGCTGGACACACCAAATACCCTCCCCTTCTCAACTTTACCTCATCTGGTGATGATGGGATCAAACATTACACACACACACACACACCCACATATGCACACACACGAGATCAAAGAGATACAGTCTGTCTGCAAAATGTAATACAGAACTAAATCTAATCTAATCTGTAGTAGGTGACCTGATTAAAGGTGAAGGGATCCAGGTTTATTTAAATAAAAACTAAAAAAAAAACATTTTAAACTTTTTGCAGTTTGGCAACTGGCTTATTTGTGTCCACAAAAGCACAACTGCACACTTAAATGTAAACAATGATTCAATTCCCTAATCCAAAATTAATTTAAATTGAACTACAAAAACATGGGCACCCAAATCTTCTTCCAAATCAAAGATTGATGGTTAGATCCTGACTTCTTTTTAATGGCTGTCCACACATTACTCTTTCAAAATCTGTAGATGTGGTTTGTGACATCACTGCATTTTCAGATGAGGACAAAATGTACTTAACACACACACATATATATATATATATATATATATATATATATATATATATATATATATATATATATATATATATATATATATATATATATATATATATATATATATATATTGTTAAAATATATTGAAAGTAGATAATCAAATAAGTCTTGACATTAAGAACATATAGAAGTGACAAATATGAAGGATTAGATAAAGTAAAAGCCCAGTCCCTTAAAAAGACAAGCCAATAAAAAAGTAATTTAATTTTATATATATATATATATATATATATATATATATATATATATATATATATATATATATATATATATATGTATATATATATATATATATATATATATATATATATATATATATATGTATATATATATATATATATATATATATGTATATATATATACCAGTGATTTCAGAACATATTACTCGTTTATGAAAAAGTTACCGTAATGTATTTTACCAAGAACTCTTCAGCCAGTTGTCTTTTGCTTTGTCATGTCCTCCACCTGATGTAAGACACTGACATGATTACAACACATGCTAAATAAATCTCAGCATGAACTTGGTTATTTTGACCCCAATAGGTTGCTCAAGGGGACAGAATTACACATAAATTTATAAAATTAGAAACATGTCTAAAATTAGCAGCTGAAGTTGACTGACCTCTAAAACTAACGGTACCAAGTTAAAGGTGAAGGCCTACTTTGCTTATCAGCAGTTTACCTGACGAGTGGTCAGAACCTTTTTTTAGCTCTGACTGAGGTCAAAACTAAAAAAAGCAAAGTAAATCAACCCTTTCCCCTACTATCCTCACTGCAAGGCTTCTTAATGAACTTTAAAAGAGAAACGTAACTGATAAAACACACTTTAAAGCTAAGTAGGGCTGCTCTCAATTTAGCTATCTTTTTTATTATCTTTAATTACTTAATTATGGAAGCAAAATGTATCAATAGTTACAAACCTGAATAGCTATAGTTGAGATATTTTCAAAGAACAGCAAAAAAAAAAAAAAAAAGTTTTAATCCAAACCTTTCATGAACATGACTTCACAGTGGCCTCCAGTGAGAAACTTGGAGTTATTTTTCATTTTGTTATCTTTTATCTTTTTTTTTTTTACAAGGATCAACCATTTAATTAATACATTAAACAGTTCTCTATAATAGCTTTCTTGAATTTGCATAATACAGCAAATTCTAGCTCTGGTTGTTACGCTGTCACGTTCCTGCAGGTTTTAGATGTTTCTAACACACCTGATGCAAATAAACAAAGCAACAGCGTTTTGTCAAGTTCTGCTCAATTACCCACCTAGTCAGGTATGACGAAGAAGGAAAACATCAAAACCTGCAGCAAAATTGGATCTCAAAGACTGGAGTTTCAGATCCCTAGTTTTATGTGTGTAAAATATGGAGAGTTCACCCCCATAATAATGCTGATAAACCATACATGTATTAATGACATCTACGTGAGAATACTGTGATGCCATTCCAGATGAAGGTCCAAATCATTTGAATTGCTTTGAAATCTTTCAGTTGCCCCCAAAAATCAGAGGACAGTACTGGCATCACCAAAAATGATCAGTATGTCTTCAGTTTTAGCTTCCCTTCATTGGCACCTTGTAAAATTTAGAAAAGAATATGAAATATTTGATTTTCTTTTGAAATTGTTTATTCGCCTAAAAGATTAATAATGTCATTTCCATTTCTTTTATTGATGTACTTGTTCGCTATCAAACAACAGGGACTCTTTGTTCTAAGAGTTCTGACCTCTTGTAGTTCCTGGAATTTCTGGGATCATATTTGGAGGCAGAGCTTTTCAATTTCATGCCACTTGGTTTGAGGAACAGATGCTAGTTTGGTCTCGCTCTCTCTCTCTCTTTCTCCCAGTTTCTGAGACCTACCTGTTTTGGTCTTTGGATTCCTTGTTTTAAATGCTCTTTATTTAAAATCCTTGCTTTTATATCTATTTGGTATTATAATATTAGCAAGAATACACTTCTGAATAATGAATTTTCCATAAATTTGTGAATTAAGGGTGAAGGACAATGGATAACTATTTACAAGTATATTTGTGCGGGAATAATGCGTTTGGGCGAGAAAAAGATCGGCTCCAGTCTGACCTCTGTCTTTCAGGACATCACAAGATGAAGACATTTTAGTGTTTCCAAGCATGTTGCAACACATACATATTTGAAGTTGCTTGACTGAGTGTTGCAGCCATTTACTGAAAAGAGTTGAATGTGTGCCAAGTGTTTGTCAATAGCTGATTATCCAGTTAATTTAACCTGCTTGCCTGTTTGCACAGAGACCTGCCTGATGGGTCCCCAGCTGTTTCGAATAAAATGAACTTCAAAAACAGAGCAACTGTGTTATTCGATTAGAGGAAAAGGAAATGTAGAGATGTGCAGGTTTATTGTGTCCAAGCACAAACTGTGCACTGATTCAGTGTTAGTACAGAGGCAAAAATATGTCAGCTCAGTCTTGCAACATGTAAACTCTTGGAATGTTTCCAACCGAACTTTGAGGAGATGGATACTTTCTTTTTGTAAGTCTAACTATTGAATTATTAGTCTTTATTCTCATTATGGTGTTGTCCCCTCGTTTGAAGTGTCTTTAATGTAAAACCAATAATGCAAATAAGTTTTAAACTTGTGAAATATAACAAAAATCAGAAAGCTGTCATTCAACTGCATTTAGGTTACTGTGCTTAATTACCCAAACGCTTTCAGTGGATGACTGATTTGGACAGCGGACGGGACAATTTAACATCATGACCATTTCATCTTACATAGATTTAATAATGCTTTCAGAGATGTACATGCTACCCATGCTGTGTGCATTGATGCTTTTCCACATAAAAACTATACTTTAAAACCATATACTGGTAACAGACCAGAAGAAAAAAAATTTGCTTTATAAGACAGTTGTTTTGGTTTTTAATTGGTCCTGGTTTCCCCTAGCAAACTGTCTGCTGTTTATAATCCAGAACAACTGTTTATAATGCCAAAGGAAAATGCAGGATGATAATCATCACTGCAGATTCTCTGAATATGAATAGTAGTTGCAGTGGATAATGATATTCCCAAAGTCATTTCAATATTACATCAGTGTAAAAGGTGGATTAATTCTCTCTCTCCTTGCCTTTTTAATGCATGAACTAGGTTTTTTTGCTTACTATTGTTTTAATAGACAGACAGACAGACAGACAGATAGATAGATAGATAGATAGACACAGACAGATAGATAGATAGATAGATAGATAGATAGATAGATAGATAGATAGATAGATAGATAGATAGATAGATAGATAGATAGATAGATAGATAGATAGAATAACATAACAGGTCAAACAAATAAATACAGGGTTTACGGTCCTTACCTTATCCATCGTCACAGAACGAGGATTAAATCCTATGTATTCTGTGGACCATCGGTGCTCTGCAGTGAATGTTTGTTATCTTCTCCACAGAGTTTGGAATTTCCCCACTTTCTTTTCAGATGATTTTTCCAGTAGAATACGTTATTATTTAATAGGAAATTGGCCAACCATTATTAGGCCTAATTCCAAGCCTGTGGTCTACATATTGCTTCCCAACGATTCTCAAAATACATTTACATGTCTGCAGTTTTTTTTAGACAATAAACATTTACTTCAGTTCGTTCGGAAAACTCGACGTAATAATTTTTTTTCTTTCTTTTTTTTATTTCTCTTCACTTTTTTTCTGAGTTTGACCCCCAGCGAATCTTCATAGCTGCAGGCGTCTTATAAAAAAATAGTGCTAAATTCATTTTTAAATATATCACACATCAACAATAAGTCCAAAAAAGAAAAAAAACAATAAAATGATCGATTCATTCTCACTCTTGTAAGCAGCCTCAATTACTTAAACCTTTATAAATCTGTCATCATCCTTAGATTTAACTCTTCCAGGTAGTGTCCACATGGTGAATATGCCTTCCAAATCTTCATAAAAAGAGATGATCACATGCCTGAAGATTATCCCAGTAATATCCCTGTTTACCGCCAAATTTTTCTCGGCGTTTCTTAAAAATCTTGACATAAACTAAAAGTAGATCTAGGGAAGACAAAACATTTCTTCTTCTGGTGTAGCCTCGCTGATCCAACAGACGCACCTGAATGCTCTGTTATTTCCATTTGGTGTTGCCTGGGCAATTAGTAACACACTCTTGTTTCAGGGAAAAACGCTTACTTCCACCGGGTTAAGTGGCCAGGACCAAATTGTTAAATGAGGCAAAATTGACAGAGAAAACATCAATTGAGTGTGCCGTGTCTTTGGTCGTACAAAACCTATAGACTGAAATGGGTGGGGGGGCGAATGCATCAATAGCAACAACAACAACAACAACATTAATAATAAATAAAAAATTATTATTATTATGATTATTATTTATTATAACTTTTATTATTACTTTCTATTTATTAAGTAGACTGAGGTTCCTAGCGTAGTTAGTTTTTATTTCACAATAAGTAATGCATGATAAAAGTTACATAATTTGAATGCTTTACCGGTAAAGTGGGGTTTGGCTTATTTAAAATATTTTATGTGTTATAATGCCACAATTTATTATAGGTTTATAGTTTATAAACCTGGGAGATTGTCATACGTTACCCGTAGGTTTACATTGGGTTTGGTTATTAGCGTTCCTGGTTGGGCAGCTGCATAAAACATCTGCTAATTGTGTTGCATTGGAAACTAAATATAAATGCTATTAATATTAATAAACATTCTGCTATGGATTATCTTCTGGACTGTCTTTATCTATATCGACTCAATTCGAGTAGTCACAGCACCGGAACTTTAATAACATAGAGCATTTGTTTCCGCCGAATCTGTAATCTCGTAGGACACGTGGAACTATGACGTGTGACTGTACATGGTGGACCGGTTAAAACAACGTAAATTACATCGCGATTTTCTCGTTAAACGTTTAGTCTACCTGTATACGGGGTTTGTTTCTGTGGAAAGAAGTTATTTGTTGGATTTTTACAACCAGAAATAAAAAGTTTTGCTCTCGATTAAATTGGTAAGTCAGTTCGGGCCTCACGTATAGTTGATACTATCTGTAGCTAGCTAGTTACATTCTTGTCATTATGTATAACTCGCTGTTAGTTGTTATTAATGTTGACGTGAAGGGGGAAACATAAAATAAGACGAGACTAACTGCCATTTGACTATTAACAGGGCGGCTACTTTCACTTAAAGGCTAACTCAGATACACTTCAGCCAAGTTTCTTTAGCTGCGTTCATGTTAGCGGAGAGGCTAGCGAGCCGAGCCGGTTTAAGACTAATGCCCTCATGTGATTCTCCTGTTTTAGGCCATCGTAACTGCTGTGATTTAGCAAACCAGTGTTGGTCCGGGTAAATATGAAGCTCTATAGCCTAAGTATCCTCTACAAAGGAGCGACCAAAGCCAATCTCCTTAAAGCGGCCTACGACCTGTCCTCCTTCAGCTTCTTTCAGCGCTCAAGGTGCGTCTGACTTGTCAACAAAATATGTTGTTTGTTGAAGTAGTTGTTTGATAAGTTTGTAATTAATTAAATAATGTGACTTTTGGGGGGGAAACCCCATAAAGCTCCATGTGAAAAAATACTGTATTACTATTTTAAAGGGTTTTGCTGAAGTTGTTTTTGTATCTTTAGTGTTCAGGAGTTTATGACTTTCACCAGTGCCTTGATTGTTGAACGAACATCTCAAGGAACTCGTGCCTCCGTCAAAGAACAAGGTAAAACAGAGCTGTTTATTCTGGATTAAAGCTGGGTTTTGTTTTAGTTTTTATTTTTACTTTAAATAGGAATAACTGTTAGCTGAAATGACATTGTTGTATGTTTTGCATAGCTGCGATAATGTGCAGGTTGCCATGTGAAAACTTATGAACAGACAGTTAAAATTACTATTATTCTTTTATTAATCATTTTTAAACTTGATAAAATCATGTTATAGTAGTGTATATATTTGAACCAAATTTTCTTTTATTTTTGCCAGCTTTTATGTGTACAAGTATTTGCATTACAGGAAATAAGCCATAATTTGTTGCTAAAGCTCAAATGTCACCAGAATTAAATAGTTATAGTGGTTTATTAAAAAAATCAATTGTCCTTAACAAAGCAGACCAGCAGGCTTTGGGTGTAACTGTGACATTTACGCCGAGTGCTATTTTTTTTCTATATGATTGTTTTTACTATATCATAAATGTTTTTTCTTTCCTTCTAGAGTACCTGTGTCATGTGTACGTTAGAAATGACAACTTAGGTGCTGTGGTGATTGCAGATAATGAGTACCCACAGAGGGTCTGTTTCACGTTGCTTGACAAGGTCAGTTTCAGGCTACATATATATATATACATATATATATATATATATATATATATATATATATATATATATATATACTAAAAACACATATATTTATAAGCATTATAGCAGAACTTAATAAGTGTCAGTACCTATCTTTCTCTTGGATTTTTAGGTATTAGATGAGTTTTCCAGACAAGTGGACAGTATAGATTGGCCTTCTGGTAATCCTGACACGATAAACTACAAAGCCCTGGACATACACCTTTCAAAATACCAGGTTTGTTTGTTATATTCTTTATGCTTACTATTCTTTGGAGGGAGCATAAAGATGTTTAATTAAATAGAAAATCTGTTAGTCTGGTACAAAACATAAAACATCCTTTTTACTAAATAGCTTTAAACTGAATTCCTTTCTCTATATCGTACAGCTGGTTGCGTTATTTTAATTTATGTACTTTTTCTTTTTTCCCTCAGAATCCCAGGGAAGCTGATGCAATGACCAAAGTTCAGGCAGAGCTGGATGAGACAAAGATCATTTTGGTAAACCACTTTCCAATACAATATTAGGAATGAAGTGTAGGCACTTGACTTACTTCAGTAGAGGCATTAGACTTTTTTCATTGTAGTCTATTATTAAGATTGCATACTGAAAGCTTACATAACTACAAAACAAAAATTACATCAATGTAATCTTCATAGAGTGTAGTTGAGTATTCATATATCCACCTGTGGATTATTTTTAGTGCTCACAGAAGTCTCTCTGTGGAGTGCATCTTATTGTGCAAATGTGGAACACATCCAACAATAGCAATCAAAGCAAGTACTCTAATAAAATCTGTGGTGCTCACAGTTTTGTCTGTACAAGTCAAGAGGCCCATATAATTAGCCGTCCAGACCAGATGCAAATGGATAAAAGCTTAATCTTAGTGTTATGGTATTCCCCTCCAAAGCTCCCTGAGGTGGACATTAAGTCTGGCTGACAACTATTGTGGTCTTGACCCATTTAAGCAGCAGCAGTGTGAGCACAGAATGGTATGCTGTACATTGTGTTGTCAGTTGTTCCTGGTTATTGCTGGTATGAAATGTAATAATGAATCATTTCTACTAACCATTTCCTTAAAAAAAAATTAGAAAAATTAAATGAAGGAAAGCAGAAAGAAAATGAAGGAAAACAAAATTAATTTAGAGATTTTTCTGTGACAACAGAACATTTACAACAACACAGTAAAACAGACAAGAACCCTCATTGCACAAAACAAAAACAACCCCAAACTTCTTTTTGTAAAACAATATATTAATACACACAAACCAGATGGGTGTGATGATGTGTGTGCAAAAAGAGAACAATAAGGTGTGTGTTATTGATCTCTGATGTTTTTATATTTGAGTGTGTAAAGGTTTTATACATATTCAAAATTTGTTTTTATTATGTAAAGCGCTTTTAGCTACATGTTTTTTTTGTTTTTTTTTTAAGTGCTTTATGAAGCTTGATTTGATTTGATGACATTTAGATAATGAAGACGAGTCATACAGGAAGTGTGTAGAATATGATCCAGTGTCATGCCATTTGGTGTTTCAGAGTGTCTGTTAGTTTGCAGCCCAGGTGAATGCTTCTGGGTCTTTGTCTCACTTCTTTAGCTGCTTCTGATTTTACAGCTAAAATGTAGCTGCACTGCCTCACATTTGGAAATCAGCTGTCTGATGTAGAATGAGGTTTTTGATGGTATGTCATCATCATCCATGCAAGTCAGACAGAGCATTAATCCCACTTGGGGGTATAATTTCAAACCACATTGATGTCTTCACATAGATTGAATTTATTGTTACTTGAAATAAACATGCTGCGCATTTTCCTCTGCAGCACAACACCATGGAAAGTCTTTTGGAAAGAGGAGAGAAACTGGATGATCTTGTAGCAAAGTCGGAGCATCTGGGGAACCAATCCAAAGCCTTCTACAAGACTGTAAGTACCACTGAGTCACTTAATCAACACTAAACTGTGCATTTGTCGACCAGTTAAGAAACCATGAGTATGTTCTTTGTTAACCCTGCAGGCACGGAAACAGAACTCGTGCTGTGAAGTCATGTGATGTCGCTGCCTCGTCCTTCTGGACACTCTCTGCCTTTCTGCTTTTCCTACAACCCCCATCATGCACCAGCCACAGGGACGATGTGGAATCCATGATGGACGACTGGATTAGAGCTGAAAAGTGTGATTTCTCTAGATTGTGGCTGATGGGGGCTGAAGGAGTGATGGGGTTTGGTCAGGGGAAGAAGCAACATTAATAGTGACTATTCTTAACCTTTCAAGGGGCATCATGTGGTGTTCGCTGTCAGCTGAGGACATTATAGTGTGAAGTTCTGTACTGGTCAAGTGTTGTCAAAATGTCTTCAAACCATTTAATGTTATTCAGATTGAATGAAATCTTAACAGCTTAATCTCTTGAATTTATTGAAAGAGTATTAACCACATGTGTGCTTTTGCTTTTAGGGCAGTTCTGACAATCTCAGTCTTAAACAGTGTAACTCTTCTATACTGGTCTATGCCCAGTAGGTGGCCCTGTTCATTTACATCTTGGTCCAAATGAGCCTCCTTGTTGAAAAAAACTCTAAGCTAAAACAGCAAGTGGCTGCTTTGATTTGTGATATTTTTAAACATCTTCACTTTACTAGTTTATTTACAGAACATTTTTGCTTTTTTGTGTGTCTGATAATGGTTAAAAATGTCTTTAACATTCCCACTTTGGATGATTGTTATTGCGTAATGATGCTTAGAGCTGAAGAGAAGTGGAACATTACTGTTAAATGTATAAATATGTTTCCCATAGATGCAGCCTTATTGCAATGTTGCCGACACCAAAACCCCCATCGAGTTTATCATCATTTACTATGTGTACCTCAGCCATGCTGCACACATCCAATAAACATGACACTTAAACAGTGTTTTATGTTCAGCAGCCTGGAGTGTCTGGCTCATAATCACTGGTGTGATTCTGGAAAACATTAGGTGCTGTGTTGCACTTGCTGGCCTCCTCTGGTATAGTCATGTTCCTCCTCAAAATGGAGACAAATCTAAGTTGAGTGATTATACCACACTCTTAAATCCACTCCACAACTTGCTTGTTCTTTTTACTGTGAGCAGTTTGCTTAAATTTAGGTCTGATTTAGTTGGAAACCTTCAGGAATCACTGAGTTATAATAAAACAATGCCTTTTGTTGTGTATTTTAGATGTTTCTCTGCTTTCTGATGTGTGTATGGATTCGCTGATGTACGACATCCAGGTGCAGGCTGCATCGATGTTGAGTGCCTGTGTGTATGCTGAGCAGTGTGTTCTTTGCTTTTACGGTGTAAGCTGTAGTGCAATATTTGCAGACTGTCGGTGTGTTTCTTTAAAGTGATGAGAGAAAAAATATTAAATATTTCTCATAAAGGACAACAACTTGACCTTTTGTAAATGCTATTCTTGGAACTATCTACCATATTAAGTTTGTCCAGAATTCTTTTTGAGATATGATTACTAGTTTTTCTTGATAAAATAAAAGAAATCCAGCTGTGTGGAATGAAATCACCTGCAAGATCTTTGTCTTTGGAGTTAATGCTGTAGCTGTTTGCAGGTGTGGTTTATGTGACCTGTTTGCATTTAACATTCTTACCCAGGTGTGGTCTGGACATTAAAAAACAAATTTTGTGATAGTGGTATTTTCTGTATGTATTAACAATTTTGTTTTTGCAACTTAAACTTGTTCATACATTATTTGCAGTACATGTAATCTTGCTGATAAACAGAATAATGGTATCTTGTGTGCCATGTTTTCTTTCTTTCTGCATCTGAAAGAGTAAATTATTATATTTAGAAACCAGCAGAAAGTATCTCTGTGTTAACATCATTGTATTTAATACTTGTTAGATTAGAGTGGCGACTTTCTGCATGATGAATGTGCAGGTGCATGATGAAATCCTGTCTTCGTAAGGTCCATGCACCACAACTTGTCACCTAATGAGATTGTAGTCGGATTGATTTTCTTTAGATATTGTTCTGTTTCAAAAACAGTTTGCTAGGACAAGTATCTCCATTTTAACTTATAGACAAAATGACAAAAGCAAGAGTGATTAGCTTCCATAGTTTTTATTCTCCTTGCATAATTTTTTTTAACTGAAATGTAGGAATAATTGTTTTCTCAGCAAGTTTAGATTTAGTCACTATCGGCTGGGTGGATTAAATCTCACCTTTTTTAACACATGCTGAGAAGTGAACATGGGTCAAGGAGATGCTGGAGTTGATGGTGTGGGACCCTCTCTTGTTTTCTGGGTCATGGCTGTTGGTGTCTGTCCAAATTATTGAACTAAACATTTATCAAGGTGAACCAAATCCACAAAACAAATGAAAAATCCTACTAAATAGTGATGGTTGTGATAGTTTCTTAGTTTTACATTTGGGTAGGTGCTGCTTTTTGGTAAGGCAAGTTTATTTATATAGCACCTTTCATGTACACGACAATTGAAAGTGCTTTACACGGAACATTAAAAGCATTACAGGAAAAAAGCAAAAGAAAATACAAATAAAATCATAAATTATATTAAGATAATTACAAGCAGAATTAAGTAAAAGTTACTGTGCAGATGACATGACTTGGCATGAATCCACCAAGAAAAATGTCCTCCTTACAAAGATTCTGGCAGTTTTCAAGCCTTGCAATAAAGTAACGCTGTTATCACATCATTTAATCGTCAATGTGGACATTAACTCACTTTCCTTTTTATTTCAAAGGACAAGTAATTTGTTACAAATCAGTTTTGACCGTACCTCAAAGTAAAATATCACACAAAACCTGTTCGACCAGTGACTGCAATCTGCTGTTAGCATCATGTCAGTCTAAAAAACGAGTTTCGGAAAAGCACTTGAATGCAGCATGTGAGGCGAAAAAGAAAAGCGTAAATTAATGAAGTTTGAGCGCACAGGCTGAGAAATGTGGACGGAGATGAAAAACAAGAGCACTGACAGTCTGGGCCTGAAGGTGAGAAGCTAAAGGAGGTAAAATATGTTTTCCCCCTTTTGGTTTGCAGGTCAGCGATGGTGTTTTACCACGACCAGAGTCTCTGAGGAACTACGTAAACTTTGCGGTTGTAAGTGCTGGTTTATTAAAAGGCTCATGACATGACACGACTCGGGTATATCTGGGGGGGGGGAATTAACAAACATACGATATTATCTTTATTTTATTTGCTTCGGTTGCTCCTCTGATTTTTCACTATGCGGCTGGACTTCCTGCAGCAAGTTTCCACTACAACTCACTGCTGACATCCACTAAAATTTTTCATTTCTTTCTTTCCTTCTTTCTTTGTATATGTCAAATTTACGCATTTCATTGTGCTCAGTATGCAGTTTAGTCATAGTTTTTTGCTTGCTTGTTTGTTCAAGCAACACTATTTTTGCTGCAATTTCAGATGGTTGACCCAGATCTGAAAGGTCAGCTTTACATTGTTCAAGAGAGAAATGGTAAGCTTTATCTCATTTACCTTCTTCAGTTGTTATCAGAAGATCAATGCGAAGCCTGTCAGTTAACTAGTTTTAAAGTAACTATAGAGAACTGTGTGATTTTTGTCAGGTGGCATCATGTATAGGTTTGCTGAAGCTTGTTTGTGTTTGAGTTTTTCATACGTTGCCAAAAAAGCAAAAAGAATTTCAAGTTTAGGCATACAGTTTGCAAGTTTAGTCACAGCTATGTGCCCTAGATACTTGAAGGAACAGTCTTAAGATTGAAAAACTAGGAAAACCACTTCAAGTTACTCCCACTTATTACAACATGTTAGTTTCATATGACTAACAAACAGCCTTGTTCATAGCCGAGAGGCGCTCAAGACAAAATAACAAAGCACTAAATAAGCTATGAACTCCTGTCATGATGGAGCAGCACTCACAAACATGCAAACTGTTCAGTGTGTCATGGGAGAAATCAAAGACAAGCCACATCAGACTCACATGGGTCATCTAAATTCAATTTTAAATCCAATGTTGTGTCCTAATTTAATGAGTTTTATTAGAGACTGTGTCAGACACGTAGCCGTTTCTGCCAGTGATGTTCTCAAGCATTTCTGTTTTCTTGTTTATAAAGTTTCCACTGCAGCTGCAACTCGTCCTTCTGGCACCGAGGACTCTTTAACAAGTAGCAGTGGAATCATTCCTGGTAAGCATAACCTTTTTATTTTTTTTTCCCCTTAAAATGTCACCAATTTGTAGGCCAACCTTGTGGTTTGTGTTTACATTAACGCATTGCTGATACAAAAGCAGCAGGTTTGCTTCGTTTCCGTTTCAACCTTTTGTTTAGAGAACTTTTGTACTTTAGTAATCTCACGTCCCCCTGCAGTTGTTTACTCCGAGCACAGTCCAGATGGTTGTTTCACTGTGAGTGCATGCAAATGTGAAAGCAGTCAAGCTTCACCCGAGCATGTTACCTGAATGCCAGACCACCTTACCTCTCCACTGCACTCTGTTAATGATGAAAAGTGGGTTCATGCACAAAGCTGAAAAAGTTAAAAGAAAGTTTTTAGATCATTAGAACAGATCCAAACTATACATTTGGAAAGAAGTGAAATTTCAAAGGTCTCAGCTGTGACCAAGCAACTATTCCAGTAAATGTGTATCATATTGCTGTAAAGTAGATGAGCAGAAAAAAACAAGCATAAATACTATCTTTGAGCATATATAGTCATAAAATGTTTTGGGTTTTTTTTTCCTGTGAAGGAACCATTTAAAACAGCTCAAAAGATTGACTTCAGTTCAACAACAGTCACTGCAGAAGCTTCAACACAACAGCTCATACCAAACATGTGTTTGCTGTTTGTGTTTAATATGTCCAAATAACCATATTCTCTGCTTTTAGGTACAATTGCAGCCGTAGTGTTCATTACTTTTTTGCTTGCTCTCTACGCTGTCCTTTGGAAATGTATGATGTCGCCACCACAACAACGGTAAAGCACCAACACATGTTGTAAATCAACTCTTCTGGAACTTTATTTTGTTTTTTTGTCAACATGGCATATTGTTGATAGTTCACCAGCATATATTTATTTTGAGAAGTACTTCTGAGCTGAGTTCCACACTAAAACACAAAGTTTCTTGAGTGTCTGTACACAATGTTTCAAATCTTGTTTCTTTTTCAGAGAGCACAGGAAAGTGAGGGTAAGAGTTCAACATAAGACGCCTGTGTGAAGCGAGTGGAAATGTTTTTTTCCTCTTTTTTTAACATCTTAACAGTGTGGACAAAAATCTGTGGGTAAATGTTCTCTGAAGAACAAGTTTCAAATAGATCAATCCAGGGAAAACGGACTTAAGTGGAAACACGGTTCGTCTCTTTCGACTTTGCTGTCTGCTGGTGGCTTCTGTTGACTTGAAGCTCTGTGATTACATAAAACAGTGTTTTGGCAGGTCACACTGTGCTGCTTTTTTTGTTTCTGTGAATTCTGCACCACTGATGGGGAGGTGACTTTGGTCAAAGCACACTCCTGTAATCAATAAACTGTAGAGTGTAGGCTATACCTTTTAAATTATATTTTTGTTTTCTTTCTTTTTTTTGTACATTTTTATATCTGCAACAGCACAAAGTGGAGTTGCATTCTGTATATAATTACACAAGTGCGGTTTACAACAGTTTAATTTGCTCTCAATTCTTAATATCCTCATATTACCTTCAATGTTAGAGATTTTATTTATTATAACTTCACTAGCTTGCAAAAAAATGGAAATATTAGGAATGAAATGATACTTCTCTACTAATTTCTTGGTAACTTTAAAGTTTGAAAACACTCATAGAATGCTGTGTACCTGTGCATACTTAAGAACAAATTTCACTTGCTTACATTACTTTATATTTAGAAAATTTAATGCCAGAAGACAAGGAATAAACTAACATGATTACTTGTTTTAAGGTGAAACTTTGCAGGAGAATCTGCATCATACACATGTCTATAAGAACTACATAACGATGCACATGAATCTTTGTTACTGCTCACTCTAAAGGTACTTTGTATAGGACCACATGCAAGTCTGCAGAGCAAAGCCATGTACCAAGCATGTACCGGTAGTTTCTGCAAAACCAAGCAAGGCAGGCTGACCTGCTCAGGAAAGACAACAAAAGAAGCCTGCCATATATCCTCCATGCTGAAATTTAAAATGATAGAAATTGTTTGATATAACTGATGTTTCCCCCAGGACAGGTCTTAAAAATGTTTAATGACTGTAGGAGAAATAAACTAGTGTACCATTAGGAATGCCATCAAATAATTATTTTCATTTTTGGGACAAAAGCTTGTTTGTAGTTGTGTGAAATGATAACTTTGCAAAAGGAAAAAAAAGCTTGAGTAACAGGTAGTGAAGTTTTAAAATTTAGCCTAGTGCTTATTTTTTAACCTTTCCATTTGAGAAAGGATTTGTTGTGGTTTTTACGTTTGAAATCTACTTGTTTTGATGATCTTTTCTCAGAATTCTGTAAATACTGTATGACTTGTGATGATGGAATAAACTGTGACTTGTGCTTCTGAAAATTTTGGTGGTCAAATCCTGAAGTGACGATGGAGTTTGCATGTTCTCCCTTTGTATGCGTGGGTTCTCTCTGGGTAGCCCAAATCCCTCCCACCGTCCAAAGACATGCATGTTAGGTTGACTGGTTACCCTAAGTTGCCTATAAGTGTGGGTGCGAGCGTGAGTGGTTGTTTGTGTCTGTGTGGCCCTGCGATGGACTGGCGAGCTGTCCAGGGTGTACCCTGCCTTTCGCCCAAAGACTGCTGGGATAGGCTTACACAATCTAAAGTCAGGAGGAGTTGTAGAGATGGTGATCGTGACATAAGTGGTGGGAGACAGAATTCATCATTTGCATGCCATCTTCACTTTTATTACTTTAACATTATGTTTAATCAGAATCCGCTTATTAAAAGCTTGCTGCAAACTTCAATCACTACATATGTGTCTATAGACAGCCATGGACAAAGACTGCATTAGGGTAAGATGAGACAAACGAGAATAGTCATAGATGTAAAGTATGAGACACACACCTATACGGGTAGAAACTCTGGAGATGAACACAGTTCTGCAGCCACAACATGGTATTTGCATAGCTGACCCTCCCAGTTACATCATGACACATATTTTACATTACTTTGTTTCTAAAACCAGCCCTGCAACTTTGAAAAAAAAATGAACAATAGTAAGTCCTTTATGGTTAAAACTTATATTGTTGGTATCATCTGGTAATTATTTATAATGATCTCTGAGATTTGGTTCTCTGGAGAATACTGTTGTCCTTTATAAAACTTTTCATGTTTTCATTTGGCCTGAGCATGTGGAAGAGGAGGAATGGTCTTACTGACTTCTTTTGAGATAAAATACGATAATCTTTTGAGTATTTTTTTTTCTTCTTTTAAAGCTGTAAGCTTCCCAATTGCATGCCCACTCATCATACTTAGCATTGTGATTTATAAAACCCCTGAATCAGCAACTTTTCTGAGCTCTTATCCATTATAAAACTTGCATGTGATCAAGTGCTCGTTTTCATTGACCTGTAGGTACACTGAACATGAATTATTGACATCCGGTGGTGACTATAGGCATAGAAACTATTTTATATGTCAAGCGCAGTTGTGAAAAGATGGTGGCCAAATTCTTCCAGACATACATGTTTTTATCTACCAGTGGCTCCAGTGGCCCCAAGTGTGATGATTGCACTAAAGGTAACTATTTCAAAATTGTGTACATGTGTGCCATTCTAGACTACTTTTAGACATTACTTATACCAGACAGTGCTCTAGCACATACCAGTCAGAACTGGTAATGCTGTTTTAAAGCAGGTTCTCACTTCACAGTTTTTTCAAGAGACACTGTAGTAAAAGTGCTGCAGTTTGGCAACTGCCACATATGTTAATCCACACAAATAGATATTAGTGGCTCATTCAAAGCAACCAAAAATATGATAGTTATTATAGTTACATGGTTAATCAATTCAGTTCTAAAATGTCTATGTATAGCACTTTAAAAAACAACTGGAACTAACCAAAGTACTTCACAATAACAGCTGCAGTCAACAAATCCTGATAAAACACAAATAATAAATGAAAAATAACTTTTAAAAAAAGCTGGAAGTTAATGTTTTTTTTTTTTTGGGGGGGGGGGGGTTAGCTTAAGCCTTTAACAAAGAGTGAAATGAAACAAAGAGAAACCGTTTTCAATTAAATTAGTCTGTCACTAACCTTGGATTTTATTACATTTTGGACCTTTTAAGTCACTATGTCGCCTCTGTCATTCTTGTGCCTCATAGTTCATAGATCTATACACTCTTTTAACATCGCTCAGTTTGGGAAAGATGTTACAGACTTTAGAGGTCACTCCTTAAACTTTGTTCTCTCATCGGAATTTACCCGGGTTACTAGATGTTTGCATCACTTACTATAAAATTGTTACATTTAAAGTGCCTTTTCATCAGGTCTTTCTCATCTGTGCGCTACAAAATACACTTGCATCGTCAATGCTATGCAATACTTTTAATTTTACACACTTAACTCGCTTCGAGCTGCCTTTCAGATCAGAGGTGCTATTGCTATTTGATAATGATCATTGTCTCACCATCCTTGCTGTAATTGTCCCATTTAAAATCATGAAACCAAAAAATCTAATGATGTCTTTTGGATTAATGATCAAATTCCAAGACCTGAAAAGCCTGTAGAAACATTGAATGTCAGTGGAAGGCCAGCGAATGAGAGAAAACACATAAAACCCGTAGCACTTAAAGGGGCAGGATAACCCCATTTCTCATAATATTATCAAATAATAAACCACAATCCTAGAATACAGTTTAACCCTATAATGCTATGTCATATTTATTACATACACTTTCTGACACCTTTTGCATCATTTTATGGTAAAAACTTATACTAGTCTTCTGCTTACATCCAGTCTGAGTTTTCTAGCCTTTCCATTCCCCATAATAACTAATAAAAGCTGGAACTATTGCCCTGAATGTAGCTCACTCAGGGTGATTCTTGACAACGGTGCACAAGTAACTCTTGTTTGTGATACATGTCATTTGCTGAGAGCTTGGTCTGTCCTGGACTATGGCAGCCTGTGGATGGTACTCTGTTGGAAGCGCCTCAGTGGAAGATGACGTGAATGAAAAAGCAGACTGGGAAATAGAGCACAGTGTGTTTGTGAGCTCAGGATTTCTTATTGTGGTTGTTTCATCGAGCAGAGGTTTGATATTCAAGATCTGGACGTCACAGCAGATGCAATCTTCCACCATCTCCGACTGCAGCCTCTGATCCGTCTGTGCAAAGATGCAGGATGCATCAATAATAAAAAAAGACGACTTATTAAAAACAAATGTTTAGATATTGAGTGAACACAAAACACTTGAGTACAGAAAGGTTTGTTTTGAAGTGACACCTTTCTGTGCTTCAATTAAATAACAATCAGAGTTAATTATGTCGTTTCATACTAATTTCATATGTATCTCAGCTAGATAAATGTACTTTGAGAAATTTAAATGCATTCATAATGCTTAAAAAACATTTTAGATGCTTTAGCAGCCCTGGATTTCAAGTACACAATTTAGAATATGTTGAAAGATTAAAATTAAATGAACACATTTAGCAAAAGAAAATGAGCACCACTCATTTTCTCATTTCAGATGGCCCAGGTTAGCTAGAGGATTTTTACTTTGTAGTTTTTACACAATCCACAGCTGCTTACACTTCTCTCATTGAGTTTTCTCTTGTCATCATGTGTTGAAAGCGCAAAACTATTGATAACCTTTGGTGAATGCTTTATAGATCTTTGGAGTTTTTCATGAAAATAATAATAATGAAAAATCAATTCTTTTTTTATTTTCAAGACCATTACAACAAAAACTCTTTGTTGCTAAATAAAATTGGAAATTTTAATAAAATACTCTTACAAAACAAAGCTTGTTTCTTTGGATTTTTCTGAGGATACCCTGTACTTACAATAAAGTATCTCTTCACGTGAGCACATAATGGTTATTTTCTCTTGGTACATGATTTGACTGTTTTGGGTGTTTGTCCATACCTCAAACAGGAAGCTGTCAAACTCAGGAGTTTTAATGTTCAAACCAGCTGGATACACAAATATCTCCCTCAGTCCACTCTTTATCCTGAAGAGACAGACAGGCTGCAGATCATTCATTTCATTATTAAATAAATCCTTTTTAAAAAAAAATTTATAGTTGACTTAACTTACATTTTTCGTTGAGGCCAGAGGAGACATGCACAGGTCAGCAACAGCAAAATGGGAATCAGGATCTTTGCCAAGTGAGCAAAGTCTACATGGAAACAGAGGGTGAGCAGTTTATATAGTGAGCTGCTTCAGACTTTAGCACTGAGCTTAGACAACTTCTACTGTCAGCACATGCAGCCGAGTGATCATGTCTTTGGCTTTGCGTTGGATGTTATAAAACCCACAGTTTATTCTGGTCCTGATGGTGATGCTGGCAGGTATTCCAGGCCCCTCGCTGGTGAGAGCACTAACAGAGCAGATGTATTCTTGATTCTGCTGCAGACCCTCAATAGTCACAGACTTCTGCAGAGGGTCTGCCACTGTAATGTTGAACCGCTCTACATAAACACAAAATCATAACATCACAATTCAATTTTTTAATTAAAGTAATTTAATTTTCAATGTTGCTGAACAGCATCTTAAGTCAGTCATTAGTCAAGGTGAACTCGAGGCTGCTTCTAGTTGATTAATTCATTATACCTGGATAGTCTATTACTTTTTTGTTTGTTTGTTTTGTTTTTTGGCCTGGACTTACTTGCATCTTGACATTGCAGCATATCAGATCCAACTTCCTGTAATTTAACCAGGTAACCAATGATAAATGCTGGTTGAGCTGGATCATCTTCATTGTAATGCCACTCTAATGTAGCAGAAGAGGAGGTGCTCTGAACAGGATGTACCAGAATGGGGGACTGTACAGAATCTATGGAAATGGTTTGATGAAGGATGACAGGTTACAATGATAAGAAGAAGAAGAAGAAGAAGAAAAAAATAAAAATAAAAATAAATAAATAAATATATATATATATATATATATACATATATATACATATATATATATGTATGTATATATATATATATATATATATGTATATATATATATATATATATATATATATATATATATATATATATATATATAACATATATATAACATATATATACATATATATATGTATGTATATATGTATGTATATATATATATATATATGTATGTGTGTATACATATATATATATATATATATATATATATATATATATATATATATATATATATATATATATATATATATATATACACTCACACACACACGCACACGTCCATTGAGATTTGACCAAGACAGTGTCAAAAGACCTGGTGCTGCTTTTAAAGCCTTTGATTTAAAGGTTTTTGTTGTTTTTATTGCTATTTTAAAAATTAACAAGATCATACTGTCCCCAGTGGCAGATTTAAGAGATTTGGGGCCCCAGGCAATGGCAGGTATGGGGCCCTATGGTAAATATTGCACGTTCTACTCCACTACTGTATATTATTTGCGTTGCTAACAGCTAGTGTAAGGGTTGCTTCACTCGATGGTATGAACTGATCATTTATTGGGACGAGTCATTCTTGAAGTTACAGATCAACTCACTGACCGCATCACACACACACACACACACACACACACACAGATCACATTAGGTATTACTTCGCGGCCCTATATACCAGAAGGAGTACTGACAGAAGGGGGGCCCGAGACACATATAATAAGCATTCTGCTGACAGTTTAGTGAATGCATTTTAATCAAAAACCATTTTTGTTGGTAATAAGTAACTAAGTAATAAATAACCATAAGTGTATGACAGGTTTTATGGGGCCCTAAAGAACTGGGGGCCCTAGGCAACCGCCTAGTTTTGCCTAATGGTAAGTCCGCCCCTGACTCTCCCCCAAGGTACATGTTTTTAATTTGTCTTTCTCTTTTCTAACTTAACTTTGTGGCAGAAGTGATTGAATGTCACCAACTATAAATCTAATTTTTCTTTTGGAGTCTTATTAAGCTGATCAAACAAGCAGGATTTATTACAAAAGGTTTTACAACATTTTCCTTGTTTAGGGTGACAAAAAGAAATGAAAGTTTCAGTATTCACACACAGTTATAAGTAATTGCTTCATTAGCTATCTTCACATGATTCTTCCATCCGGTACACAATTACCATATTCTTCAAAATCCTGAGAAAGAGTTATTCATTTATGTTATTCATAATTTTTGCAGCAACGACAACAATTTAAGTTGAAACATTAAACTAAATTTCTTAACAATATCACACATTATTGATATCTAAAATGAAATGTTCATTCTAGATCTAATTAAACATTGTCTTAAAATAAAATCAACCTCATCTTTCAAATCTCTATCAATAACAAAACATATATTAACAGAACTTATTCATTTAAAAAAAAAAAAAAAAACTCACTGAGCTCCTTTGAGTATCCAGTTAGTATTTCCAGTAGTTTGTGTCCATTTTCTGTGCATCCATAAATATGAAACAAATACCTCCGACCCGCCTTGAAATGTTCTAAAAATAGAAGTGATCGACAATAAATACCAAACACAAAGAAAGAATAGTTTACATTTACTATAAAAATAAAGAATACCTAAAAAAAAAAAACTAAAAAAAAAAAAACACGTACCAGCGGGCATATATAAAGTGGTATTTTCTTTTGGCAGTTTAATCCACTGCACAGCACAAGGTTCTGCACTTCCCAGATGACACCACTCCACAGTATAACCACAGGTGACAAAACTCTGTTCATCCCAGGAGAGACTGAAGCCACCTGCCATCGTACTGTTCAGCCGCCTCTTCAATAGGAACATTTCTGGAAAGACTCACACTTTAGTCATTTAGTATTTCAACATGTCAAGCTGCCAGATACAGCAGTCGGACTGTGTGTGTGCTTTAAGATGGGGTAAAAGTAAAACACACTAATGTTAATGGTCTTTAAACTAAAAAATAAAAAGTGAATTTAAAAATAAAGGTATCACTAAGATACCTTTATTTTTGTGTTATTTTTCTTAAGCGGCAGCCTTAAGATGTTCACCTGTGTGTTCCAGTGGTGGGATGGTGATGTGAGCAGGAATGGAGGAGCCAGTGTGAAGAACAGCTTGGATGGTGAACTTGCACTTTTCTGGGCCTATAGAGACCACCGCCTGTCTCTCTTCACTGTCCTTAAATTCTGTCTGGACTTGGTCTTCATGTGACCACTGAACTGTGTAACCTTGGATGTTTACTGTTGCTTCTCTGCTAACAACATGCTAAAAATAAAATGAATTGTTAAGGGTGGTTAATATGCAAACAAATGAAACTATATATTCACTAAAATCAAATCATTTGGACTGAAATAACTGGAAAAAGGCTTACTGGATTCCACAACAGAGTAACAAGACGGGTGTAAGAGTCAGAGAGCTGCTTTATTCTCCTCCATAAGTCCAAGGTCACCAATGGATCTAAGGAGCATATTTGTTAAAGGCATCACAAGATCATTACTGACCACAACTGGTTTACTTGTTACCTATACCAATATTATGAAAGTCTGGACTGGAGTCGCCATTTTAATATATAAGACTTCATAAAACCTAAAGCAGAACATATTTGAAGAAAGAAGAATAGGGAAATAATTCCACCCCGTAATCACCATGTTTTCCTGCATATTGTCAGATTTTTCACTCACGTGTTGTGAAAAAAGTGGGCTGTGTCCAACTTCCCCAGAATCTGCCATTAACAGAGCAGCGCACCCTGGTAGAGTAACGCATACCAGGACGTAGACGATCCAGAGTAACTCTGCAGAGATTACTCGAACTATTGCAACTCAGCTGTTACACAGATGGAAGGGAGCAAAAAGGTTATTAAAATATGAAGCTTATCATGAGCACACACTCTTGCATCCTTTTTAATACTTGTAATAACGGGAAAATTTATCTGCTTTGGTTATGCCTCAGCACAGTCAAGCATCCAGCAATTGACGCAAGCTGATGTCAGGATCTTGTACTTCTATTAAGTCTGAGAAAGGCTGAAATTGTAACGCATCTGACTGTTAAGTTTTACCAATCACTCATTCTCAGGATTACGCATGTACACTATGACAGCTCCTTCCCAGTTGTCATGGGATCTATTCTGATCAATGACATTAGGTGTAACACAGTAACCAGCAACTTTTAGCACACTCTGATCATATATGTATCCATTATCATAAGAAAATGTTTTTTTTAATCTATAGATAACTAAGCAACAAAAAAAACTCCTTATTTTGGGATAACAATTTTAAAAAGTCAAGCACAGCTTCTATCAGTTTCATTCTTAAGTTGGAACATTTAGTTAAAGAAGATATTAAAATATAATACCTGTACAATGCTGTCTGGAAGTGTGGAAATCTGAAAAACGAGGCTCAATTGAGTCAAATTCCCCTTTACGCTCCAGGACACATTGGCATCTGTTAGCCCAGGCTCCACTCTGACCCTCTCCAGCAGAGGAAATACTACCAGTTTTGATTAAATTAATTTTCATTTCATCAAAGTATGCAGTGAACACACCAGCAATGAATCACATTTATATAATGAGGAGGCATTTATTATCAGAAAGACTAATTTTATGTGAGCATATTGTTTCTGTTTATGTACCATCATACACAGAGCTGAAACCGTGCAATAACTCATACAACAAATTCAATGTTTGATTTAAGGGATTTAAAGACACCAAACCTCTGTCAGAGATATTGAAGCTGTAGCTCTCCATCTCCTCACCCAGCATGTTCTTCACCACCACAATGATGTTGTATTCCTGCAGCTGTGGTACAACTGGGAAGGTGCAAGTTGATGGTTTACATCCAATTGGAGCCTGAGTTGAGTTCCTGTGTTTTCAACAACATAAAAGGGAGTTGAAAAAGACTTAGAAATCTATCTGTGATGTACAACTTGTCGCATGATGTAATGAGTACTTAAAGATTTTTTTTTAATTTATATGCATCACAATTTAAGGCTGGGTTACAATGTTAATCAGCAAAAACAACACAAAACGACATCCTGAGCTGCATAAGTCAAACACAAAACATTTGGGATGAAATGGGTCTTTGAAGCACCTTTGAGTTTGCCATTCTGGCTCCCATAGGGAAAATTTTCCAGTTTCCAATACTTATCAAACATTTATCTCAAGCTTTAATTCAAGAATGAGGAGGTACACAGAGGCCTGGATCAGAGGACCGGGGGGTGTACCAGGAAAAAAAGGGAAACAAAAGCTTGTAGATGCGTTTTGGAGCCACTTCGTAAACTAAGAAGAGGATTTTGAACTCTGTCCTAAATTTGGTTGGACGTTGATGTACAAACAAGAATTGGGCTGATGTGAGAAGTTTTACCAACAGTAATTTTGTAAGAGTATAAGCTTAGTCAGGAATAAAGAATACTGCAGTTGTCTAAGCATAAGATATGAACAATAACTAACTGTTGGGGCAACATTATTAGCAGTAGTAATGTTTAATAAAAGCAGAAGGACCAAATAAATAACTGTACGCAATAATGAACTAAACGCAAGTAAAAAATGACACCTAACCTTTTAATACAGTCATTTTTAGGTAATTTGTGTAGAAAAAATTGACTGGCTGATCTTAACAAAACAATTTTGTGAGAGCATTTACACTTTAAAGCTTTCCAGACATTACGAAAGTGCAAAGCTGTGTTTTGTCAGCAAAATAATCCTGACACACTACACAACTGAACTTTTAGGTCTGGTGCCCTGAAAAGAAAATACATGGAAATAATAATAATACAAGACTAAATCTAAACCCCTGAGGAAAAGCACAAGTCAGAGGCTGTGGGACAAATTAATGCAGCAGCATCATCAGCTGGAACAAAATGGTTAGAGGTAAACAACTTTAACCACACCACATATTCCTATCAGGTTTTCTAATTCATCAGGGAGATTAATGACTCAAGCTTGTTACGTCTTCTGTGAGAAGCAACAACTTTGTTTTTGCTTTCAGGGCCACAAGAACAAGAAAAAAAATCTTTTCATCTGGTCAAAAGTGTCATTGTCTAATCTTATTTTGCTAAAATTGTTAATTGAGTTTGCGACTATGTGTGTTGCATGTGCTTACTCTATATGGAGAGTGTGAGTTTGTTTGTTTTGATTTCTGCCTGAATCCCAGGTGCAAGTGATAGTTGCCATGTCAGAGGTTGTACAGCTGAGGTTTCTGGGCTTCTGAGGAGGAACTATAGTAAACACACACAGTTACTTATACATTAAATATCTTAATAGAAATTAGAAATAAGAAAGAATACAAAAGCTATGCTTTTTGAAACTTACAGCTGATGTAGTTCCAGACATAATTCTCCTTGCCTGTTGCTTCAGTGCATGTGAGTAACAAAGCATTGAGTTTATTCGTAATTGTCAGGTTGTGTACAACAACACTCTTGACTCTGGCTCCAACACTCATGAGAGGATACTGGATGTTTCCAACATTCATCCTCGTAATATTGACTCCTTCTAGGGGAACACAGCAGAAAAAAGCACTGGTGCCCTCCACCAGTACTTGCTGAGAAGGAAATATCTTGCTCTTGACATTATTTTTGACTCCTACAAGATAAAGATTAAGTTAAATAGCAGTCAGATAGGGATCTCTATAGCTTTGCGCACAACAAAGCAGGTAAGAAAAATAGACTTCAGTTCAAGTTCAAGTAGCTGATCGAAATAAAAATAATCTGGAAAAGTGTTGCTAAACAACATCTCAAAAAGTTTGTCTTTTTAAAAGGTCCATAAGCAGGGCAGGTGCAGGATGTATGCTATAACAGGAATATGAATTAACAGCAATACATTGCATGAGTTGAGTAACACCGATACAAAAGTTCAGTGAAGGGGAAAAGAGGAAGGATGCTAGAGTATGTGCTGAAAAAAAAAATCAGAGAAATAAAAACAACGGAAAACAGCCAGAGCTTAACCTCTTCATTTCCAGCAGTGATCCAGTTGTAATGAAGTGGTTAAATACACCATCATCACACGTAAAATTGCAAGAAAAAAGGCCTTTATTTGTTTGATCTCAAGTTAATTCAATAGGTTGAGAATAAAGGTTTGGAATAGTTACTAACCATAGTTGGTTATCCAGTTGCTCCATGGACTCACAACGGACTGATTATAGAGATTTCGTATTCTGACAGAGTGATCAACACACTCCAGGGGTAGATCAGAGATCCATGTCCATGTGTATTCAGTGGGATTTCCAGCAGATATACTCAGATTTGTCTAGTAATGTTAAACAGATCATTTTATTTATTTATTCTGTTTAAAAAAAAAAAAAAAGGCATTAACAATGTATAATTATTGAAATTTAAAGTCTTTAATATGAATAAAATTCTGACTCAATAATAATAATAAAAAAAACTCCTTCAATACTCACACTATAAATGACAGAGTGCTTCTCAGTGCGGCTAACCTGGATCTCATAAATATTACTCACTGCGTCTTTGCTTTTCACCAACCAACTCACCACAAGGCTTTGCTTGTCACTAATAGCCTTCAACTGAATGATGTTTGGTTTTGGTGGGAAAGAACCTGGCACACGATTCAAACACAAATCATGCAAATATACACGAGAAAGCTTTGAAATAAACAGAGAAATCTAGCTCACCAGTGTCAATAGAGCATTCACGGTAATCCTTCAAAAATATGAGGAACAACCCGACCAGGCTTGTGCAGAATCTTTTGACACTGGTCATCTTCTCAGCTAAGAAATAATCAAACCAGCAGACTGGAACTCTGGCCATTGATGGTAAAAACAAACTGGAAGCCTCATGAGTCATGAGCAAACTGCAGCTTGCCTACATTTCATCAGAAAGTATTGAGCAACAGGGGACAGGAACTAACGGGAAATGATATCAAGCTGATCTTTCTGTAGTTTACATGCAAGGCTAAACATGTTGTCGACGGAAGTTTGCCGGATCTTTTTTTTCTATATACGCATTATTCACTTAACAGGCAATTAATGAGATTACAATAAGACATTTATTAAAACAAAAAAATATTATCATTGGCAGTGCATGAAGCAATGTATATGCAATAAATTATCAAACAAAAGCAAACGAACCCACTTTTTACATCAATTACAGTATCGATAACAAGATTTTTGGCACTTCAAGTGTGAAAAAAAAGATAGGAATATAAGATCCTCTTTCAACATTGTGTGCATAGTTAGCTTTTCCATAAAACTATACATCTATTCAACATTTACACAGTAATGTCAGTATATTTCTATGTTAGGCATATGCTTACAATCTTCATAAATATCCTTAAAAGTAACAATAGAAACAATAACCCTATATGGTTTTGGGGCTCAATTGCCTTTAATATATGTTAATTTTGTTTTAAGTGCTTAAAGGAAAGTTACATCATTACTTCTGTCCTGATTTCTTGATGCTTTAGGTCAGTGTTTGTAACACAAAGGTACCTTTGTCTTCAAACAAGTGCAAGAAATATTAAAGTCAAAGTAGCAGTAAAAATATAGAGGAAGAGTAGTTATAAAAGCTGGTTCACAAAGAGCTTTTTTTCCCTTTTTGTTTGCAAAAAGGCACAATGGTTTGATCACACTGCAGGAAGATTACTTTAACTTCACTCTAAAGGCACATACTGGACAATCCATTAATGATTTCTCCAAATAAAAAAAGTCCCCTTTAACTGAATATTCAGGTTTTTCTTTTATGAACTTTAATTACATTTTGACAGATAATGCAAACAAGCAACACACAAATGATTGTCCAGTTACAATCAGGCAGCTTGCTTTTCCCCATGTCATGATTCTCAGAGATAAACAACATTTTCCTCCCCTCCGTCTTCTCCATTTTGCCCTTCAAGAGACAGGTAAGCCTGTGGGGGGAGGAGAGGAGTAAGAGAGGGAGAGGAAGAGTAGTCTTCTTTATAAAGCCCATGATCCGTGGCCTCTGACCTCCAGGAACTGGGGGATTGTGCGTTCTGCATCAAGGTGAAATCTGCTGGAAGGAGAACAAAAAGTTTTTAGACGAAATTCTGTTTTGCAGGATTCGTCTTGAACTTAGTTCATGTTTTTTTTTCTGTATGCACAGTACAGGCATGTCTTACTGTGGTTGGTCCTCTGTGGCTGAGTGGTGACCCTGCTGTTGAATGGTTGGGAAGAGTCAGTTGGGGGTCGAGAACAGCTGTGGTTGTTACTGTAGCTTGGGTACATGAAACCATCTAGAGGTTTGCTGTGTGTCTGGCTAAGCAGGGTGTTGAGGCTGTTGTAGAGGCTGGCGCTGAGGTCAGGATTAGCAGTGAAGCTAGAACTGCGCAGTGTGCCATCGTGGTTCTTTCTCTGGGTGGAGAGCACATGCTGGTGTTGGTTGTTGCTGTTAGAGGGCTGGTGAAGGTGGTTCTGCTGTAGGGAGGTGAGCAAAGGTGCCTCATTTTCATACACAGGACAGTTACCATCCAAGCTGCTTGAGCGGCTGTGAGTGGACACCTGGGACAATGAAACCAAACCAAAAACAGGGGGAAAAAGGTTTATTTGGCACATTTCACTGTTTCTACTTTGATATTTTTATATTCCCTAAATCTTGGTAAACATTTTCATCTCCATACCACTCATTTCCTATCCTCACTTGTCAAGAATTCCAGCCTCTTCTCACTCCTCCCCTTCTTACCGTGTATGCATCCAGCGGTATTGTAACGGGCAGGCTGCTTTGCCGGTTGTGTCTCCAGCTTTGAAGCAGCCTTTGTTGGGCTTCGATCTTCTCCCTCTCCTTTTCTACAGTCATCTGGCCTTCCCTCAGTCGGTCCAGATTTTGCTGATACTCCAGCAGCTGAGCTTCCAGCTCCTCACGCTCGCAGCGAAGCCGCTCGGCCTCCTGGAGACACTGCTGCTCTCGCTGCTCCAGAGCATTCTCCTGTTCACTCTGCAAGCATTTAATACTCGATTGATGACGTTTCTTTGGAAAGAGACTGACTAAACATCTCTCAAAGGTGTAGAAATGTGTTTCAAACATTTTAACAGCACATTAAAAGGAGTGACAGGATGATTAATGTCCCTCATATCTAATCCTGGGTGCTTCTGTCAGTTAATATCACATGGGAAGGTCTAGAATATCAACTAGCGATGCGCTTTACTTTATTACCTTTGATTTAACAGCTTTATAAAATGCAGCACAGATCAAAACTGACACGGCTTCAAATATACAATACAGGGAACCAACTATGACAATGGACTGAGAAACATGAGACAAGCAAGCCTGTTTAGAGAGTTTAATCTTTAGACTCACTTGCTGTTTTTCTCTGGCAACACACTCTTTGTCCCAGCGTTGCTGCTCTTGTTTCAGCTTTGCATGGAGTTTCTGCACCTCATCCACATTCTCTTTCTTCCTCTCCAAACACTTCTTTTCCTCTTTCATCTTGTCAGTACTTCTCTGCTTCTCCTGTTCCTAAACAACACAAAACTTTTATGGTTTTCTCTTTACAAATTATTGCTAAAAGAAGCAGCTGAATTCTGGTTTAACTTCCTAAATAAGCAAACAAAAAAATCATTTACTGTCAAAAGGATTGCATGATGGAAAACATTTATGTTAACATGAATATCATGTAGCTGTTACCAGGCTGCCTTGGAGGGAGGAGAGAGTTCGAAGCTGAGGTCGCTCTCCTTCCTGCAGAAGGAGCTTGTGAACTTCATAGCAGCTGTCCTGAAAGGTCACAGCTGCCTGCAAACAATAAAAAACCACCCGATCATTTCATGTTATCATACGGTTTTGGGGGATTTTCCATGGCTGATCACATGTTTGGTATTTAGGTAAGTAGCTGTTTTCTTATGTATTTATCATAAAGATCACATTTCAAGCTCTGAGATTTTTTTTTTTTTTTCATTTTAAGTTGGACAAAACTTAGAGATGAGTTTTTCCAGTAATACTTATATATGTGGATAATCAACGTTTTCACACAAGTTTGCATTTAGTTCAAACTCCAGAAATGAATTCATTTAATTACCTGGAGGCTGTACAGAAGCTGAGTCAGGCTCTGAACACTCTCTGCCACCTAAAACAACAGGGTGTTATTTCATAGAATAATAATGTGTAGTTATTCATTTTTAAACTTGCTCGTGGGGAAACTGGTTGCACCTTTAACAGTGTCCCTTTGGTATCTCCCTTTCTGAGCTCAACAGCTGAACTCCACGACACGTTATCCAACCCCACTAACTCATTGTCTGAGCCAAGAGAGGTGGAACTCATACTGAGCGTGCTCAGATAATCCGCTGTATGAACAAAAAAGTACAAGGAAAAACAGGACACAAGAGAAACCAGACATTAAAGAAAACAAAGTGATGTGTGACACTAGTGTTGAATTTAAAGAAAAAGATATGGCACTGCATGCAAATCTATGACTCACGTTCTGAAGGAGACTCTTGATTGCTGCTGCCGTGGCTGTTGTAGCTGCAGCATTCTGGCCCTCGCACAGGAGAGCTTTGACTTTGTCCATCCCGAGCCTGAAGAATGGTGATCAAGTTCTCCGCTACAGAAGAAACCAAAATTCATCAGAACTCATGATTTGATCATCATGAAAGCAAAAGCAGGCAATGTTACTGTCTTTTTATTTCTAATTATTGCATCATCCCACTGTTAACCAATAAAGAGACAAAGCTATATGTAAATTTCATGTTGTCATGGTAGTTATGTAATATAGATTTTTATGTTTAATGTTGTTTTAATATATAGACAGACAAGCGGACAGATAGATAGATAGATAGATAGATAGATAGATAGATCGACAGACAGACATATATATGTATATATATATATATATATATATATATATATATATATATATATATATATATATATATATATATATATATATATATATACACATACATATATATATATATATACACATACATATATATATATATATATATATATATATATATATATATATATATATACATTTATATATATGTATAGCTGATCTACATATATATATATATATATATATATATATATATATATATATATATATATATATATATATGTATATATATATTCACACAAAAGAGAATTTAGTTTCCATGTATATATATATATATATATATATATATATATATATATATATATATATATATATATATATATATATATATATACTGTATAAATAAATTCCTTTAACTCCTGTCAGCTTTGTATAAATATGACTTTACCTTAAATAAAGATAATAAAGAGTGGTTATGAATCATACAGCTTATTAAAGCTGCCTACAGAAAGACATTTCATGCACATTACCTTCTCTGAGAGCAGCTGTGAGCAATGAGAAGGCCTGACGTGGAGTCTCAGTGTCAGTGTATTGTGCTGGTTGTACCAGCAGATGGCGATGTGGTATAGGTTCTGGCGAATGGAGGGTCAGTTCTGCAAGCTCAGCATAAAGCTGCAGTTTCTCCTCCAAACTGTGACAGATTTGTTGGTCCTGACCAAACAGAGTATCTGTGAAAAAAAACAAACACTGAGATGATCACTTGTTATTTATGGTTTCAACCACATAAGGATTTTTCTTCTTCACACAAAAGAGAATTTAGTTTCCATGTAAAGACATATCAGAACGTCTTACCCTGGAACTTGTTGATCTTCTGAACTCTTACTTCTGCAGCCTGCCTGGCCTCTTCTGTCTCAGCGCTTCGCTCCTCCTCCTCTTCTTCCTCAGGACAACTGCCATGTTGACCAGTAGTTTAGATAATGTATCACACAAACATTAACACATATTAACCAGACATGCATGCATACACACACGGTGAGTTTCAAGCTGGACAAATACTGTAGGCTTGATGTGAACCACATGTGCATACACACACCTCTCCACGGCCTGTCGGATCTGCCTCATCCATGCATTCCTCTCTTCTCTGGAGGTGGTGTGAACTTCATACATCTCTGGCCCCACTGAGGACGCTGAGATAAGGAACATTCCTCTCTCCTCATTGGCTACTTCTCTAACAATGAGCTTCTGGAGAGGGATTACTGAGGGTTTCTGGTCCTTAAGGAATAAATTCATAAGGATAAATTAAAGGACCGGAAGCTTAAATAATTAAATTAGTGGAGCTTTTGGATCGATGCTTACCACAGAAGCAAATACAAAGCGTTGGTCTTTCTCTTGTAGGAAAACCAGAACATCCGTGAGCAACAGGGCCAAAGTGTCTGAAACCAGCAGAGTAAACACATGAAGCTGACTTGTTTCCATTCTAAAAAGAATCTCACGAATCCTCTAACTCATACCTTTCAGACGGCCAGTGGCAGTCTTCCAGTAGACCAGCCCTTTGTACTGCAGATCCCTGTTTTTGCTGTGCAGATCGTGCTTGCGAAACACCTTGCCATTCTTTAGCTTAGCAAAGCTTTTGGTTTCAAGCCGGGCAAGCACTTCCTGCAGCTCCTGACATCTCTCATACTTGCTTACAGTCAAGTCCACTGCTGCAATGATGCCACGGATCTGTGCCAAAGCGCTCGACAAGTCACAGTGGTCCTGACTTCCCTCTGCGGGCACAAAAAGTAACCAAAAATATAATAAATGCATAACGTAATGTGAAGCAACCTTTATGTTATGCTGTTCTCACTTGAAAAGTTCATACATCTCCATTACGTACAAACTGACAAAAAAAAAAATCCACAAGATCACATAAAAGATTTTAGATAAGTTTGTTTTTTTCCCACATAGTTACACTAAAAAAAGTAATTTCCTTTGCCATTTCTGTTATTGCTTCCACAAAAAATGCAACAGCTTAGTAAACTCAGACATTTGTAGTTCTGCGTTAAGGCAGAGTAGAACTGACTGACCCTGAGTGTACTGTAATATCCTCTCCAGCAGCACTGGGTACTTAGTGATGCGCTGAGTGACCAAAAGGATAAATTCTGGCACCCCTCTCCTTCTGACCAAAGAGTTATTACTCTGTTGCTACAATGGAAACAAAAAAAGGAAATCAAAATGAGGACGTCAGATGATCAGTCAAAACCGATTCCGCTAAGATATTAGTAAATAAAAAAGGTGTAGGAAGAGCAGCTTACTCTGACAAAGTTTTGGAATTTCTTGTTCTGTTGTTGTAATTCTTTAAAGACGCTGACAGCTTCAATGTGGTGACTGCAAAACTCTCCGTACACCTGCTTCATCTTCTCAGCCTTTTCCTCTGAAAACTGAAGGAGACCACCACATGCTGAATACAGATGCATATCTTTGTGTGTCCGTACACATGAAAATGTAATCACCAACCTGCTGCAACAGTATATCTCCTATCTGATGGATGAGGTAATTTTGTGAATTGTCGATTTGGGTTGAAGCCTGTCGGCGATCCTGCAGTGCCCTGAAAAGATTCCTGTGGAAATGAAGGAGGGGGTCCAAGCATGGAAAGATCCGTGCAACACAATCCCAGTCTAGCTGCAGTTCCTCCAGCATGCCTCTCCTGAACACCTCGGACATGACCGTCAGGGTTTGGATGTGGTGCAGCTCTGTTTGCATCAGTTCTGCAGGGGATTGGTTAAAGGCACAATTGCATAATTATTAATGAAGAATGTTTTTTTTCTTTTCTTTTTTTAGCTGAAGGTTTTTAGTTTTCTTTTGTTTTTCTCAATCTTAAACCTTACAAAAAAAAAAAATCAAAATAATAAAAATAATTTTAAAAAAAAACAACATAACTTGAGAAATGGTTGTAACTAATTGGATTTTCGTGGGAACTTTATTTGGTAGCTGTATTGTAAGAAATATGTATCTAAACAGAAAAATGAATTAAGTAATTTGATTATTAAAAATTCATACTATCTAATTTAGTTGCACTACAACCTATTAACTGGACCTATTTTTTTTAACCATGAAAACACAATCTCAGTAGGGTACAGCCTTCTGAGCAGATCATATTAAAGTGGAACTATTATGTGCATTTCAGGCTAATTTATTTTTATTTCTGAGACCAGAAGGGCTGGGATTAATCGAGTTATTGTCACAAATCGTTTTATTTACTTCAGACCGACCCTCTCCGTAGGCTGTCAGATCAGCCTGTAGGCAAAACGAGTGAATTGAGTCTCTTCCGCATTAAGCCCCGCCTCCCGCCACTGCACTACATCGGGAGCGCGCACCGCAACTGCTTTCGCCGTCATTGTAACATCTCATAAACAGAAGGATTAGGCTCATATGAACTCAATAAAAAAACAAAATACAATGTCAACACAGCATACAGCCCTACATGTTGGAACCTGAATCCGATCCTGAAAACGAAGTGGAAAACAGCAACCCACAGCAACGAATGCAGCAGGATGTCTCTCTTTGGAAAACTCACCAGCCATCGTTGGAAATAACTTTATCCCACGTTTTCCACCCGCCTGATGTATCTGTACATGCCCTAGTTAACCAGTAGAAGGTAACCAATCACCGAACCTTATCCCCCGGGACGTCACAAGGATTTCCAAGTAGAAAAAACTTTCTAAAACGATGCGTTTTTCGTCGGCATGGAAACCCAACGGAGAGAGGGCTGGAACTCAAACTCAAACATGCGTTTAGGTGATAAAAAAAACAGTGCCGTTCACATGTCTGATGAGGATTCAACACCGCAACACTGTAGAAAGCTCAGAAAACTCAAAATACCATAATAGGACCCCTTTAAAGACTTACGGAATATCATCTTTTTAACTTTAATTTAATAATAAATTTGTGCCATTATACAAAATTCCCTTGTAAATCCATATCAGTGTGTATTGCAGTTCATTCATGGTGCAGTTCTGTGTCCACTTCAGCCCTCAAAATTTGAAGCAGCAAAGCGAGCTTCAGACCTCTAGTCTCCTTTCATTATTGAAATTTTTGTAAAATTACTCAATTTTCTCCTTCTCCTACACACGCCTCTAAGTCAAGGTGTGTTTAATGTGCTTTGTAACTAACTCGTGCATCTTCTCCCTCTAAAATGATTGGCTGGATTAGCCCATATGAGTAGAAAGCCAGAGGTTGGCAGCATCCTGCAGATCTCCATCAACACCAGCATCACAATGTTGTCATAGCTTTTTTTTATTGGACACATGGGAAAGTGAGCTGGGAGTCACTGGTAGTTATCTCTTTGGTCATGGTAAGTTTAGTTTTGTATTTAAGGTTATGGTAGCAGCAAAGATAAATCCAAAATTACAGCAGACTTTATCAAAGGTTTTTTTTTCTTTTAAACATTTGTAAAGTTAGAAACTTCTGATTAACATTGTAATGTCACAATTTTTAGACTGTTTTGAAAGAGAAAATAGTATCACCTGCTTACATCTGGCTTTTGAGCTCAACAGGAAACAGGAAAGTTTTATTGATAACATCAAATGATTCTGCAGCAGGTATGAGTCTTAAATGTCTACAGTTTAGCTTGATGTGAATGGGATCATACCTTGGTTTGCAAGCTAATGCTTACTGCTGTCAAAAGGACTGCTTTATGTTTACAGTTAGATTAATTACAGTAAGTTTAGACATAGATAAGTATTAGAAAGACAAAAAAAAAAAGTATCTCACCATAAATAACATCCTGCCGTTTGATGGTCCGTCTGTCGAGTTTCCTGCAAAAATCTGGACTGACTGCAAGACTCCATGATTCTGACTCAAGTCCGAGCAGGTCAGCTGACAGGTCACTTAGAAGAGGGGCATCAACAGTATCTGTAAGAACCACAGTAATGAGCAACGTCTCACATCTGGGATTCACTATTTAACTCAGGGATCTCAAACTCTGGTCCTTGAAGACCATGTTCAGGTTCTGCTCCAACACATCAGATTTGTTTAAAAAGGATCCAACAGCTTGTTGTCAAAGACAAAGTTTAAGATCCATGATTTAACGGATGCGTCCACTGAGCCCTGCGTTTCTTCCTTACCCTGTGTGCTGATTGGCAAGTCGGTGGATGGGGGAGTTGTTGTGACAGGTGTTCCCTCTTCAGACACTGAGCTGTTAGTACAAGCTGTCATGACACTCTCACTTTCCACCACTGTTGTGTCACTAAAACCTCTGTTCAGAAACAAAACGCATCGAAACATGTGATGGCAGCTTGTGGGAATATGTCTGAATGTTAAAAAACAATTTGGTTGTAGAGGCCGAAACATTATTTGGCTGTTTTAATGTGCCAGAATTCCACATCTGATCATCTGCATCATGTGTTTCTTTAAGAATTTTTAGACAGAAAAGTTTAATCACAAAATAAATAATGAAAACTGTTCAAAAGTAGCACAACAAGGCAAATTGGTTCATGTTACCCACATTACTCATATTTTATAGAATACAGTCTAATATATAGTCATTAAAGGTTTAAAAGCCACAAATCTGATAAGATACAATAATAAATTAATGTATTTATTTAATATTTAAATTATTGTAATTGATGCATACACACATAATGATATTAATGAATGCCACCCTACCTGTTATCAATAGAAATGGACAAACTTTTAGTCACTGCAGGAACTGTAGAAGAGGAAGAAGAAGATGAAGACAAAGTGGACGATGAAGAATTCTCTTTCACAGAGTCTAAGGAAAACATCAAAAGGAAGAGGAATGAGTCATCGAAGAGACTTTGCCATTTTACAAACAAAACAGGTCTGAGTTTGTAATCTTTTATGGTTTCACTTGGTGTGAAGCCTCAAGTTTTGGTATTATGTTGTAATGTCAGCTGATTCTAAACAATCCTGACCCTTCCGTGGGATATAAAAAGGTTTACATTAAGACACAAAATGATCCTGTCAGTTCAAGAGGAACAGAAAAAAAAAACCTGGAGTCGTGCAAAAGCACACACTTGCACACACATTAATCCAGGCTAGATCCCCCACTGAGTGGGATTAAAATTTTACAAGAAAGGAGCGGGGCGTGACTGGCAGTGGCCTACTTAATCCAGCACGGGACAAGGGAGGACAGGTAAATGAATCAAAAGCCAAAGGAGGGCATCGTCAGTGGTGTAGGTGGTGTGTGGGGGGGAGGGGGGGGGGGGGGGGGACGACTTACTCTGTGGGAGTGACATGGTCTTGCTTTTCATCAATGCTGCATTCCTCTCCTGCTGTTTCTGTTGACACACGTCATATTCATATCAACAGTTGTAAATGACTGTCTTTGTGTTCATGATAAAGTAAAGACAACAAATTCAGCTAATATTGGAGTCAATTTATTTTTAGATTATGGTAGTTTCACCATAAAACAATGCAATGGTAATATGGAAGCACATAAGGTTTATGAACATTTTAGTTTTATATTTTTTGGATGATCATGTCAGGTCAGAAAATCATCTGATTTTCTTCTGTGAGTGGCCAAGCCTGGACAGTGTCATAACCACTTCATGTTTGTATTGATGTTTATTTAATTTTTAATCGCTTTGCCATAATTTACAACATGTTATTTACTGTATATTCTATTATTTCTTGTATTTTGTACTCATTTTCAAGTTGACATTAAGTATTGAGAACAATGAAATATATTATAATGAAAAGTAGATAAAAATGTCTTAATTATGGAGATCAGACTAAATTATCATGCTTGCTGACTTATTAATTACATACTTATCCAATATTACACATAGGAATGCATGTGGGGCGGCTACAGCTCAGGAGGAAGAGCAGTTGGCTTGTAACTGGGAAGTTGGGAGTTCGATTCCAGGCTGCCCCTGACTACGTGCTGAAGTGTCCTTGGGCAAGATGCTTAACCCCAAGTTGCCCCCTGATGTGCCTATCGTGGTATGTATGTAAATCGCTTTGGATAAAAGCATCTGTAGAATAGAACTTTGCTTTCAGTGTGACTCCCTCATGTAGAGACACCTGGAAGCTTCAGGTCCTCCTATGACATCTTAATATAATAAAACTTGATTGTTGTGTAATTATACTGTAGGAGAACCATTTCTGTGCTTTGTCTACACTGACATTATGTAACTTTGCTCCTTTATTCAAACATAAATCTAACATGCACCTTTCTTTTCTTTCTTTAACAGTAATGGTTTTTTTTTTTAAAGAATGGTAACTTTGTTCTTGCAGCACAGCTAAGCATATCATTGTTGTTCTCCAGCTCGTACTACTCGTAATACTCGTGAGTGTTTACATTAGTTGGTGGTCTCCAGTTGCTTAGAGGTTACACTGGAGTCCTTTTTGACCTTATAGACAAATACATCCTCTGCTTTTGTAGTGATCTTTGTTGCGGACCCTCTCTAGGAAGTGAAACAATGCACTTGGACTTCCTCCATTTGTACATAATCTCTCTGACAGAATATTGGTAAAGTTAAAGCCCTTCAGTGTTTATTATTAACATTTTCCATTCTGGCTCTTTCTGGCGTCCTAAAAATTTTTTTTAATGCTCTCTAACAGCTACATGATATGAGACTTAGCTTATGACAGATCGTTATCTTGATAAAAAGAAAAGGCACCCATCACCTTACTTTTATCCAGTTTAATAAAAAAAAACCTGACAACTTCCAATGACTTTAAGCTGCCAGAGTAAAATGTTACCAAACAGTTTATGCCTCTATAACCACAAGAAAAAAAAAATCAAACACAAATATTAGACATTTATCTTATTACTTTGTTTTTCATTGATCTATTATTATTTTTACAGTACATATTCCTGTAAAATAAATTTATTTTTGCATGTTAGCTCCTGAATCAGATGAGATAATGCTAATAGTTACCTTTCCACAGGCTGCAACACACTCTCGACAGTTTTTATGGACATTCAGGAAGCAGTCTGCAGATGATGAAAGATGAGCAGATGAAATCCAAGTTAATTAAATAAGTTAATTGATAATAAACTAAATTACCACATCTCTGGATGCAGAATCTTGCTGACTGTCAAAATGCCCTGTTCACCCTGAGCGACAGTAACTTCAGCTTTACAAAACAAAATGTCATGGCAGCATGTGCAAAAAAGATTCAAACAAACCCTAAACAGTTCAAGTCACCACAGAACATAAAACAACAACCGTCCTGACAGTAAAGTACTCACTGGAGCACTGCAACAGCTCTTTCCCTGAAACAGGCTTATCACAGGCCACACAGAGCGCCGGACCACATGGAGACACAGAAACAAATTGGTGTCCATTAGCGGATCCCGACTTCTCCTTCCCCTCCTTCACTTCTTTCCCCTTCACCTGAAATGCAAGTGATAAATATTTTCATTTTACTCATTTGGCTGACATGCACTGTAGTTAAAGCCACATTATCATGTAAACCCCCCAAAAAGAGGCATACCAGAAGCCCTTTGCTTGCAGCAAAACACCTGTTAAAGTGAGGTTAGTTGAGATAAAGGGGTCTCTGAGTAGATTTTTTCTGTTTACTTTGTTATGGTCCATGGAGACAGCTGCTGTTATAGTGCTTTATGCGCAGGGAGAATTAGGATTTTTCTCTCTGTATGTGTGCGATAGAGCAATGTCTATTTTCTTATCAAACTCTGCAAGGAAGTCTAAGAGTGTGTGTTTATTTTTTTGCTGTTCTCGTGCATTGTGTGTGTTCATACAGACAAACATGCCTCCAAGCACATACAAACATGTGGTCCTAAGATTGTGAGAATACTACAAAATGGGATTTGGCTCCTCAGGCTTAGTGGAGGTGGGGTCAACATGTTATGTAAGAGAATATTTTCTCTGTGTCCTGTTGCTAAGACCTGAAGAGAGGGAATTTTACCCCTTGCCAGATAAAGGCACCATGCTCAGACAATGCACACCCCCCCCTCTCAAGCACATGCGTTCTGACCCGGTCCGTCTCAGAGCTGCTAAACCTTTTTACTGCACTACATTGGGAGGCTGTTCAGCTCTTTAAAAGAAAAAAAAAAAAGGGTCAACTACAGGGGTTTTTGGTCACGTTTTAAGCACATGCTTGGGAAAGCTTAAGCAGCAAGAATTTTATTTTCCACAAAGCTGCCTCACCTTAGTCTTGTTGCGAGTGCTGGACATCCTGCTCTTCAGGAAGCTGAAAGTCCGGCTCACTTTGTACTTCTCTGACTCAACCTTAGAAGGGATTATGTATTTATCCCACTCCTCATCCTCGATCCTGTATCATATTTTAGAAGTAAGTCATCACAACTTCTCGTTCCACTTTGATCTGTGTTTGACTGCAGAATTCAATCTAACATGCACTCTCTTTAAACAAAACAAACCATCATTTTAGTATTTTTAATAGACTGGAAAGACTTGACTAATCAGATACAGTGGTGTCATGCTGGAATGAAAGAATGTCCAGACAGTCTTCCAGGACCCCTGGTCGACAGATTATTACTCTTAATAACATGCTTGGCATGCTTGAAGTCACCGTAGACTCTGGTGGTTACTATTTTTAGCATGACCTTGTCTATATGCAATTAATAATGTGCCAACTATTTACAGCAACTCCTGCTACACTGGACTTTCTAGGTGAAAGGCAACAATGATGAAAAGGAAATAAAGAAACATGCAATGTCTTCTAACAGCTACATGATGGAAACACATACTACAACAGCAAATTCCCACATCGCCAAATGCAGCTGTAAAGAATGTGCGTGGTTAGAGGATGAGCTGGGGAATGGTTTTATGAGGCGCTTAGATTTAGTGACACTGCACATGCATGTCTATGAGGCTATTTGGATGAAGACGTACTCTTTGAGGAACTCTGTGAGGGTAAGGTGTTGGAGTGATGCGCTGCTCTCCTCCTCTGCAGACTGGGCCCGCTTACGGAAACCCAAAACCCTGCGTGGATATAAAACACCTCAGACAGGTCGACGTGTCTCTGCCCATCATGTAACCAGAATGTCAAATGAAGTTTTGAAGCGTTAAAACTAGTTGTTGGACTAATTACACGTGTATGGAAACGCTAAGTGACTACAGGGTTACAATACTGTTTTAGAAAACCAGTAATACTTCCACAAACACCTCAGGCAGAAGACGTATCTATCTTCTATACATATTGTTAATATTTGACTGATAACTGTTGCAAAAGGACAAAAATGGTTGGTAACTGGACAAAAGTAAGCCTGAACTTGTGAGTGTTATGAATGTTATATTACATCAGTGTAATTTGAAATGAATGTGATTGTCTGATATCGTCTTCTACAATGTAACTTCTGTTAGAAAGGCATGATTATTAGAAAACAAAATACATTAGCACATGATGAATTTGTGAGGCAGTGAGATGAAATTGGCCGTACAATGAATATTTATGGCGGAGTCATGAAGCAAAATGGGTTACATGGTATGACTGTAAAGCAATTGTTAATTCAGAACAACTGTTAAAATGTCTTCCCAAACTTGAGCCTACAGTATCATTGCTGTGGTTTGGGAATAAACATCATATTTCTGAAGTCTGACATTAAAGAAAGGCCTGCGTTTTGTTGTTTACTCAGGGTTATTTTCAAGTTGCAATCAGAGTACAAACTGGCCCCAGACTCTCAACAGGAAGTATATCATATCCTGCACACTGGGACCCCCGACCACAGGTTTAAAACTAGAGGCACGCGCACACACACACACACACACACACACAACCCCCCACACATGTATACACATCCAGGCTCCATCTGAGCCAATCTCTAACCGCTGGTCAACACCAATGCCTAAAAAAGGGTAGAAGATCTGAGCATGACTTTACACAGTTGAGTGGATCTTGTGTGAGCTCATGAAATGACACAGTGGCTTTACCTTTTTTCTCTGGGTGTTTCAGTCAGGCTGAATGCTCTCTGCTCTGTAATGTAGAACAATGAGTAGCCAGAAACACATGTCAATACATTTGAAGAGACCGCTACAGAATCAAAGCATTAGCTGACAGAATTAGAAACCATCAACCCCCCATTAAAACAGAGTTAGAGGGAAACACATGGATCACAGAAAAAAAAAAAAAAAAAAAAAAAAAAAAGACCTGGATCCAGTAAACCCCAACAGAGAAAGAACAAACACAGCAGCACATCTTGCCTTGAAAAACCAGATGACAGCAGAGATGGAAAAATAAAAACCAAGAGGAAAACAAAACGTGACCAAATGGAAGTATAACAGATCCCTCAGACCAGAACCAACTCTTCCCTCAGATGATCTACAGGAGTTGAGCATTTTTCCAAAGCCTCAGACCCCTTCTTGTCAGCCCTTATATGGTGTATCATAAATTATCTTTTGGAAAAAACAGTATCTTATTATTAAAGAAAAGAACAATCAAGCTGTGGAAAAAGTCTGCTTTTGATCAGTGGACAATTGAAAGAATGTTATTTATCGAGACAGCGGTCTGGTTCTCGCCACCAAGAATGAAATCTTACCACAGATGAAGAGCTGCACAACTCGGACAACAATGACAAAATCTATTTTAACTCTTTTAATTTTACGACTAAATGTGCAGGAAAATCTTTTTGAGTTTTACAGTCGTTTAGAAACACGCCTGTTACTGTGGGTCAAATAAAGTTTCAAGACACTAAAGTTTTAATTGTGCAGCTCTTGATTATTATCAGCCTGTCCAACGGTTCATAAGAAAGGAGTAAAAGAGGGACAGTTAAATGCTTACACCAGCCAGCAAACCATCAGTTTATAAGCTGAATCTTGACTCTGTTGTTGTACTTACTAACTTGGTTGAGACGGGAAAGGGATTTAGAAAGTGATAAAGCCTGAAGTAGAGAGCGACCACTGCTCAACGCGCCATCTACACAAAATAAAGCATGACCTTAGTGCCGACATGACCACACTTACGCAGAATGAGCAGTGCTGTGTCGCAGCAGAGGTGACACTAAACACACATGTAGTTTATAGCAGTTTGCTTGATTTATGATACTTGTCTGGTCCTGCTGTGTTGGATGTGTGGCCCATTTGTCCATTCAGCTGGTTTGTGAGAACAGAAAGGTTGAAGGGCAAAGGGGTTAAAGTTCACTCACCTTCCTCCAGATCGGTGATTGCTGCGTCTCGGTTTAGGAGCGGCCTTGATGACTTCGCTTTGGGGGAAGAGTAGGAGTAGGAGCGCAGACGCACCTCAGCGTCTTCTGAATTCTGAGTAGGAAAATACAGCAGAACATATGAGCCAGAAAAGTTCACAAGTTCAGTCTGGAAAATAGGAGAACAGCAGAATCCTGCAGGCAAACAGACCCATCTTTGACCTTTTGTTCACATTATTGAGCTGTTGACAGTGCAGGCTTATCTACTAATGACTGTCTGCAAGGTAGGCTGCGTTTGTTGCAATACTTGTACCACAGAACTTTATTATGGAATTTACTGATCAAACGACAAACTGTGATTTTTTTTTTAAAAGGAAAATGGAATTAAAAAAAATTATACTGAAAATGACCTCCCGCCTAAAATCCCCCCCCCAAAAAATCTTGTTTTAATTTATTGTTTAAAATGAATATATCGACTTTCAAGTGCTATCTCAGGCCAGATATGAATTTGCACACATAGAAATGTACCTTGTTGGTTTTGTGTGTGCTGTCGGAGTGTGAGCGGTTAAAATCGGGTGAAGTGTCAAAGGAGTCCCTCTCCTCTCCAGAGCTGGATTGCCGAATGGACCTCTGTTTTAAAGATGAGCAGGGGTAGGAGTGTCCCAGTATATCCTCCTCTCCACTGTCACACTCTACACTCGGGCTATGCAAACACACACACGTGCCCAGGTTATGACCCTACAGAAAAACTAAATTCCTTTGCAACATATTATATCAAAAGAACAGACAGACTTGAACAAATCCCAGTGGAAGCAGTAGACACTAACTTTATTCTGTCTCTGGTAATGGACCAGTTTAAGCCACAGAACAACAAACAAATGTGTTTAAATTCTGAGGCATACTGGCAGAAAACAGTCTGGCTCATGATGATCTCTGCATCACTTTGCAGAGAACACAAAGTCATCACTGAAAAATTTTAAACAGATTTGTTTAGCGACTGGTTTAGTGACAGACTCAGATGTTTTAGCTTTTCTGCTTTTTTCCCACCTTCAGTTACTTTAATCAGAGTAAGCAACAACCAGGAAATTATACTACTGATAATTCAAAGTTATAGTAACTTGGTTAAATACAAGACTGCTTATACCGGTACTTAAAGTCAATAAGATAACAGCTCATTTCTGAAAAGGTACAGTGGTTTATCATTCCTATGAACCACTTTCACAAACATGTCTCCTGCTAATAACCTGCAAAGCATTATGATTAGATTCTGATAAAAATTCAACAAATCAAGAGTTGGAACAGAGTACATATATGTGCATATCTTTTCAATATAATCTCCTTTCAAACAAGGCCACCATCAGAAAAAAATCTATCTTTGCTTGAAACAACATATACTGCCATTCAGAAAAAGCTACTTCCAGGGAAGATGTTGCTAAATTCAGTAAAATAATGCCAAACTACATTCTGCAACAGCATGACTGTAGAGTTCAACCTGCCTTATAGTCGAGAGCTTCAGCACCATTGAAAACATTTGAGGAAACAGCTGGAAAAAAAACGGGAATAGCAGAGCATTTTCTTTTCAAAGATAAAAAAAAAAAATCATTCTTCTTAGTTTCCAAACACCCCTTAATGTGTTGTGAAAAGAAGAGGTGATCCAAATATTATGAAACCTACTTAAGCTCAAACTGTTTCCAATACGCAATCATAACATCCTTTATTAACCAAAAATAGCAATGATGAAAATAACCACCTGCTATGTTGTCTTTGTACTAGTGTTGTGTGAATATTAGGTACAGATAATTTGCTCATAATTCTTTGAAATGTTTTTTCTCAGAAGGATTAGTTTTAAGACATGTTCTTTTACTGGCTTAAAGTAAACAAAACTAAGAGGCAGTCACCTTGAGTTTCTTTAAAAGTTTGCAATTTATTTTCTAACTAAAGATATCATATGCAGTAGTGTCCTACCTGAGGCCCCGGCTTGCATCAGTCAAGCTACAGCCTCTGCGATTCAAAGCAGGAGAAACCAGAGGGCAAATCTGTGTCTGACGCCTCTGCACTCCCTCAAACAAACGGAGGCTGGAAGCCAGGGCAGAGGAAGGAAAAGGAGAGGAAGCAAATGGAGAGGAGGGTGAGATGCAAGGGGACGGTTCCCTGTGATTGTTTACACCAGAGCCTTGGCTTCCCCTCAGACCATGATGGGGCGATGACGGGTAACGGTTCTGGGAGAGGTTCCCCGAATCAACAGGAGTCACAGAGTAGGAATCCCAGCAGGGGATGCCAACAGGGGACACAGGGCTAACTTCTTCTTCCCCTGGAGAGCGATATCTAATGTCAGCATCATCCACCTAGAGAAGGAAAGCAGAAAACCAAAGAAAGGACTGACTTTTAGCTCCTCTTGTAGAACACTGAACTCATATAAGCCAAATCTGTTATTTTTAATGGTATAAATCACACCACTGCTATAAAATATGTTGTCTTTACTCATTCTAGATCAGACATAATTCCAGTCTCACTCACCTGATCCACCAGCATGGCGTTGGCATACACTTGGTCTTTGCCGTGTATCATTGCCGAGAGCCTGGCAGCAGCAGCCAGAGTCGGGGATGAGGCCTGGCTCTCCCTTATGGACTGGCTTTTCTCTGCAGAGGAAATGAGCCACAGAGAGCAGATTTTTAAATATTACATCTGGTATCCACAGCAACGGCAAATAACTTCTCACAAACACGGGAAGTGACATAGACATCCTGGGCAGTTGCATGTCATTGTTCAGTACCAAGGCTCTCTGCATGTGTGGATGTGTATGTATGAATAGCTCTCTGCACACGCGTGAATGGGCGTGCATGGAGTTTTGAGTGGACATCTGTAGGCATGTTTTCTTCCCCACCCTGTTTTTTTGATACAGTGGGTGAGTGGAAATAACTCCTGGTGAGCACACAGTAGCATTGAGAGGAACCCCTTTCAACACAGTGGAGTTACTGTGAGCAGTAGCCTGGTTTTGCTATTCAACAGGGGAAAACACTCCTGCTCTAAAAAAAAACACACAAACCTCCCCTGGGGATTTTGCTCTGCACAAAGCACACCTTCTATATACCACACTTTTCTAACTTCTTGGCTAAAAAATAGCCTATGCACCTAAACAAAGAAGCTAAATGTTACCAGTCCCAGCATGCACAACAAAAGGCCTTTGAGGAGACATTTATAGTTAAGTATTGTTTAAGCAAATCTGAACAAGAACTGAGGTTCAAATACATTTTATTAAAGGAGAAAATAAAATTTAGTACATTTTAGAGCTCTGTGATATAAAAAAAATACCAATATGGGCAATGTAGGCTATCATTACCATCTACTAAATTAACAATGTAATGTAAATAGAAAAACATGCCCCAATAGTGTCTTATGTGTGTTAATGGCAGCTGCAGCTATGCATGCTAGCTGATTGTGGAACAGCTAAACTTCCTTTAATTGGAATAATTAATAAGGCCTTAATTGATACATTTGGGCTTGCCCTATATTATCTAAAAATGTCTGCATTATTATGTTTGTCTTTACAATACTGATATTGCACGTACTGACATTAGAATAAATACACATTTTCAAGATATTTGCAATACATTTCCATTTCAAATACAACTTGGCTGAAGCTGAAGATGAATATTAAGGAAATGAAGAAAAGTTCTGGGTGAAGATCAAAACAGAATTTTGAAACTCAAAGAGAAGAGGTATTAATGACAGCTGTTTAGCATTTTTGTGAAAAAGCCATTAATGCTGATATTACAGGACACACCATGGTCTGCTGTCAAACTTTTCTCTGTACAATTTTAATGCCGTATTTTCTGAACGGTCTCCGACTCAAATCTGTAACTTGTTATTTTTTAATCACTCAGTGATAAAAATTTCATCAAACAGAAGTTGCCCTTCTGGTTTTGGTTCTAAGACTCGTGGTTTTTGTCTGTTGTGCTTGTAATCAGCTATTCTTGAAGAACTTCAGTTTTAGCAGTGTGCATGCTGAATGTCAGATTACATCATGTCAAGCATTTTGTTCTAGACAGCTGCCTTCATGCATCCGAGCTTTTCAGGCAGCCAAAATCTAATTACATACAATTTTTTTTTAACCAATTCAAACCTGAAACTTTTTCCCATTTGGAGATCATAGAAAAGTCATATATGTTTGGGAGCCTTTTTACTTTAAAATTTACAAAACAAAAATAAATACATTTCTAAATGAGTGCACTTGTTATAATTCAGCTCAGTCTGCTTACCTAAATCTAAATGAATATGTGTGAATTGTAAGATTTATTGAATTTTCTCCCCCTATGTGTAGAGGGGGGAGTATAGCAAAAAGCAGCCCGTTCAGTTAAGTTCAGCTCATTTATAAAATGGCAATTCAAACCAAGTAATCTTAGGACACTTTATAGCGATACTAAACAAAACTGATTTTACTACAATCAAATTAACTTCGGCTTAATCCAATTTAACATAATCCCATTCAATGCTATTAATATGATTTCATACCAATGTAATCCAATATTGGTGCATTTAGGAATAATAATGTCAAAGAAATGCCAATTTACCGAAAAATATCTGCTTAAGAAAAAAGTGCATTATACCAAATCTTAAGTTTTTAAAACACAATAATTGCAAACACAGGTTACAGGTGAATTTATATTACTTGAATTGAACCCATCATGCAGATGTAATAAGACGTTCCGAATGAGTGTGAACTTTTCCAAACCAAAGATGACAGAATGTCAACGACACACACAAAAAAATCAAGACAAATTATCGGAAACTGCCAACAGTGATAAGAAGATGAGACAGAACGTTTTGCTGCCTGACTGCTAGCAGATTACATAACAGCTGCACTCCTCCAAAAAAACCCAAAAACACGAACAGACAAAGAGTGACAGGAAAAAAGAGAATCTTCTAAGTGTTATTTTCTCTTTAACAAAGTGATGTTTTGTTTAAGGCGCCTCCACAGAATTCCACATCATGCTGAACACTCAAAAACAAAAAGAGGGAAGAAAGAAATATAATCGCATAAGCAGGCAGTGCAGCTCCTGTCACACCAACGAGAAGAAGCCACCACATTAGACCAGCTACAGTTTAATTCTCTTCATCACATCCTCACGTTGTGACTAAGTTACATCTCCAATCATGCCAGCAAGGCAAGAACTTGTCTGCAAAACTTCTTCTTTCTACAAACACTAATTAAAAAGAAAGCCCTTAAGTCTTATTTCAAAGCAAATCCTCAGTTTATCCAAATTTTGAGGTTGCCAGCACAACAGAGTAGTAGAAATGTCCAGAATTTTTAATAGAGAGTAAATCTGACCAACAATTGGCTGGGCTTCCTGCATGCAGCAAGCCCCATAAATCTGAGAGTCATCAGGGAGTCAAGCAGACACTGATGAGGACACCAGATGATTCCTGTTAAAGTCACATAAAATATAAATGAATTAAATGCAGTTTATCCACTGGAGTGCTTATAGGGATTACTTCACATCATTCCTCGTGCTCTTAACTTCCTAAGTATCCTTCAAACAAAAACAAAACGTTAAAACCTCTTTTGGGTGGTTGGGAATGTCTCAACTCTTTTGGTCCTAAACGAAAACACTATATCGTCCACAAACCTGAATCTAAATCCATACCTGGACAAAGACACATTAGACCTTCCGCTTTGTATCATAGGATTAGTTTTAGTCTAACATCATATCCACAGAGGGACTTTGGGCGTTGATGTGGGTCAGACTGTTGTTTGAAAGTAGATACCGTTCACATAAACCCACGTCCTGGACTTGACAGACAGGCCTAATAGTTCAGGTTTTGGGCCTGGTCCAGAGTCACAGCTGGCCAACATGGGCTCAATTATTCACACACCTCTGACCCATAAACAGTGCTTCAGTGAACATTACTGTCAGAGAGTGTGATCTGTGTTTAACATTAGTTAACTGGGGAAATAACAGAGAAGCTGGGAGTTCATCTTCCTTAAGTTAAGAGCTGTACAAAACAAATCAGATGGAGACACTGTCTTCATCACTGAGACAGCGAAGTGTCCACAGGTGGTCTGTCAAAAAAAAAGAGCTTAAAAAGACATGCAGATATGTGTGTGGGGGCCCGCAAAAAGTATACATTTGGAGTGATATGATATTCAGAGCATGTCCCAGAGTGAGAGCTAACCCTATACAGTAGCAGTGGCTGGAATAGCAGCAGAGTGAAAAAGAGAGAACAGGAGCTCTGCAGAGAGTCAGACAAAGACAGCAGTCAGGGCCATGTTTCCAGGCCAGGGCAGTTAAACATGCATGGGGTGACCCTTCAACCCATGCACGCCCCTGGGAGAAAGAGATCGAGGAAGGCAGGATGGAGAGAGGGTAGGCAAGGTTGTCACAAGGACTCTTTCTCAAGGTTTACCCCCCTTCAGACGCCGCATTGCAAAACCAAAAACTCAACGTAAACACAATTATTACTGTATAAACACCTGGGATGGTTTATTATGAGTGTAAAAGAATTATTTGTTCGTGCTGAACCTTCTTTTATGATGTAATTTGCTATTTAACCACCACACTAAACAACTGCCACTTTGAAAAGAGCTGAGAGAAATTGGGATCAGAGTAAAATAGCAAGTCAATTTGAAGGAATCCCTACAAATGTGTTATTACCTTATGAAGGAAGAGAGGTAATTGTTCAGTTTCAGACTTGAGACTTTTTTAAATCGTCGCAACTGTCCACCAAAATCCACAAAAGCACTCTGAGTTATGGCACCTGCGGTCAAACACCTCCGTCCAAGCATCACATACCCGTTGTGTTTACATTTTAGTGCTTCAATCAGCCAAAGAGATCCAGGAAGAAGTAAAGCCAGACTGGGTAGTGATCAGAAATAAACTCTTGTGCGCACCTGAAATCACATTTTATTTTGCATTGTTGCACCACAGTCGACCTCCGAAAATGTCTGCTTCCACTTTAAGAATATTTGATCGGTTTCAATTGTTTGTGTAGTGTTTCTTGTCCTGCTCTTTAATATAGGAGTGCAGACAGACAGCGTGCATAATATTTGCTGATTGTCAATCACAATTAAGAAGCAATGATATAAATAATCTTGCAGAAGTTCATGGGGTAATATGTGGGGAAAAAAAAACCCCACTGGAGAACAGCCACGACACTGCTATGGCAGTAACAAGATCTTCTTCTCTGTCTGTTCTTTGTGTCCAACAAACACACAGTCACTTAAATACAAGCAATAAACTTTTTAACCATGATGGTTTAATTTTGTGCTATTTTCAGCAGCCGTTTCAGCTTTCCCATGACTAACAGCAACAACACATGTGCATGCCGAGTCAAAGTACTCGTATTCTTCACTTGATTTGGTTCAGTTTCATGTTATGAATCACTGACTCAAAACTCTGATTAACCTTCCAGTGAAACTTTAAGACAACGTTATGAGCTTACAGGTCCATGAAGAAATATGACAACCTTCCCTTCTGCACTGAACCCCCAACAGTAGTAGGAAAGCATGGCTGCCAAGTGAGGCTCATTCATGCACCGCAGTGTCGCCCTAAGATGTTGAAAGCCCCGAACCACTCAATCAGTCTCAAGTGGACATCTGACATTCCCCAACGTACTGTCACATATCAGGTTACATCACTGGCAAAGATGCAGCTATCTAACTCTCCCTGACCCTCTGCTGCAGTGGAGGCTTATGAGTAAGACTGTGTAATGGGAAAAGTCTAATTTTAACTTTATTGTTCCACAGCGTATGGTGAAACTTATCTGCCAAGAGAGCATTTGCCACCAGTAACATTGACTAAGCAGCATACTAAGAACAGCTTTTTCCCAGAATAACCAACATATTTTTATGTCTGTCAAACTTTGCAGAAGACATAAATATGCCAGATTTTTTTTTTAAGGTGAAACTCAAGTTTGTCAACATTTATGGTAATTCACACAACTGTAACCGGTAATGTGAAGGATAGATTTTATGTAAGCTACCGCTCTGTTACCTTTTTTTCCCGTTTTCCTGCGCATCCTCATCTTTGGAAATGAAGGCCAGGAGTAGTTAAAAGGAGAGTCGGAGTCAGAATCCATTATTTTTGTTGAAGAAAATCTTCGTCCAGACGACTTAAAGTGTGTAAAAACTGAATGAGCAGTTTTAGATTACATCCGTTCCCACATGGCTGAAGAGACTCCAGAATAGCTGCAGCGTTCACTCTCCTTTTTCCAGAGCCCTGCTGCAGACTCTGACACTTCAGGAGTGCGCCAGCATGTTCCCCTATGACTCCCCCAGCCTCCCCTCCCCCTAAAAACCCCTAGCCTTCCCTTTTCTCAGCTGTCTGACAGAGCTGAGCCTGAACCCCGTCTTCTGCTATTGGTTTTTCCCCCACTTCACTTTTTTCCCTCTGTCTACTGCTTTTTCCTGCTATTTCTGACAGCTCTTCTCAAATCTGTGCCAGCTTCTAGGTCTTTCACTCTTTCCTCGTCCCTCTCAGTCACTCATCTACCAAACTGTGTACTGAGTGAGCGGGAGAGATATCAACACATGCTGACAGGAGCAGGGGGAGGAGGGTATTGACGGCCGGAAAGAGTGACTGAAGGAAGGAGAGAAGCAGGGAAAGACAAAGTCAAACAGGAGTGACTTCAGAACCTGCAGTGAAGACAAACATGGAGGCAGACAGCTTAGCGGAGGTGAGCTTCAGACATAGGAGAAATCATTAACCCAGTAAGTCCATGATTGTGTCTCGGTAATATGCCAAGCTGCAGAGCTGCACCACAAGCAGCTGAGCCCGAATACGCCACATCTGAGGGGAGCTCTTCTCAATCGGTCAATTCTCTCATTCTTTATGTTTTACATAAAGGGGGGGGGCGGGGGGTGCAGACTTCCAGGTCAGCAGCCTCACCATGGAGACAGCAGTGAGAGCTGCTGCTGTTTTCTTCTTCCATGTTGTTTCTGTTCTCCTCCTGCCAACTTGCAGGAGTACAGTGCTCCATTTGCTGCTGCAAGGATACAAGTAAAAATTTGGCAATTGGGTGATAAAAAAGGGTTTAAGAGAAAAATCAGACAATGGCACCGTGGAAGGAGGCCAAACGTGGGTTTTAAAAAAATGCACATAAATTTAGGAATGTGATTTAAAAAAGAAAGAAAAAGGAAACAAGAAAAAAAGGGAATAAGAAGGCTTTTGTTGGAGGAATATATGCTAAGAGTGAGACAGAGACATACTATGACAACAGAAAAAAGTTTCTGTGCGTGTGTGTGTGTGTTTGTGTGTGTGTGTGTGTGTGTATGGAGAGGGTTGCTTGAGGATGTTGGCACTGTAACAGTGAACATTAATGCTGCCTTTGTGGGGTTTAATCCTTTTTTCCATTCTCCAATTAGATCCCTCAGTTGGGGTCGGGGGGCTCTTGTTCATGCTCTTGCCGTTCGAGTTATCGTCTCTTGTCAACACGCCAAACTATCCATATCATAAATCGCTCTCTTTTGCTCCGTCTTCTCCCCCCATTACACACATACATTCACAACGCTCCTCTCCCATCCCCGGGGATCGCAACAAGCTGCTGGAAAACTACATTCAGAAAAGCCTTGGCAACCCCCATTCAGCCACAAACACCCCCCCCCCCCCCCTTTTTTTTTTTTTTTTTACCCCTTGCCCCCTTTAGCGCACTCTTCCCTTCTGCATTCTTCCTCTCCAACACACAAATGAACATGTACACACTGTCGACACATCCACACACAATAACCTTCTTCCATTCTTCAGCTGTGGAGAGCAAAGCTCTTCAGAATGAAGAAGCTTTAGCAATTTGTTCACTAAATTCAATTTAAAATGTTGAGCTGGGAGGATGGGATGTGATGGAGGGCGACAGTGTGTGTAGGTCTATGTGTATGTGTAGGTACTTGTGTGTAAGTATATCTTTTGGGTGGGGTATTTAAATAATGGGGGCATCAGGAGGGCAAATGTGGGGAAAAAAATAGGGGAAAAACAAAAAAAAACCAAAGCAAAATGTTGGGTCTATTATCTGGAATATTTTAAATATCTATATTGGATTATTTGTTATTCTTCGATAACAGCAGAAAACGGAGAATAATTTTAGCTTTATAAATAAAAGGCACAGTAATTTGAACAGGAGGGAACAAGGATGACATCAAGAAGACAGGGGGAACATGACAAGTATGCTCCAAATTCCACATCCCTTGCAGAGACTCAAGGCTACACAAGTTCTATCTGTCTATTTGATGACGCATAAGCTCCAGTTAAACAGCCATATTGCATGTGTTAACAAACAGATGGACTCACAATATAAGCTTCACCACTCTGCTAAAAAATGGAAAGTCCTGCCGGTCACTCGCAACGCTTGACAGGTCTGGAATGTCTAATGAAGAATTTAAAGTCTCTAAGGGTCAAATGTGAAATTGCTAACCATGTATAAGACCTGAGTCATTTCCAGTCTTAGATGCCTTTTCTGTCAGACATTCCACTGAAGTAAATTTAACTGACCGGTTTTATTTCATTTGAGCCACCAGAAGCATTTTAAGGGGTTGAGTGAGGTCACACACAGGCAATAATCAAAGACTACACTTAAAAGTATGAAAATTCAGCCAACAAACAGAAAAACACTCACAAATACACACATGCAGAGCATAGATGGCTGCGCCATTTAGCACGAAAAGCTACACCAACCACAGGATGTTGAGATTAAAGATGTCCAGTGCCAAGTTTTATAAAGCCTGAAGCCTCAACTCGTAACCACAGCATTCTTACACCAAGGCATCAGTCTTCCTTGCTGCAGTACAAGCCAATTATTAGCCCACAGGATCTTCCCACTCAGAATCCTTCACTTTACCATCCAGAAGCTAAACAGAGTGAAGACACCTTCAGTAAGAGTCAGTCAAGCTTGTCCTTATTCTCCTGACACTGCTAGCAAAAAAAAAAAAAAAAAAAAAAATGTTGACTGAGGATTGCTCTCTACATGTCCTGTTGTAATAAAAGATTCCTATTTAGTGGTGCAATAACTGTAAACTCAGTGATAAGGGGGGCAAGACAAGTCAGGGGCCTGAAATATGATCCCATTCTCAGCAGGGATAGTAGCCGACTATAGCTTACAATTGTTAGTGTGTTTCAGGTTTTGTTCAGAAAAAGAAACATTTCCTTATTTAATAACTTGAAGCTACTTGCATATCCACCTATGGATTAAACTCCACCTAAAACAACAATGATCAGTTTCAGCCAGCACAGAGAATGACCCATCATTCACACACTGCAAGCTCTAAAATGACAAACCGCATCTAAAAACAGTCGTGTGTGAAAGGAAGTCTTAACATCCTTACCAGAGTCAGACTGTGATGGGTTGTCCTCTTCGTCCTCCCCATTCAGGCAAAAAATCAGCTGTTCCTCATCGTCCTCAGACAAGAAGTTAGGAACCTTTTGCGAAACAGCATACATGTTTCCACGGTGAGACGTTTGCTTTGTGCATACCAGAGAAGACACGTCGAACTAAATACAAAAACACAAGTGCCTAAGTGTGTGAGACAGATCAATTAGTTAACCATCTGTATCACATAAAACAGGTCCTATTGGATGACCAGAGTCATGTGCCACACCTGTCAAAACATTAAACACACGTTTGACCGCTCATAAAGTCAACTATTCATTGCTGGGTGCAAGGTGCCAACTCCAACACTTTAACAATAAGAATGTAACAATGCAGCACATTGAGGCACGGTCAGCGCCTTGTTCTGGTTATGACTGCAGTTTGCCACAAACTGCAGGTGTTCAGAAAGGCAGAATGATTGGTTTAAAGTGCTGCTTGTACTTTATTGTCTGGAAACAAAATGCTATGGTCATATATTACCTGACTTTCTTACATTAAATTAATTAATTAAAGAAACTCACACTCTCTTCAGCCAAGTTTTCTCCATTTATGCCAGGATACAGCGCTGAAAGAAGAGAAGGGATATTCAGATGCTGCCACACAGCAGCTGTTACACTTTAAAAAAAATACTTCGGTAAGCACAGATGTTTGTCAGTTTTTAATGATAGCATGTAATGTCTTACTTCTGTTTTCTTTTCATAACTGCAGGGGATTTTTACTGTGTTGCCTTGATCTCCTTTCTTTTTATTTTACTGCTATGGGCATCTTAGATCAAAGAGTGAAGGTTATGATCACTTACCAGAAATAAAGCAGAGATAAACTCTGCTCATTTGGTTTACTTTGTGATCTGGGGTCTCGTGAAAATGTAAAGGAAATGTCAAGAGGATGGGAAAATGAGGAAAAAAAAACAGAAGGAGCATGGACAGGAGTGAGTATAGGATACCAAGTAAAAACATTTCATTTAAAAGTGGAAAAATAACCTAAAACCCTCATGATCTATTGTGTTTCACTGGGCCAACAGCAAACAAATTTCATGTTATAGTATATAAAGCTTGCTCAAATTGTCCTCTAGCGAGATCTCCAGCAGTGAAAGAGATGCAGAGGTGATAGTGGCTCCCAGTGACTTTCAGAATCCACTTTAAAATTTTATTTATCGTTTTTAAATGTTTGCATGCTATGGCCCCGCCTTATTTAATTGAGCTTCTGCTGAACTATGCTCTGTCAAGAGCCTTAAGGTCTACAGATCAACTCCTACTGGCAGTACCTAAAACCAGGCTCAAAAGTAGAGGAGATAAAGCTTTCTCTGTGGATTTCTCGGCTTTATTACTATGTTTTTCCAATTGTTTTATAGTATTTTTTAACCAAAGATAGTTTTGGTTTTTTTATGCATACTTTTACGTTTGAATTTAATTTGATCTTTATTTGATCTTAATTTGATATCAATTTGATTTTAATTGTGTGAAACACTTTTTTTCAACAGTGGTTGTGTTAAATGTGCTATACAAATAAAGATTGAATTGAACTGAATTGAATACAGTAGTTTAAATTTGATCTTCCTTCATGTTTTTTGTAGGCAGAAGCATGACATAATTAGGCCCGAGCACCTTGGCGGTGCGAAGGCCTATTGTAATTGCAGTGTTTATTAGGCCCGAGCACCTTGGCAGTGCGAAGGCCTATTGTAATTGCAGTGTTTATTATTATTATTAGGCCCGAGCACCTTGGCGGTGCGAAGGCCTATTGTAATTGCAGTGTTTATTATTAGGCCCGAGCACCTTGGCAGTGCGAAGGCCTATTGTAATTGCAGTGTTTATTATTATTATTATTATTATTATTATTATTTTTATTCGGACACTTCGCGTGCTTTTTTGGAGGCCTGAACGTGCTCGAAAACTCACCAAATTTTGCGTACCCCCCCAAGGGAATACGAAAAATTTGATATTTTGAGGTGCTCCAGAATGTTTGGGCGAAACTGAAGGAGAGCGCCACCTATTTTAGGTGCCCCGCCACTGCATGTCGTTAATCTTTATGAAAATTCATACACATGATCTACATGCAAGGGCGAACAAAAAATCCTCTTAATGTCATGGTGAAATGTCGACAGGAAGGCGGCCATTTTAGGTCAAAGTCAATATTTTGGCGTTTTAGCACCTCGCATTTTAACGAACTCGTCCTAGAGCTTTTATCCCACTGAGCCACAAATTGCTGAGGATGTTCAGGAGGCATGTGTGATTAAATGTTGTGTTATTTCTTCTAATAGGAGACTTAGTTTACGAGGGGCGGGGCCTCAAAGTTTGATGTCTCGCCATGAAAAATTAAACGGATATAACTCCCACATAAAGCAACATTTCTGCACCAAATTTGCTAGATATGATGGCAGTCCCCTCCTACAGAGTTCTATATGTCAATATTTTGATTATGAAATAGCCACGCCCCCTGGAGGTCAAAAGTGTTGTTTTTTGCTCACACACCCATAACTCTGGCTTGGTGGACACCACATGGCCCAAATTCACTCAGGCATCACAAAACATGTTGGTGAAGAGATCTTATAAAGGACGTTGCTCTACGCTGCACGGCGTGCCCGTGACGCCATGGCGAAGTTCCATGCGGCGGCGTGACATCATAAATCACTATAAAATTGTCAATTTTGATCTGATCACCCTAAAACTTATAGGGATTAATAAGGGATCAGTCCTGAACAGATTACTGTGACCATTGCTGGTGTAGACCTAAACTCCGCCCACTTACAACAGGAAGTGTTTTTTTGCACGTTTGAGGGTCATGCTTCTAAGCAAATGGTCCAAAACACTTGAGCCTCCTCCAAAACATGTCAAACCCTTTCATGATGCCACAATAAAAACCTCAAGTCGCTACGCTAAACGGGACATGGCGAATGGCGGTCCAACGCCATGAAACAGGAAGTACCTGTGACCAAGCCATGGAACCTTGGACCGCAACCATACTTGCCATGACTGATGACAGTAAGGCCCTGAACTAAGCCCCATTGAAACATAATGGAATACATGGAGCATGTCTCTATAGCGCCCCCTACAAAATTTCAATCAATCAGCCCCGCCCACTACATGGACCGACATGGATAAAATTCAGCACAGTTGGAGAACCTTCCAGTACCTTCAAAAAAGTCTCTTGGACATATGGGCTAAATTCAACAGGAAGTCGGCCATTTTGAAAAAGGCGCCATTTTTGGGGTCATTTCTTTGCCATGCATTTTAAACAACTCCTCCTAGGGATATTGTCCAACTGACACCCAACTTGCACAGGATGCTCAGGAGGCATGTGTGATTTAAAGTTGTGTTATTTCTTCTAATAGAAGATTTAGTTTAGGAGGGGCGGGCCCTCAAAGTTTGATGTCTTATTAACAAAGACTTATTGCTAAACCTCCCACATAAAACAACATATCAGCACAGGAATCGACACATTTGATGCCAGTCCCATGATGAACAAAATCTACAATGCAATAATGGGACTATGAATTAGCCCCACCCCTTGGCAACAACAAGTGTCTGATATCGTGAACCAGGAAGTACCTGTAACAAAGCCATGAAACCTTTGATCTTCACCATACTTGCCATGACTTATGACAGTAAAGTCCTTAATAGAGTAAAATTACAATATAGTGGAGAAGATAGTAAATGGCTCCATAGCGCCCCCTACAATATTTTAATTAATTAGCCCCGCCCACTACATTGACTGACATGGTTATGATTCGGGAAACTTGTAGACGCTCCCAGTACCTTCAAAAAAGTCTCTTGGACATATGGGCTAAATCAAACAGGGAGTCGGCCATTTTGAAAAAGGTGCCATTTTTGGGGTCATTTCTGTCATTTTCTTTACCATGCATTTTGAGGAACTTCTCCCAAGAATTTTATCCAACTTTAACCCAAATGAGTCAGGATGCTCAAGAGACATGTGTGATTAAAAGTTGTGCTATTTCTTTTAATAGGGGATATCGTTTAGAAGAGGCGGGGCAGCAAAGCAGATGTGATGCAACAAAAAGAAAAACTGACATAAATCCCCCAAAAAACAACCAACCTGCACCAAATTTGCTACAGATGATGCCAGTCATATCCTTCACATTTGTGCATGTCAATAATTAGATGATAAGTTAGCCCCGCCCTTTGGTGACAGGAAGTGACCCTTCATAAAACCTAAATGGTCTGAAGTGCAGTCTGGCTGCACTTTAGGTTGAGAGAGGCATGGGAAGGATGTTGCCAGGGGAGGCGGTGGCATGATGCCGAGCGGCGCCATGGTGCGAGGGCCTATATCACCGCCTGCGGTTTTAATTATTATTATTATTTTTATTCGGACACTTCGCGTGCTTTTTTGGAGGCCTGAACGTGCTCGAAAACTCACCAAATTTTGCGTACCCCCCCAAGGGAATACGAAAAATTTGATATTTTGAGGTGCTCCAGAATGTTTGGGCGAAACTGAATGAGAGCGCCACCTATTTTAGGTGCCCCGCCACTGCATGTCGTTAATCTTTATGAAAATTCATACACATGATCTACATGCTAGGGCGAACAAAAAATCCTCTTAATGTCATGGTGAAATGTCGACAGGAAGGCGGCCATTTTAGGTCAAAGTCAATATTTTGGCGTTTTAGCACCTCGCATTTTAACGAACTCGTCCTAGGGCTTTTATCCCACTGAGCCACAAATTGCTCAGGATGTTCAGGAGGCATGTGTGATTAAATGTTGTGTTATTTCTTCTAATAGGAGACTTAGTTTACGAGGGGCGGGGCCTCAAAGTTTGATGTCTCGCCATGAAAAATTAAACGGATATAACTCCCACATAAAGCAACATTTCTGCACCAAATTTGCTAGATATGATGGCAGTCCCCTCCTACAGAGTTCTATATGTCAATATTTTGATTATGAAATAGCCACGCCCCCTGGAGGTCGAAAGTGTTGTTTTTTGCTCACACACCCATAACTCTGGCTTGGTGGACACCACATGGCCCAAATTAACTCAGGCATCACAAAACATGTCGGTGAAGAGATCTGGTAAAGGACGTTGCTCTACGCTGCACGGCGTGCCCGTGACGCCATGGCGAAGTTCCATGCGGCGGCGTGACATCATAAATCACTATAAAATTGTCAATTTTGATCTGATCACCCTAAAACTTATAGGGATTAATAAGGGATCGGTCCTGAACAGATTAATGTGACCATTGCTGGTGTAGACCTAAGCCCCGCCCACTTACAACAGGAAGTGGTTTTTTCCACGTTTGAGGATAATGCTTCTAAGCAAATGATCCCAAACACTTGAGACTCCTCCAAAACATGTCAAACCCTTTCATGATGCCACAATAAAAACCTCAAGTCGCTACGCTAAACGGGACATGGCGAATGGCGGTCCAACGCCATGAAACAGGAAGTACCTGTGACCAAGCCATGGAACCTTGGACCGCCATCAAACTTGCCATGACTGATGACAGTAAGGCCCTGAACTAAGCCCCATTGAAACATTATGGAATAAATGGAGCATGTCTCCATAGCGCCCCCTACAAAATTTCAATCAATCAGCCCCGCCCACTACATGGACCGACATGGATAAAATTCAGCACAGTTGGAGAACCTGCCAGTACCTTCAAAAAAGTCTCTTGGACATATGGGCTAAATTCAACAGGAAGTCGGCCATTTTGAAAAAGGTGTCATTTTTGGGGTCATTTCTTTGCCATGCATTTTAAACAACTCCTCCTAGGGATATTGTCCAACTGACACCCAACTTGCACAGGATGCTCAGGAGGCATGTGTGATTTAAAGTTGTGTTATTTCTTCTAATAGAAGATTTAGTTTAGGAGGGGCGGGCCCTCAAAGTTTTATGTCTTATTAACAAAGACTTATTGCTAAAACTCCCACATAAAACAACATATCAGCACAGGAATCGACCCATTTGATGCCAGTCCTATGATGAACAAAATCTACAATGCAATAATATGACTCTGAACTAGCCCCACCCCTTGGCAACAACAAGTGTCTGATATCATGAACCAGGAAGTACCTGTGACAAAGCCATGAAATTGTTGATCTTCACCATACTTGCCATGAGTCATGACAGTTATGTCCTTAATAGAGTAAAATTACAATATAGTGGAGAAGATAGTAAATGGCTCCATAGCGCCCCCTACAATATTTCAATCAATCAGCCCCGCCCACTACACTGACTGACATGGATGTGTTTCGGCACAGTTTTAGAACCTTCCAGTACCTTCAAAAAAGTCTCTTGGACATATGGGCTAAATCAAACAGGAAGTCAGCCATTTTGAAAAAGGTGACATATTTGGGGTAATTTCTGTCATTTTCTTTGCCATGCATTTTGAGCAACTCCTCCCAAGAATTTTATCCAACTTTAACCCAAATGAGTCAGGATGCTCAAGAGACATGTATGATTAAAAGTTGTGCTATTTCTTTTAATAGGGGATATCATTTAGGAGAGGCGGGGCAGCAAAGCAGATGTGATGCAACGAAAAGGAAAACTGACATAACTCCCACAAAAAACAACCAACCTGCACCAAATTTGCTACAGATGATGCCAGTCATATCCTTCACATTTCTGTATGTCAATAATTAGATGATAAGTTAGCCCCGCCCCTTGGTGACAGGAAGTGACCGTTCATAAGGCCTAAATGGCCTGAAGTGCAGTCTGGCTGCACTTTAGGTTGAGAGAGGCATGGGAAGGATGTTGCCACAGGAGGCGGTGGCATTATGCCGAGCGGCGCCATGGTGCGAGGGCCTATATCACCGCTTGCGGTTTTAATTATTAGGCCCGAGCACCTTGGCGGTGCGAAGGCCTATTGTAATTGCAGTGTTTATTATTATTAGGCCCGAGCACCTTGGCAGTGCGAAGGCCTATTGTAATTGCAGTGTTTATTATTATTATTATTATTATTATTATTATTTTTATTCGGACACTTCGCGTGCTTTTTTGGAGGCCTGAACGTGCTCGAAAACTCACCAAATTTTGCGTACCCCCCCAAGGGAATACGAAAAATTTGATATTTTGAGGTGCTCCAGAATGTTTGGGCGAAACTGAATGAGAGCGCCACCTATTTTAGGTGCCCCGCCATTGCATGTCGTTAATCTTTATGAAAATTCATACACATGATCTACATGCAAGGGCGAACAAAAAATCCTCTTAATGTCATGGTGAAATGTCGACAGGAAGGCGGCCATTTTAGGTCAAAGTCAATATTTTGGCGTTTTAGCACCTCGCATTTTAACGAACTCGTCCTAGAGCTTTTAACCCACTGAGCCACAAATTGCTCAGGATGTTCAGGAGGCATGTGTGATTAAATGTTGTGTTATTTCTTCTAATAGGAGACTTAGTTTACGAGGGGCGGGGCCTCAAAGTTTGATGTCTCGCCATGAAAAATTAAACGGATATAACTCCCACATAAAGCAACATTTCTGCACCAAATTTGCTAGATATGATGGCAGTCCCCTCCTACAGAGTTCTATATGTCAATATTTTGATTATGAAATAGCCACGCCCCCTGGAGGTCAAAAGTGTTGTTTTTTGCTCACACACCCATAACTCTGGCTTGGTGGATACCACATGGCCCAAATTCACTCAGGCATCACAAAACATGTCGGTGAAGAGATCTGGTAAAGGACGCTGCTCTACGCTGCACGGCGTGCCCGTGACGCCATGGCGAAGTTCCATGCGGCGGCGTGACATCATAAATCACTATAAAATTCTCAATTTTGATCTGATCACCCTAAAACTTATAGGGATTAATAAGGGATCAGTCCTGAACAGATTAATGTGACCATTGCTGGTGTAGACCTAAGCCCCGCCCACTTACAACAGGAAGTGGTTTTTTCCACGTTTGAGGATCATGCTTCTAAGCAAATGATCCCAAACACTTGAGACTCCTCCAAAACATGTCAAACCCTTTCATGATGCCACAATAAAAACCTCAAGTCGCTACGCTAAACGGGACATGGCGAATGGCGGTCCAACGCCATGAAACAGGAAGTACCTGTGACCAAGCCATGGAACCTTGGACCGCCACCAAACTTGCCATGACTGATGACAGTAAGGCCCTGAACTAAGCCCCATTGAAACATTATGAAATAAATGGAGCATGTCTCCATAGCGCCCCCTACAAAATTTCAATCAATCAGCCCCGCCCACTACATGGACCGACATGGATAAAATTCAGCACAGTTGGAGAACCTGCCAGTACCTTCAAAAAAGTCTCTTGGACATATGGGCTAAATTCAACAGGAAGTCGGCCATTTTGAAAAAGGTGCCATTTTGGGGGTCATTTCTTTGCCATGCATTTTAAACAACTCCTCCTAGGGATATTGTCCAACTGACACCCAACTTGCACAGGATGCTCAGGAGGCATGTGTGATTTAAAGTTGTGTTATTTCTTCTAATAGAAGATTTAGTTTAGGAGGGGCGGGCCCTCAAAGTTTGATGTCTCATTAACAAAGACTTATTGCTAAAACTCCCACATAAAACAACATATCAGCACAGGAATCGCCACATTTGATGCCAGTCCCATGATGAACAAAATATACAATGCAATAATGGGACTATGAATTAGCCCCACCCCTTGGCAACAACAAGTGTCTGATATCATGAACCAGGAAGTACCTGTAACAAAGCCATGAAATTGTTGATCTTCACCATACTTGTCATGAGTCATGACAGTTATGTCCTTAATAGAGTAAAATTACAATATAGTGGAGAAAATCGTAAACGGCTCCATAGCGCCCCCTACAATATTTCAATCAATCAGCCCCACCCACTGCATTGACTGACATTGATACTATTCGGCACAGTTGTAGAACCTTCCAGTACCTTGAAAAAAGTCTCTTGGACATATGGGCTAAATAAAACAGGAAGTCGGCCATTTTGAAAAAAGGTGTCATTTTTGGGGCAATTTCTGTCATTTTCTTTGTCATGCATTTTGAGAAGTTCCTTCTAAGAATTTTGTCCAACTTTAACCCAAATGAGTCAGGATGCTCAAGAGGCATGTGTGATTAAAAGTTGTGCTATTTCTTTTAATAGGGGATATCATTTTGGAGAGGCGGGGCAGCAAAGCAGCTGTGATGCAATGAAAAGGAAAACTGACATAACTCCCACAAAAAACAACCAACCTGCACCAAATTTGCTACAGATGATGCCAGTCATATCCTTTACATTTCTGCATGTCAATAATTAGATGATAAGTTAGCCCCGCCCCTTGGTGACAGGAAGTGACCCTTCATAAGGCCTAAATGGCCTGAAGTGCAGTCTGGCTGCACTTTAGGTTGAGAGAGGCATGGGAAGGATGTTGCCAGGGGAGGCGGTGGCATTATGCCGAGCGGCGCCATGGTGCGAGGGCCTATATCACCGCTTGCGGTTTTAATTATTATTATTATTTTTATTCGGACACTTCGCGTGCTTTTTTGGAGGCCTGAACGTGCTCGAAAACTCACCAAATTTTGCGTACCCCCCCAAGGGAATACGAAAAATTTGATATTTTGAGGTGCTCCAGAATGTTTGGGCGAAACTGAAGGAGAGCGCCACCTATTTTAGGTGCCCCGCCACTGCATGTCGTTAATCTTTATGAAAATTCATACACATGATCTACATGCAAGGGCGAACAAAAAATCCTCTTAATGTCATGGTGAAATGTCGACAGGAAGGCGGCCATTTTAGGTCAAAGTCAATATTTTGGCGTTTTAGCACCTCGCATTTTAACGAACTCGTCCTAGAGCTTTTATCCCACTGAGCCACAAATTGCTGAGGATGTTCAGGAGGCATGTGTGATTAAATGTTGTGTTATTTCTTCTAATAGGAGACTTAGTTTACGAGGGGCGGGGCCTCAAAGTTTGATGTCTCGCCATGAAAAATTAAACGGATATAACTCCCACATAAAGCAACATTTCTGCACCAAATTTGCTAGATATGATGGCAGTCCCCTCCTACAGAGTTCTATATGTCAATATTTTGATTATGAAATAGCCACGCCCCCTGGAGGTCAAAAGTGTTGTTTTTTGCTCACACACCCATAACTCTGGCTTGGTGGACACCACATGGCCCAAATTCACTCAGGCATCACAAAACATGTTGGTGAAGAGATCTGGTAAAGGACGTTGCTCTACGCTGCACGGCGTCCCCGTGACGCCATGGCGAAGTTCCATGCGGCGGCGTGACATCATAAATCACTATAAAATTCTCAATTTTGATCTGATCACCCTAAAACTTATAGGGATTAATAAGGGATCAGTCCTGAACAGATTAATGTGACCATTGCTGGTGTAGACCTAAGCTCCGCCCACTTACTACAGGAAGTGATTTTTTCCACGTTTGAGGGTCATGCTTCTAAGCAAATGGTCCCAAACACTTGAGACTCCTCCAAAACATGTCAAACCCTTTCATGATGCCACAATAAAAACCTCAAGTCGCTACGCTAAACGGGACATGGCGAATGGCGGTCCAACGCCATGAAACAGGAAGTACCTGTGACCAAGCCATGGAACCTTGGACCGCCACCATTCTTGCCATGACTGATGACAGTAAGGCCCTGAACTAAGCCCCATTGAAACATTATGGAATAAATGGAGCATGTCTCCATAGCGCCCCCTACAAAATTTCAATCAATCAGCCCCGCCCACTACATGGACCGACATGAATAAAATTCAGCACAGTTGGAGAAGCTTCCAGTACCTTCAAAAAAGTCTCTTGGACATATGGGCTAAATTCAACAGGAAGTCGGCCATTTTGAAAAAGGTGCCATTTTTGGGGTCATTTCTTTGCCATGCATTTTAAACAACTCCTCCTAGGGATATTGTCCAACTGACACCCAACTTGCACAGGATGCTCAGGAGGCATGTGTGATTTAAAGTTGTGTTATTTCTTCTAATAGAAGATTTAGTTTAGGAGGGGCGGGCCCTCAAAGTTTTATGTCTTATTAACAAAGACTTATTGCTAAAACTCCCACATAAAACAACATATCAGCACAGGAATCGACCCATTTGATGCCAGTCCCATGATGAACAAAATCTACAATGCAATAATATGACTCTGAACTAGCCCCACCCCTTGGCAACAACAAGTGTCTGATATCATGAACCAGGAAGTACCTGTGACAAAGCCGTGAAATTGTTGATCTTCACCATACTTGCCATGAGTCATGACAGTTATGTCCTTAATAGAGTAAAATTACAATATAGTGGAGAAGATAGTAAATGGCTCCATAGCGCCCCCTACAATATTTTAATTAATTAGCCCCGCCCACTACATTGACTGACATGGTTATGATTCGGGAAACTTGTAGACGCTCCCAGTACCTTCAAAAAAGTCTCTTGGACATATGGGCTAAATCAAACAGGGAGTCGGCCATTTTGAAAAAGGTGCCATTTTTGGGGTCATTTCTGTCATTTTATTTGCCATGCATTTGGAGGAACTTCTCCTAAGAATTTTGTCCAACTTTAACCCAAATGAGTCAGGATGCTCAAGAGGCATGTGTGATTAGAAGTTGTGCTATTTCTTTTAATAGGGGATATCGTTTAGGAGAGGCGGGGCAGCAAAGCAGATGTGATGCAACAAAAAGAAAAACTGACATAAATCCCCCAAAAAACAACCAACCTGCACCAAATTTGCTACAGATGATGCCAGTCATATCCTTCACATTTGTGCATGTCAAAAATTAGATGATAAGTTAGCCCCGCCCCTTGGTGACAGGAAGTGACCCTTCATAAAACCTAAATGGTCTGAAGTGCAGTCTGGCTGCACTTTAGGTTGAGAGAGGCATGGGAAGGATGTTGCCAGGGGAGGCGGTGGCATGATGCCGAGCGGCGCCATGGTGCGAGGGCCTATATCACCGCCTGCGGTTTTAATTAGGCCCGAGCACCTTGGCGGTGCGAAGGCCTATTGTAATTGCAGTGTTTATTATTATTATTAGGCCCGAGCACCTTGGCGGTGCGAAGGCCTATTGTAATTGCAGCGTTTATTATTATTATTAGGCCCGAGCACCTTGGCGGTGCGAAGGCCTATTGTAATTGCAGTGTTTATTATTATTATTATTATTTTTATTCGGACACTTCGCGTGCTTTTTTGGAGGCCTGAACGTGCTCGAAAACTCACCAAATTTTGCGTACCCCCCCAAGGGAATACGAAAAATTTGATATTTTGAGGTGCTCCAGAATGTTTGGGCGAAACTGAATGAGAGCGCCACCTATTTTAGGTGCCCCGCCACTGCATGTCGTTAATCTTTATGAAAATTCATACACATGATCTACATGACAGGGCGAACAAAAAATCCTATTAATGTCATGGTGAAATGTCGACAGGAAGGCGGCCATTTTAGGTCAAAGTCAATATTTTGGCGTTTTAGCACCTCACATTTTAACGAACTTGTCCTAGAGCTTTTATCCCACTGAGCCACAAATTGCTCAGGATGTTCAGGAGGCATGTGTGATTAAATGTTGTGTTATTTCTTCTAATAGGAGACTTAGTTTACGAGCGGCGGGGCCTCAAAGTTTGATGTCTCGCCATGAAAAATTAAACGGATATAACTCCCACATAAAGCAACATTTCTGCACCAAATTTGCTAGATATGATGGCAGTCCCCTCCTACAGAGTTCTATATGCCAATATTTTGATTATGAAATAGCCACGCCCCCTGGAGGTCAAAAGTGTTGTTTTTTGCTCACACACCCATAACTCTGGCTTGGTGGACACCACATTGCCCAAATTCACTCAGGCATCACAAAACATGTTGGTGAAGAGATCTGGTAAAGGACGTTGCTCTACGCTGCACGGCGTGCCCGTGACGCCATGGCGAAGTTCCATGCGGCGGCGTGACATCATAAATCACTATAAAATTGTCAATTTTGATCTGATCACCCTAAAACTTATAGGGATTAATAAGCGATCAGTCCTGAACAGATTAATGTGACCATTGCTGGTGTAGACCTAAGCCCCGCCCACTTACAACAGGAAGTGGTTTTTTCCACGTTTGAGGGTCATGCTTCTAAGGAAATGGTCCCAAACACTTGAGACTCCTCCAAAACATGTCAAACCCTTTCATGATGCCACAATAAAAACCTCAAGTCGCTACGCTAAACGGGACATGGCGAATGGCGGTCCAACGCCATGAAACAGGAAGTACCTGTGACCAAGCCATGGAACGTTGGACCGCCACCATACTTGCCATGACTGATGACAGTAAGGCCCTGAACTAAGCCCCATTGAAACATTATGGAATAAATGGAGCATGTCTCCATAGCGCCCCCTACAAAATTTCAATCAATCAGCCCCGCCCACTACATGGACCGACATGGATAAAATTCAGCACAGTTGGAGAACCTTCCAGTACCTTCAAAAAAGTCTCTTGGACATATGGGCTAAATCCAACAGGAAGTCGGTCATTTTGAAAAAGGTGCCATTTTTGGGGTCATTTCTTTGCCATGCATTTTAAACAACTCCTCCTAGGGATATTGTCCAACTGACACCCAACTTGCACAGGATGCTCAGGAGGCATGTGTGATGTAAAGTTGTGTTATTTCTTCTAATAGAAGATTTAGTTTAGGAGGGGCGGGCCCTCAAAGTTTGATGTCTCATTAACAAAGACTTATTGCTAAAACTCCCACATAAAACAACATATCAGCACAGGAATCGCCACATTTGATGCCAGTCCCATGATGAACAAAATCTACAATGCAATAATATGACTATGAATTAGCCCCACCCCTTGGCAACAACAAGTGTCTGACATCATGAACCAGGAAGTACCTGTAACAAAGCCATGAAATTGTTGATCTTCACCATACTTGCCATGATTCATGAAAGTTATGCCCTTAATAGAGTAAAATTAAAATATAGTGGAGAAGATCGTAAATGGCTCTATAGCGCCCCCTCCAATATTTCAATCAATCAGCCCCGCCCACTATATTGACTGACATGGATCAAATTCAGCAGACTTGTAGAACCTTCCAGTACCTTCAAAAAGGTCTCTTGGACATATGGGCTAAATCCAACAGGAAGTCGGCCATTTTGGAAAGGGTGCCATTTTTGGGGTCATTTCTGTCATTTTATTTGCCATGCATTTTGAGGAACTTGTCCTAAGAATTTTGTCCAACTTTAACCCAAATGAGTCAGGATGCTCAAGAGGCTTGTGATTAAAAGTTGTGCTATTTCTTTTAATAGGGGATATCATTTTGGAGAGGCGGGGCAGCAAAGCAGATGTGATGCAATGAAAAGGAAACTGACATAACTCCCACAAAAAACAACCAACCTGCACCAAATTTGCTACAGATGATGCCAGGCATATCCTTCACATTTGTGCATGTCAATAATTAGATGATAAGTTAGCCCCGCCCTTGGTGACAGGAAGTGACCCTTCATAAGGCCTAAATGGCCTGAAGTGCAGTCTGGCTGCACTTTAGGTTGAGAGAGGCATGGGAAGGATGTTGCCAGGGGAGGTGGTGGCATTATGCCGAGTGGCGCCATGGTGCGAGGGCCTATATCACCGCTTGCGGTTTTAATTAGGCCCGAGCACCTTGGCGGTGCGAAGGCCTATTGTAATTGCAGCGTTTATTATTATTATTATTATTATTATTATTATTATTCTCCTAATAAATGAATTGCTTTTTTGGAGGCCTGAACATGCTCAAAAACTCACCAAATTTTGCGTACCCCCCCAAGGGAATGTGAAAAATTTGATATTTTGAGGTGCTCCAGAATGTTTGGGCGAAACTGAATGAGGGCGCCACCTATTTTAGGTGCCCCGCCACTGCATGTCGTTAATCTTTATGAAAATTCATACACATGATCTACATGCTAGGGCGAACAAAAAATCCTCTTAATGTCATGGTGAAATGTCGACAGGAAGGCGGCCATTTTAGGTCAAAGTCAATATTTTGGCGTTTTAGCACCTCGCATTTTAACGAACTCGTCCTAGAGCTTTTATCCCACTGAGCCACAAATTGCTCAGGATGTTCAGGAGGCATGTGTGATTAAATGTTGTGTTATTTCTTCTAATAGGAGACTTAGTTTACGAGGGGCGGGGCCTCAAAGTTTGATGTCTCGCCATGAAAAATTAAACGGATATAACTCCCACATAAAGCAACATTTCTGCACCAAATTTTCTAGATATGATGGCAGTCCCCTCCTACAGAGTTCTATATGTCAATATTTTGATTATGAAATAGCCACGCCCCCTGGAGGTCAAAAGTGTTGTTTTTTGCTCACACACCCATAACTCTGGCTTGGTGGACACCACATGGCCCAAATTCACTCAGGCATCACAAAACATGTTGGTGAAGAGATCTTATAAAGGACGTTGCTCTGCGCTGCACGGCGGGCCCGTGACGCCATGGCGAAGTTCCATGCGGCGGCGTGACATCATAAATCACTATAAAATTGTCAATTTTGATCTGATCACCCTAAAACTTATAGGGATTAATAAGGGATCAGTCCTGAACAGATTACTGTGACATTGCTGGTGTAGACCTAAACTCCGCCCACTTACAACAGGAAGTGTTTTTTTGCACGTTTGAGGGTCATGCTTCTAAGCAAATGGTCCAAAACACTTGAGCCTCCTCCAAAACATGTCAAACCCTTTCATGATGCCACAATAAAAACCTCAAGTCGCTACGCTAAACGGGACATGGCGAATGGCGGTCCAACGCCATGAAACAGGAAGTACCTGTGACCAAGCCATGGAACCTTGGACCGCAACCATACTTGCCATGACTGATGACAGTAAGGCCCTGAACTAAGCCCCATTGAAACATAATGGAATACATGGAGCATGTCTCTATAGCGCCCCCTACAAAATTTCAATCAATCAGCCCCGCCCACTACATGGACCGACATGGATAAAATTCAGCACAGTTGGAGAACCTTCCAGTACCTTCAAAAAAGTCTCTTGGACATATGGGCTAAATTCAACAGGAAGTCAGCCATTTTGAAAAAGGCGCCATTTTTGGGGTCATTTCTTTGCCATGCATTTTAAACAACTCCTCCTAGGGATATTGTCCAACTGACACCCAACTTGCACAGGATGCTCAGGAGGCATGTGTGATTTAAAGTTGTGTTATTTCTTCTAATAGAAGATTTAGTTTAGGAGGGGCGGCCCTTCAAAGTTTTATGTCTCATTAACAAAGACTTATTGATAAAACTCCCACATAAAACAACATATCAGCACAGGAATCGCCACATTTGATGCCAGTCCCATGATGAACAAAATCTACAATGCAATAATGGGACTATGAATTAGCCCCACCCCTTGGCAACAACAAGTGTCTGATATCGTGAACCAGGAAGTACCTGTAACAAAGCCATGAAACCTTTGATCTTCACCATACTTGCCATGACTTATGACAGTAAAGTCCTTAATAGAGTAAAATTACAATATAGTGGAGAAGATAGTAAATGGCTCCATAGCGCCCCCTAAAATATTTTAATTAATTAGCCCCGCCCACTACATTGACTGACATGGTTATGATTCGGGAAACTTGTAGACCCTCCCAGTACCTTCAAAAAAGTCTCTTGGACATATGGGCTAAATCCAACAGGAAGTCGGCCATTTTGAAAAGGGTGCCATTTTTGGGGTCATTTCTGTCATTTTCTTTGCCATGCATTTGGAAGAACTTGTCCTAAGAATTTTAACTAACTTTAACCCAAATGATTCAGGATGCTCAAGAGGCATGTGTGATTAGAAGTTGTGCTATTTCTTTTAATAGGGGATATCGTTTAGGAGAGGCGGGGCAGCAAAGCAGATGTGATGCAATGAAAAGGAAACTGACATAACTCCCCCAAAAAACAACCAACCTGCACCAAATTTGCTACAGATGATGCCAGGCATATCCTTCACATTTGTGCATGTCAATAATTAGATGATAAGTTAGCCCCGCCCTTGGTGACAGGAAGTGACCCTTCATAAGGCCTAAATGGCCTGAAGTGCAGTCTGGCTGCACTTTAGGTTGAGAGAGGCATGGGAAGGATGTTGCCAGGGGAGGTGGTGGCATTATGCCGAGTGGCGCCATGGTGCGAGGGCCTATATCACCGCTTGCGGTTTTAATTATTATTATTATTATTATTCTCCTAATAAATGAATTGCTTTTTTGGAGGCCTGAACATGCTCAAAAACTCACCAAATTTTGCGTACCCCCCCAAGGGAATGCGAAAAATTTGATATTTTGAGGTGCTCCAGAATGTTTGGGCGAAACTGAACGAGAGCGCCACCTATTTTAGGTGCCCCGCCACTGCATGTCATTAATCTTTATGAAAATTCATACACATGATCTACATGCTAGGGCGAACAAAAAATCCTCTTAATGTCATGGTGAAATGTCGACAGGAAGGCGGCCATTTTAGGTCAAAGTCAATATTTTGGCGTTTTAGCACCTCGCATTTTAACGAACTCGTCCTAGAGCTTTTATCCCACTGAGCCACAAATTGCTCAGGATGTTCAGGAGGCATGTGTGATTAAATGTTGTGTTATTTCTTCTAATAGGAGACTTAGTTTACGAGGGGCGGGGCCTCAAAGTTTGATGTCTCGCCATGAAAAATTAAACGGATATAACTCCCACATAAAGCAACATTTCTGCAACAAATTTGCTAGATATGATGGCAGTCCCCTCCTACAGAGTTCTATATGTCAATATTTTGATTATGAAATAGCCACGCCCCCTGGAGGTCAAAAGTGTTGTTTTTTGCTCACACACCCATAACTCTGGCTTGGTGGACACCACATGGCCCAAATTCACTCAGGCATCACAAAACATGTTGGTGAAGAGATCTGATAAAGGACGTTGCTCTACACCGCACGGCGTGCCCGTGACGCCATGGCGAAGTTCCATGCGGCGGCGTGACATCATAAATCACTATAAAATTGTCAATTTTGATCTGATCACCCTAAAACTTATAGGCATTAATAAGGGATCAGTCCTGAACAGATTAATGTGACCATTGCTGGTGTAGACCTAAGCCCCGCCCACTTACAACAGGAAGTGTTTTTTTCCACGTTTGAGGGTCATGCTTCTCAGCAAATGGTCCAAAACACTTGAGACTCCTCCAAAACATGTCAAACCCTTTCATGATGCCACAATAAAAACCTCAAGTCGCTACGCTAAACGGGACATGGCGAATGGCGGTCCAACGCCATGAAACAGGAAGTACCTGTGACCAAGCCATGGAACCTTGGACCGCCACCATACTTGCCATGACTGATGACAGTAAGGCCCTGAACTAAGCCCCATTGAAACATTATGGAATAAATGGAGCATGTCTCCATAGCGCCCCCTACAATATTTCAATCAATCAGCCCCGCCCACTACATTGATCGACATGGATAAAATTCAGCACAGTTGGAGAACCTGCCAGTACCTTCAAAAAAGTCTCTTGGACATATGGGCTAAATTCAACAGGAAGTCGGCCATTTTGAAAAAGGTGCCATTTTTGGGGTCATTTCTTTGCCATGCATTTTAAACAACTCCTCCTAGGGATATTGTCCAACTGACACCCAACTTGCACAGGATGCTCAGGAGGCATGTGTGATGTAAAGTTGTGTTATTTCTTCTAATAGAAGATTTACTTTAGGAGGGGCGGGCCCTCAAAGTTTTATGTCTCATTAACAATGACTTATTGCTAAAACTCCCACATAAAACAACATATCAGCACAGGAATCGACACATTTGATGCCAGTCCCATGATGAACAAAATCTGCAATGCAATAATGGGACTATGAATTAGCCCCACCCCTTGGCAACAAGAAGTGTCTGATATCATGAACCAGGAAGTACCTGTAACAAAGCCATGAAACCTTTGATCTTCACCATACTTGCCATGAGTCATGAAAGTTATGCCCTTAATAGAGTAAAATTAAAATATAGTGGAGAAGATAGTAAATGGCTCCATAGCGCCCCCTACAATAATTTAATTAATCAGCCCCGCCCACTACATTGACTGACATGGATATGATTCGGGAAACTTGTAGACCCTCCCAGTACCTTCAAAAAAGTCTCTTGGACATATGGGCTAAATCAAACAGGATGTCGGCCATGTTGAAAAAGGTGCCATTTTTGGGGTCATTTCTGCCATTTTCTTTGCCATGCATTTTGAGGAAGTCCTGCTAAGAATTTTATCTAACTTTAACCCAAATGAGTCAGGATGCTCAAGAGGCATGTGTGATTAAAAGTTATGCTATTTCTTTTAATGGGGGATATCATTTAGTAGAGGCGGGGCAGCAAAGCAGATGTGATGCAATGAAAAGGAAAAATGACATAACTCCCACAAAAAACAACCAACCTGCACCAAATTTGCTACAGATGATTCCAGTTATATCCTTCACATTTGTGCATGTCAATAATTAGATTATAAGTTAGCCCCGCCCTTTGGTGACAGGAAGGGACCCTTCATAAGGCCTAAATGGCCTGAAGTGCAGTCTGGCTGCACTTTAGGTTGAGAGAAACATGGGAAAGATTTTGCCAGGGGAGGCGGTGGCATTATGCCGAGCGACGCCATGGTGCGAGGGCCTATATCACCGCTTGCGGTTTTAATTATTATTATTATTATTATTAGGCCCGAGCACCTTGGCGGTGCGAAGGCCTATTGTAATTGCAGTGTTTATTATTATTATTATTATTATTATTATTAGGCCCGAGCACCTTGGCGGTGCGAAGGCCTATTGTAATTGCAGTGTTTATTATTATTATTATTATTATTATTATTATTATTATTATTATTATTTTTATTCGGACACTTCGCGTGCTTTTTTGGAGGCCTGAACGTGCTCGAAAACTCACCAAATTTTGCGTACCCCCCCAAGGGAATACGAAAAATTTGATATTTTGAGGTGCTCCAGAATGTTTGGGCGAAACTGAACGAGAGCGCCACCTATTTTAGGTGCCCCGCCACTGCATGTCGTTAATCTTTATGAAAATTCATACACATGATCTACATGACAGGACAAACAAAAAATCCTCTTAATGTCATGGTGAAATGTCGACAGGAAGGCGGCCATTTTAGGTCAAAGTCAATATTTTGGCGTTTTAGCACCTCGCATTTTAACGAACTCGTCCTAGGGCTTTTATCCCACTGAGCCACAAATTGCTCAGGATGTTCAGGAGGCATGTGTGATTCAATGTTGTGTTATTTCTTCTAATAGGAGACTTAGTTTACGAGGGGCGGGGCCTCAAAGTTTGATGTCTCGCCATGAAAAATTAAACGGATATAACTCCCACATAAAGCAACATTTCTGCACCAAATTTGCTAGATATGATGTCAGTCCCCTCCTACAGAGTTCTATATGTCAATATTTTGATTATGAAAAAGCCACGCCCCCTGGAGGTCAAAAGTGTTGTTTTTTGCTCACACACCCATAACTCTGGCTTGGTGGACACCACATGGCCCAAATTCACTCAGGCATCACAAAACATGTTGGTGAAGAGATCTGATTAAGGACGTTGCTCTACGCCGCACGGCGTGCCCGTGACGCCATGGCAAAGTTCCATGCGGCGGCGTGACATCATAAATCACTATAAAATTGTCAATTTTGATCTGATCACCCTAAAACTTATAGGGATTAATAAGGGATCAGTCCTGAACAGATTAATGTGACCATTGCTGGTCTAGACCTAAGCCCCGCCCACTTACTACAGGAAGTGGTTTTTTCCACATTTGAGGGTCATGCTTCTAAGCAAATCGTCCCAAACACTTGAGACTCCTCCAAAACATGTCAAACCCTTTCATGATGCCACAATAAAAACCTCAAGTCGCTACGCTAAACGGGACATGGCGAATGGCGGTCCAACGCCATGAAACAGGAAGTACCTGTGACCAAGCCATGGAACCTTGGACCGCCACCAAACTTGCCATGACTGATGAAAGTAAGGCCCTGAACTAAGCCCCATTGACACATTATGGAATAAATGGAGCATGTCTCCACAGCGCCCCCTACAAAATTTCAATCAATCAGCCCCGCCCACTACATGGACCGACATGGATAAAATTGAGCACAGTTGGAGCACCTGCCAGTACCTTCAAAAAAGTCTCTTGGACATATGGGCTGAATCCAACAGGAAGTCGGCCATTTTGAAAAAGGTGCCATTTTTGGGGTCATTTCTTTGCCATGCATTTTAAACAACTCCTCCTAGGGATATTGTCCAACTGACACCCAACTTGCACAGGATGCTCAGGAGGCATGTGTGATTTAAAGTTGTGCTATTTCTTCTAATAGAAGATTTAGTTTAGGAGGGGCGGGCCCTCAAAGTTTTATGTCTCATTAACAAAGACTTATTGATAAAACTCCCACATAAAACAACATATCAGCACAGGAATCGACACATTTGATGCCAGTCCCATGATGAACAAAATCTACAATGCAATAATACGACTATGAATTAGCCCCACCCCTTGGCAACAACAAGTGTCTGATATCGTGAACCAGGAAGTACCTGTGACAGAGCCATGAAACCTTTGATCTTCACCATACTTGCCATGAGTCATGACAGTTATGTCCTGAATAAAATAAAATTACAATATAATGGAAAAGATAGTAAATGGCTCCATAGCGCCCCCTACAATATTTCAATCAATCAGCCCCGCCCACTACATTGACTGACATGGATATGATTCGGCACCATTTTAGAACCTTCCAGTACTTTCAAAAAAGTCTCTTGGACATATGGGCTAAATCAAACAGGAAGTCAGCCATTTTTAAAAAGGTGCCATTTTCGGGGTCATTTCTGTCATTTTCTTTGCCATGCATTTTGAGGAACTTCTCCTAAGAATTTTGTCCAACTATAACCCAAATGAGTCAGGATGCTCAAGAGGCATGTGTGATTAAAAGTTGTGCTATTTCTTTTAATAGGGGATATCATTTAGGAGAGGCGGGGCAGCAAAGCAGATGTGATGCAATGAAAAGGAAAACTGACATAACTCCCACAAGAAACAACCAACCTGCACCAAATTTGCTACAGATGATGCCAGTAATATCCTTCACATTTGTGCATGTCAATAATTATATGATAAGTTAGCCCCGCCCCTTGGTGACAGGAAGTGACTCTTCATAAGGCATAAATGGCCTGAAGTGCATTCTGGATGCACTTTAGGTTGAGAGAGGCATGGGAAGGATGTTGCCAGGGGAGGCGGTGGCATTATGCCGAGCGGCGCCATGGTGCGAGGGCCTATATCACCGCTTGCGGTTTTAATTAGGCCCGAGCACCTTGGCGGTGCGAAGGCCTATTGTAATTGCAGTGTTTATTATTATTATTATTATTATTAGGCCCGAGCACCTTGGCGGTGCGAAGGCCTATTGTAATTGCAGTGTTTATTATTATTATTATTATTATTATTATTATTATTATTATTATTTTTATTCGGACACTTCGCGTGCTTTTTTGGAGGCCTGAACGTGCTCGAAAACTCACCAAATTTTGCGTACCCCCCCAAGGGAATACGAAAAATTTGATATTTTGAGGTGCTCCAGAATGTTTGGGTGAAACTGAACGAGAGCGCCACCTATTTTAGGTGCCCCGCCACTGCATGTCGTTAATATTTATGAAAATTCATACACATGATCTACATGACAGGGCGAACAAAAAATCCTCTTAATGTCATGGTGAAATGTCGACAGGAAGGCGGCCATTTTAGGTCAAAGTCAATATTTTGGCGTTTTAGCACCTCGCATTTTAACGAACTCGTCCTAGAGCTTTTATCCCACTGAGCCACAAATTGCTCAGGATGTTCAGGAGGCATGTGTGATTAAATGTTGTGTTATTTCTTCTAATAGGAGACTTAGTTTACGAGGGGCGGGGCCTCAAAGTTTGATGTCTCGCCATGAAAAATTAAACGGATATAACTCCCACATAAAGCAACATTTCTGCACCAAATTTGCTAGATATGATGGCAGTCCCCTCCTACAGAGTTTTATATGCCAATATTTTGATAATGAAATAGCCACGCCCCCTGGAGGTCAAAAGTGTTGTTTTTTGCTCACACACCCAGAACTCTGGCTTGGTGGACACCACATGGCCCAAATTCACTCAGGCATCACAAAACATGTTGGTGAAGAGATCTGATAAAGGACGTTGCTCTGCGCTGCACGGCGTGCCCGTGACGCCATGGCGAAGTTCCATGCGGTGGCGTGACATCATAAATCACTATAAAATTGTCAATTTTGATCTGATCAGCCTAAAACTTATAGGGATTAATAAGGGATCAGTCCTGAACAGATTAATGTGACCATTGCTGGTCTAGACCTAAGCCCCGCCCACTTACAACAGGAAGTGGTTTTTTCCACGTTTGAGGGTCATGCTTCTAAGCAAATGGTCCCAAACACTTGAGACTCCTCCAAAACATGTCAAACCCTTTCATGATGCCACAATAAAAACCTCAAGTCGCTACGCTAAACGGGACATGGCGAATGGCGGTCCAACGCCATGAAACAGGAAGTACCTGTGACCAAGCCATGGAACCTTGGACCGCCACCAAACTTGCCATGACTGATGACAGTAAGGCCCTGAACTAAGCCCCATTGAAACATTATGGAATAAATGGAGCATGTCTCCATAGCGCCCCCTACAAAATTTCAATCAATCAGCCCCGCCCACTACATGGACCGACATGGATAAAATTCAGCACAGTTGGAGAACCTGCCAGTACCTTCAAAAAAGTCTCTTGGACATATGGGCTAAATTCAACAGGAAGTCGGCCATTTTGAAAAAGGTGCCATTTTTGGGGTCATTTCTTTGCCATGCATTTTAAACAACTCCTCCTAGGGATATTGTCCAACTGACACCCAACTTGCACAGGATGCTCAGGAGGCATGTGTGATTTAAAGTTGTGTTATTTCTTCTAATAGAAGATTTAGTTTAGGAGGGGCAGGCCCTCAAAGTTTTATGTCTCATTAACAAAGACTTATTGCTAAAACTCCCACATAAAACAACATATCACCACAGGAATCGACACATTTGATGGCAGTCCCATGATGAACAAAATATACAATGCAATAATGGGACTATGAATTAGCCCCACCCCTTGGCAACAACAAGTGTCTGATATCATGAACCAGGAAGTACCTGTAACAAAGCCATGGAACCTTTCATCTTCACCATACTTGCCATGAGTCATGACAGTTATGTCCTTAATAAAATAAAATTACAATATAGTGGAAAATATAGTAAATGGCTCCATAGCGCCCCCTACAATATTTCAATCAATCAGCCCCGCCCACTACATTGACTGACATGGATAAAATTCAGCATACTTGTAGACCCTCCCAGTACCTTCAAAAAAGTCTCTTGGACATATGGGCTAAATCAAACAGGAAGTCGGCCATGTTGAAAAAGGTGCCATTTTTGGGGTCATTTCTGTCATTTTCTTTGCCATGCATTTTGAGAAGGTCCTCCTAAGAATTTTCTCCAACTGTAACCCAAATGAGTCAGGATGCTCAAGCTGCATATCTGATTAAAAGTTGTGTTATTTCTTTTAATAGGGGATATCGTTTAGGAGAGGCGGGGCAGCGAAGCAGATGTGATCCAATGAAAAGGAAAACTGACATAACTCCCACAAAAAACAACCAACCATATTTATAGACATGTATGTACAGATGAACATGCAGGTCCATCTGAAGGAATTATTAATTATGTGAATCAGTTTCATATGTGTTTTCTTGTTTAGAAGCAGACTGATTGCTCTTTGATTTATAGACATTTGTTCAGATTCTTGGATAGAGTGGTATTGGATCAGCTCTGTTGATGGATTAATTAAAACATCCAGTGTGGCTAATACTTACAACAATAAGTTACTGAAAACTATATTTATGTAAATGATGTTAACAGTTTTTAACAAATGTCACAGGCATGTTAATAAGCATAATGAATTAAAACTAAACTTGAAGCATTTATGTATTATTCCTCCCTGTTGCTCTTTGTCTGTACTGTGGGGGATTACATGAAAAAGAAAAAATCTGAGGCTTTGGTTCTGAGAATGAGCAGCTAATTCTTGTTTTGAATAAAGTAAAAATAATGTAACATCCATTTATGGAAAACTGGTGGGATTTTTTTTTCAATTTCATTAAACACTGTGGCATATTTGATCCACTTTTAGATTATTTTTTTCAATTTATTGAAGCCAGAGTATGTAAGATTTCAAAGCGATTCTTTCCAACACTAGGTGGCAAACACCATGTAGTGAGCAAAACCACACAACTGCTACCTCTACAAACCACCACAGGGCGGAAGTAGTGAGCTAAACTTGCTCCTCACCCCTCCCATCCTCTAAATACAGCGGAACCGTCACCGTCCACAAGACTCAAAGTTTATTTACAAACTGTGTGATGACATCCAGTATTTCAGCTCTACATGAACCGGTAAGTAACTGTTAACACAACAGGCTCTTTGTCATGCTGAAAATGATACTCTCTTATGGTGTTTTTTTTGCAAAGTAGTACGTAAAAATGACAATATCGCGTATGGAATAAACGGTGGTACTAAGAAGAGGCTAAGCTACGTGCTAAGCTAGCTATAGTTGTTAGGCTAATTCTAACTTTATTAATATTTCTGCATATATTCAGCTGATGTTAGACTGAATCAGCCTAACACAGGCAGTCAGACACTGACATAATGCAGAATTTACATGTTTGAATGTTGTTACAGCGATGATCCGTGTACACACTTGTTTTCAGTGATGAATATGACATGTTAAGGTTGCCAGGAAGGCCGAGGCAGGGCTGGTGGACGGTCCGAGGACAAGCGGGTCAGTCTGAGGAAGACGACCTGCAGCTTCCAGAGATGTGACTGGCTAGCTGTAGTACAGGTAAAATGCAGTTTCATGTTCACTGTTTTGTCTCAAGATATTACTGATAAAAAACATTTATTACAGGAATTCCACAGTATTCCAATAACCAACAATGGTAAACGAGGCTGAAGTTAGCTTCCGATTCGCAATATGTGTAAAGGGCAATTCCACTGAATTTTTCGGAAACACCACATTAGACCAGGTCCTGACAAAAAACTACAACACTTGGACTCTTAAAACCTGGGTTAAAATATTCCACATACTATGCAGATTCAATAAAACATAGTGTCTGATTTGTGAAATCTTTATTCTATTTGTGAAAATGCAAATAAGGGTCATTTCATGACTTTTTTGGCATCTGGACCACATTACATCAGGTCCTGACAAAAAACTAAAACACTTAGACTCTTCAAATGTGGGCTAAAATATTCCACATACTATACCAGTTTTTTGTCAGTACCTGGTCTAATGTGGTGGTGTTTCCAAAAAATTCAGTGTAATTGCCCTTTACACATATTGCAGCCATAAGCTGCGGATCGGAAGCTAACTTCAGCCTCGTCAATGGTAACTGTTTTATGTATTATTTGTTGTTGTAACATAAATGTAATTTTATATTTGAGCTTGTTACCTACTGCTCTGTCTTCCATATGTTACTTGTTGCTTTGGCATCCAGACATTAGTTTTAGATATTACAGTAATATATTAACTTAGTCTCTGAACAAAGTTGGTAGACACAGACCTTCACTAAAAAATCTGATCTTTCACTTTTCACTTTGTTTTCCATCAGTTAGTAAAATGTGGCTCTATTTATCTAACCAATCTTTTGTATAATTTTGCAGAGACGTCTTGATGACATAAATGTGAAGGACCTAAGAAGACTCACATCCCAGCTCCTCAGAAGGAAACAAGGCTTGATTCCCAGTTGCTGTGTGGCTACTGAAGAGCAGTTTCCTGATCTGCACAGACACAACATTGGTTTTGTTTTTGGTGTTTGATTCTTTTTTTTTTTTTTCTAGTAAACCACAATTTAATAGCATTTCTGTGGAATCTATTGTTTACATGTTCGTTGATTGTATTGTTTCTTACGTATAACTTTGTGTTACTAATTAAGTAATTTGAGCTACTTTGTACACTTTGAAGCGTTTTTAAAATAAAGAAATTTAAATGCTTTTCCCCATTTATTCAATACATTCAAGTCATCTAAATAACTGCAGTAGGATGTGATCATACAGGAACAAGATAAAAGTTTATTACAATTTATGACTGTAATAAATACAGATCTAACAGTGTATAAACACACCACAAATCCCACAGAGAAAAGTCTATGATCCACAAACAGAAGACACAACTATATACAAAAGATCAACCAACCTGCACCAAATTCACTACAGATGATGCCAGTCATATTCTTCACATTTGTGCATGTCAATAATTAGATGATAAGTTAGCCCCGCCCCTTGGTGACAGGAAGTGACCGTTCATAAGGCCTAAATGGCCTGAAGTGCAGTCTGGCTGCACTTTAGGTTGAGAGAGGCATGGGAAGGATGTTGCCAGGGGAGGCGGTGGCATTATGCCGAGCGGCGCCATGGTGCGAGGGCCTATATCACCGCTTGCGGTTTTAATTATTATTATTAGGCCCGAGCACCTTGGCGGTGCGAAGGCCTATTGTAATTGCAGCGTTTATTATTATTATTATTATTATTAGGCCCGAGCACCTTGGCGGTGCGAAGGCCTATTGTAATTGCAGTGTTTATTATTATTATTATTATTATTATTATTTTTATTCGGACACTTCGCGTGCTTTTTTGGAGGCCTGAACGTGCTCGAAAACTCACCAAATTTTGCGTACCCCCCCAAGGGAATACGAAAAATTTGATATTTTGAGGTGCTCCAGAATGTTTGGGCGAAACTGAACGAGAGCGCCACCTATTTTAGGTGCCCCGCCACTGCATGTCGTTAATCTTTATGAAAATTCATACACATGATCTACATGCTAGGGCGAACAAAAAATCCTCTTAATGTCATGGTGAAATGTCGACAGGAAGGCGGCCATTTTAGGTCAAAGTCAATATTTTGGCGTTTTAGCACCTCGCATTTTAACGAACTCGTCCAAGAGCTTTTATCCCACTGAGCCACAAATTGCTCAGGATGTTCAGGAGGCATGTGTGATTAAATGTTGTGTTATTTCTTCTAATAGGAGACTTAGTTTACGAGGGGCGGGGCCTCAAAGTTTGATGTCTCGCCATGAAAAATTAAACGGATATAACTCCCACATAAAGCAACATTTCTGCACCAAATTTGCTAGATATGATGGCAGTCCCCTCCTACAGAGTTCTATATGTCAATATTTTGATTATGAAATAGCCACGCCCCCTGGAGGTCAAAAGTGTTGTTTTTTGCTCACACACCCATAACTCTGGCTTGGTGGACACCACATGGCCCAAATTCACTCAGGCATCACAAAACATGTTGGTGAAGAGATCTGATAAAGGATGTTGCTCTACTCCACACGGCGTGCCCGTGACGCCATGGCGAAGTTCCATGCGGCGGCGTGACATCATAAATCACTATAAAATTGTCAATTTTGATCTGATCACCCTAAAACTTATAGGGATTAATAAGGGATCAGTCCTGAACAGATTCATGTGACCATTGCTGGTCTAGACCTAAGCCCCGCCCACTTACAACAGGAAGTGGTTTTTTCCACATTTGAGGGTCATGCTTCTAAGGAAATGGTCCCAAACACTTGAGACTCCTCCAAAACATGTCAAACCCTTTCATGATGCCACAATAAAAACCTCAAGTCGCTACGCTAAACGGGACATGGTGAATGGCGGTCCAACGCCATGAAACAGGAAGTACCTGTGACCAAGCCATGGAACCTTGGACCGCCACCATACTTGCCATGACTGATGACAGTAAGGCCCTGAACTAAGCCCCATTGAAACATTATGGAATAAATGGAGCATGTCTCCATAGCGCCCCCTACAAAATTTCAATCAATCAGCCCCGCCCACTACATGGACCGACATGAATAAAATTCAGCACAGTTGGAGAACCTTCCAGTACCTTCAAAAAAGTCTCTTGGACATATGGGCTAAATCCAACAGGAAGTCGGCCATTTTGAAAATGGTGCCATTTTTGGGGTCATTTCTTTGCCATGCATTTTAAACAACTCCTCCTAGGGATATTGTCCAACTGACACCCAACTTGCACAGGATCCTCAGGAGGCATGTGTGATTTAAAGTTGTGTTATTTCTTCTAATAGAAGATTTAGTTTAGGAGGGGCGGGCCCTCAAAGTTTGATGTCTCATTAACAAAGACTTATTGCCAAAACTCCCATATAAAACAACATATCAGCACAGGAATCGACACATTTGATGCCAGTCCCATGATAAACAAAATCTACAATGCAATGATATGACTCTGAACTAGCTCCACCCCTTGGCAACAACAAGTGTCTGATACCGTGAACCAGGAAGTACCTGTAACAAAGCCATGAAACCTTTGATCTTCACCATACTTGCCATGAGTCATGACAGTTATGTCCTTAATAGAGTAAAATTACAATATAGTGGAAAAGATAGTAAATGGCTCCATAGCGCCCCCTCCAATATTTCAATCAATCAGCCCCGCCCACTACATTGATCGACATGGATCAAATTCAGCACACTTGTAGCCCCTTCCCGTACCTTCAAAAAAGTCTCTTGGACATATGGGCTAAATCAAACAGGAAGTCGGCCATGTTGAAAAAGGTGCCATTTTTGGGGTCATTTCTGTCATTTTCTTTGCCATGCATTTTGAGAAGGTCCTCCAAAGAATTTTCTCCAACTGTAACCCAAATGAGTCCGGATGCTCAAGCTGCATATCTGATTAAAAGTTGTGTTATTTCTTTTAATAGGGGATATCGTTTAGGAGAGGCGGGGCAGCGAAGCAGATGTGATGCAATGAAAAGGAAAACTGACATAACTCCCACAAAAAACAACCAACCATATTTATAGACATGTATGTACAGATGAACATGCAGGTCCATCTGAAGGAATTATTAATTATGTGAATCAGTTTCATATGTGTTTTATTGTTTAGAAGCAGACTGATTGCTCTTTGATTTATAGACATTTGTTCAGATTCTTGGATAGAGTGGTATTGGATCAGCTCTGTTGATGGATTGATTAAAACATCCAGTGCGGCTAATACTTACAACAATAAGTTACTGAAAACTATATTTATGTAAATGATGTTAACAGTTTTTAACAAATGTCACAGGCATGTTAATAAGCATAATGAATTAAAACTAAACTTGAAGCATTTATGTATTATTCCTCCCTGTTGCTCTTTGTCTGTACTGTGGGGGATTACATGAAAAAGAAAAAATCTGAGGCTTTGGTTCTGAGAATGAGCAGCTAATTCTTGTTTTGAATAAAGTAAAAATAATGTAACATCCATTTATGGAAAACTGGTGGGATTTTTTTTTTTTCAATTTCATTAAACACTGTGGCATATTTGATCCACTTTTAGATTATTTTTTTCAATGTATTGAAGCCAGAGTATGTAAGATTTCAAAGCGATTCTTTCCAACACTAGGTGGCAAACGCCATGTAGTGAGCAAAACCACACAACTGCTACCTCTACAAACCACCACAGGGCGGAAGTAGTGAGCTAAACATGCTCCTCACCCCTCCCATCCTCTAAATACAGCGGAACCGTCACCGTCCACAAGACTCAAAGTTTATTTCCATCCAGTATTTCAGCTACACATGAACCGGTAAGTAACTGTTAACACAACAGGCTCTTCGTCATGCTGAAAATGATACTCTCTTATGGTGTTTTTTTTGCAAAGTAGTACGTAAAAATGACAATATCGCGTATGGAATAAACGGTGGTACTAAGAAGAGGCTAAGCTACGTGCTAAGCTAGCTATAGTTGTTAGGCTAATTCTAACTTTATTAATATTTCTGCATATATTCAGCTGATGTTAGACTGAATCAGCCTAACACAGGCAGTCAGACACTGACATAATGCAGAATTTACATGTTTGAATGTTGTTACAGCGATGATCCGTGTACACACTTGTTTTCAGTGATGAATATGACATGTTAAGGTTGCCAGGAAGGCCGAGGCAGGGCTGGTGGACGGTCCGAGGACAAGCGGGTCAGTCTGAGGAAGACGAGCTGCAGCTTCCAGAGATGTGACTGGCTAGCTGTAGTACAGGTAAAATGCAGTTTCATGTTCACTGTTTTGTCTCAAGATATTACTGATAAAAAACATTTATTACAGGAATTCCACAGTATTCCAATAACCAACAATGGTAAACGAGGCTGAAGTTAGCTTCCGATTCGCAATATGTGTAAAGGGCAATTCCACTGAATTTTTCGGAAACACCACATTAGACCAGGTCCTGACAAAAAACTACAACACTTGGACTCTTAAAACCTGGGTTAAAATATTCCACATACTATGCAGATTCAATAAAACATAGTGTCTGATTTGTGAAATCTTTATTCTATTTGTGAAAATGCAAATAAGGGTCATTTCATGACTTTTTTGGCATCTGGACCACATTACATCAGGTCCTGACAAAAAACTAAAACACTTAGACTCTTCAAATGTGGGCTAAAATATTCCACATACTATACCAGTTTTTTGTCAGTACCTGGTCTAATGTGGTGGTGTTTCCAAAAAATTCAGTGTAATTGCCCTTTACACATATTGCAGCCATAAGCTGCGGATCGGAAGCTAACTTCAGCCTCGTCAATGGTAACTGTTTTATGTATTATTTGTTGTTGTAACATAAATGTAATTTTATATTTGAGCTTGTTACCTACTGCTCTGTCTTCCATATGTTACTTGTTGCTTTGGCATCCAGACATTAGTTTTAGATATTACAGTAATAGATTAACTTAGTCTCTGAACAAAGTTGGTAGACACAGACCTTCACTAAAAAATCTGATCTTTCACTTTTCACTTTGTTTTCCATCAGTTAGTAAAATGTGGCTCTATTTATCTAACCAATCTTTTGTATAATTTTGCAGAGACGTCTTGATGACATAAATGTGAAGGACCTAAGAAGACTCACATCCCAGCTCCTCAGAAGGAAACAAGGCTTGATTCCCAGTTGCTGTGTGGCTACTGAAGAGCAGTTTCCTGATCTGCACAGACACAACATTGGTTTTATTTTTGGTGTTTGATTCTTTTTTTTTTTTCTAGTAAACCACAATTTAATAGCATTTCTGTGGAATCTATTGTTTACATGTTCGTTGATTGTATTGTTTCTTACTTATAACTTTGTGTTACTAATTAAGTAATTTGAGCTACTTTGTACACTTTGAAGCGTTTTTAAAATAAAGAAATTTAAATGCTTTTCCCCATTTATTCAATCCATTCAAGTCATCTAAATAACTGCAGTAGGATGTGATCATACAGGAACAAGATAAAAGTTTATTACAATTTATGACTGTAATAAATACAGATCTAACAGTGTATAAACACAGCACAAATCCCACAGAGAAAAGTCTATGATCCACAAACAGAAGACACAACTATATACAAAAGATGTGAAGTTTAGATTCCACAATAGAAGGTCAATAATTCCTGTTCATGTTTTATGTGTTGCACCCTCGCTGCTGACTTCATACACATTTGTAAACTTTTTTGTTCATTACACTTATGGAAATAATTATAAGATGCAGTGGCCCAAATTCACTCAGGCATCACAAAACATGTTGGTGAAGAGATCTGGTAAAGGACGTTGCTCTACGCTGCACGGCGTGCCCGTGACGCCATGGCAAAGTTCCATGCGGCGGCGTGACATCATAAATCACTATAAAATTGTCAATTTTGATCTGATCACCCTAAAACTTATAGGGATTAATAAGGGATCAGTCCTGAACAGATTAATGTGACCATTGCTGGTCTAGACCTAAGCCCCGCCCACTTACAACAGGAAGTGGTTTTTTCCACGTTTGAGGGTCATGCTTCTAAGCAAATGGTCCAAAACACTTGAGCCTCCTCCAAAACATGTCAAACCCTTTCATGATGCCACAATAAAAACCTCAAGTCGCTACGCTAAACGGGACATGGCGAATAGCGGTCCAACGCCATGAAACAGGAAGTACCTGTGACCAAGCCATGGAACCTTGGACCACCACCAAACTTGTCATGACTGATGACAGTAAGGCCCTGAACTAAGCCCCATTGAAACATTATGGAATAAATGGAGCATGTCTCCATAGCGCCCCCTACAAAATTTCAATCAATCAGCCCCGCCCACTACATTGACTGACATGGATATGATTCGGGAAACTTGTAGACGCTCCCAGTACCTTCAAAAAAGTCTCTTGGACATATGGGCTAAATCAAACAGGAAGTCGGCCATTTTGAAAAAGGTGTCATTTTTGGGGCAATTTCTGTCATTTTCTTTGTCATGCATTTCTAGAAGTTCCTTCTAAGAATTTTGTCCAACTTTAACCCAAATGAGTCAGGATGCTCAAGAGACATGTGTGATTAAAAGTTGTGCTATTTCTTTTAATAGGGGATATCATTTAGGAGAGGCGGGGCAGCAAAGCAGATCGTGATGCAATGAAAAAGAAAACTGACATAACTCCCACAAAAAACAACCAACCTGCACCAAATTTGCTACAGATGATGCCAGTCATATCCTTCACATTTCTGTATGTCAATAATTAGATTATAAATTAGCCCCGCCCCTTGGTGACAGGAAGTGACCCTTCATAAGGCCTAAATGGCCTGAAGTGCAGTCTGGCTGCACTTTAGGTTGAGAGAGGCATGGGAAGGATGTTGGCAGGGGAGGCGGTGGCATTATGCCGAGCGGCGCCATGGTGCGAGGGCCTATATCACCGCTTGCGGTTTTAATTATTATTATTATTCTCCTAATAAATGAATTGCTTTTTTGGAGGCCTGAACATGCTCAAAAACTCACCAAATTTTGCGTACCCCCCCAAGGGAATGCGAAAAATTTGATATTTTGAGGTGCTCCAGAATGTTTGGGCAAAACTGAATGAGAGCGCCACCTATTTTAGGTGCCCCGCCACTGCATGTCGTTAATCTTTATGAAAATTCATACACATGATCTACATGCTAGGGCGAACAAAAAATCCTCTTAATGTCATGGTGAAATGTCGACAGGAAGGCGGCCATTTTAGGTCAAAGTCAATATTTTGGCGTTTTAGCACCTCGCATTTTAACGAACTCGTCCTAGGGCTTTTATCCCACTGAGCCACAAATTGCTCAGGATGTTCAGGAGGCATGTGTGATTAAATGTTGTGTTATTTCTTCTAATAGGAGACTTAGTTTACGAGGGGCCGGGCCTCAAAGTTTGATGTCTCGCCATGAAAAATTAAACGGATATAACTCCCACATAAAGCAACATTTCTGCACCAAATTTGCTAGATATGATGGCAGTCCCCTCCTACAGAGTTCTATATGTCAATATTTTGATTATGAAATAGCCACGCCCCCTGGAGGTCAAAAGTGTTGTTTTTTGCTCACACACCCATAACTCTGGCTTGGTGGACACCACATGGCCCAAATTCACTCAGGCATCACAAAACATGTTGGTGAAGAGATCTGATAAAGGACGTTGCTCTACGCTGCACGGCGTGCCCGTGACGCCATGGCAAAGTTCCATGCGGCGGCGTGACATCATAAATCACTATAAAATTGTCAATTTTGATCTGATCACCCTAAAACTTATAGGGATTAATAAGGGATCAGTCCTGAACAGATTAATGTGACCATTGCTGGTGTCGACCTAAGCCCCGCCCACTTACAACAGGAAGTGGTTTTTTCCACGTTTGAGGGTCATGCTTCTAAGCAAATGGTCCAAAACACTTGAGCCTCCTCCAAAACATGTCAAACCCTTTCATGATGCCACAATAAAAACCTCAAGTCGCTACGCTAAACGGGACATGGCGAATGGCGGTCCAACGCCATGAAACAGGAAGTACCTGTGACTAAGCCATGGAACCTTGGACCTCCACCATACTTGTCATGACTGATGACAGTAAGGCCCTGAACTAAGCCCCATTGAAACATTATGGACTAAATGGAGCATGTCTCCATAGCGCCCCCTACAAAATTTCAATCAATCAGCCCCGCCCACTACATGGACCGACATGAATAAAATTCAGCACAGTTGGAGAACCTGCCAGTACCTTCAAAAAAGTCTCTTGGACATATGGGCTAAATTCAACAGGAAGTCGGCCGTTTTGAAAAAGGTGCCATTTTTGGGGTCATTTCTTTGCCATGCATTTTAAACAACTCCTCCTAGGGATATTGTCCAACTGACACCCAACTTGCACAGGATGCTCAGGAGGCATGTGTGATTTAAAGTTGTGTTATTTCTTCTAATAGAAGATTTAGTTTAGGAGGGGCAGGCCCTCAAAGTTTGATGTCTTATTAACAAAGACTTATTGCTAAAACTCCCACATAAAACAACATATCAGCACAGGAATCGACACATTTGATGCCAGTCCCATGATGAACAAAATCTGCAATGCAATAATGGGACTATGAATTAGCCCCACCCCTTGGCAACAACAAGTGTCTGATATCATGAACCAGGAAGTACCTGTAACAAAGCCATGAAATTGTTGATCTTCACCATACTTGCCATGACTTATGACAGTTATGTCCTTAATAGAGTAAAATTAAAATATAGTGGAGAAGATAGTAAATGGCTCCATAGCGCCCCCTACAATATTTTAATTAATTAGCCCCGCCCACTACATTGACTGACATGGATATGATTCGGAAAACTTGTAGACCCTCCCAGTACCTTCAAAAAAGTCTCTTGGACATATGGGCTAAATCCAACGGGAAGTCGGCCATTTTGAAAAGAGTGCCATTTTTGGGGTCATTTCTGTCATTTTCTTTGCCATGCATTTTGAGGAACTTCTCCTAAGAATTTTGTCCAACTTTAACCCAAATGAGTCAGGATGCTCAAGCTGCATATCTGATTAAAAGTTGTGTTATTTCTTTTAATAGGGGATATCATTTAGGAGAGGCGGGGCAGCAAAGCAGATGTGATGCAATGAAAAGGAAAACTGACATAACTCCCACAAAAAACAACCAACCAACCTTGGCGGTGCGAAGGCCTATTGTAATTGCAGCGTTTATTATTATTATTATTATTTATTATTATTATTATTCTCCTAATAAATGAATTGCTTTTTTGGAGGCCTGAACATGCTCAAAAACTCACCAAATTTTGCGTACCCCCCCAAGGGAATGCGAAAAATTTGATATTTTGAGGTGCTCCAGAATGTTTGGGCAAAACTGAATGAGAGCGCCACCTATTTTAGGTGCCCCGCCACTGCATGTCGTTAATCTTTATGAAAATTCATACACATGATCTACATGCTAGGGCGAACAAAAAATCCTCTTAATGTCATGGTGAAATGTCGACAGGAAGGCGGCCATTTTAGGTCAAAGTCAATATTTTGGCGTTTTAGCACCTCGCATTTTAACGAACTCGTCCTAGGGCTTTTATCCCACTGAGCCACAAATTGCTCAGGATGTTCAGGAGGCATGTGTGATTAAATGTTGTGTTATTTCTTCTAATAGGAGACTTAGTTTACGAGGGGCCGGGCCTCAAAGTTTGATGTCTCGCCATGAAAAATTAAACGGATATAACTCCCACATAAAGCAACATTTCTGCACCAAATTTGCTAGATATGATGGCAGTCCCCTCCTACAGAGTTCTATATGTCAATATTTTGATTATGAAATAGCCACGCCCCCTGGAGGTCAAAAGTGTTGTTTTTTGCTCACACACCCATAACTCTGGCTTGGTGGACACCACATGGCCCAAATTCACTCAGGCATCACAAAACATGTTGGTGAAGAGATCTGATAAAGGACGTTGCTCTACGCTGCACGGCGTGCCCGTGACGCCATGGCAAAGTTCCATGCGGCGGCGTGACATCATAAATCACTATAAAATTGTCAATTTTGATCTGATCACCCTAAAACTTATAGGGATTAATAAGGGATCAGTCCTGAACAGATTAATGTGACCATTGCTGGTGTCGACCTAAGCCCCGCCCACTTACAACAGGAAGTGGTTTTTTCCACGTTTGAGGGTCATGCTTCTAAGCAAATGGTCCAAAACACTTGAGCCTCCTCCAAAACATGTCAAACCCTTTCATGATGCCACAATAAAAACCTCAAGTCGCTACGCTAAACGGGACATGGCGAATGGCGGTCCAACGCCATGAAACAGGAAGTACCTGTGACTAAGCCATGGAACCTTGGACCTCCACCATACTTGTCATGACTGATGACAGTAAGGCCCTGAACTAAGCCCCATTGAAACATTATGGACTAAATGGAGCATGTCTCCATAGCGCCCCCTACAAAATTTCAATCAATCAGCCCCGCCCACTACATGGACCGACATGAATAAAATTCAGCACAGTTGGAGAACCTGCCAGTACCTTCAAAAAAGTCTCTTGGACATATGGGCTAAATTCAACAGGAAGTCGGCCGTTTTGAAAAAGGTGCCATTTTTGGGGTCATTTCTTTGCCATGCATTTTAAACAACTCCTCCTAGGGATATTGTCCAACTGACACCCAACTTGCACAGGATGCTCAGGAGGCATGTGTGATTTAAAGTTGTGTTATTTCTTCTAATAGAAGATTTAGTTTAGGAGGGGCAGGCCCTCAAAGTTTGATGTCTTATTAACAAAGACTTATTGCTAAAACTCCCACATAAAACAACATATCAGCACAGGAATCGACACATTTGATGCCAGTCCCATGATGAACAAAATCTGCAATGCAATAATGGGACTATGAATTAGCCCCACCCCTTGGCAACAACAAGTGTCTGATATCATGAACCAGGAAGTACCTGTAACAAAGCCATGAAATTGTTGATCTTCACCATACTTGCCATGACTTATGACAGTTATGTCCTTAATAGAGTAAAATTAAAATATAGTGGAGAAGATAGTAAATGGCTCCATAGCGCCCCCTACAATATTTTAATTAATTAGCCCCGCCCACTACATTGACTGACATGGATATGATTCGGAAAACTTGTAGACCCTCCCAGTACCTTCAAAAAAGTCTCTTGGACATATGGGCTAAATCCAACGGGAAGTCGGCCATTTTGAAAAGAGTGCCATTTTTGGGGTCATTTCTGTCATTTTCTTTGCCATGCATTTTGAGGAACTTCTCCTAAGAATTTTGTCCAACTTTAACCCAAATGAGTCAGGATGCTCAAGCTGCATATCTGATTAAAAGTTGTGTTATTTCTTTTAATAGGGGATATCATTTAGGAGAGGCGGGGCAGCAAAGCAGATGTGATGCAATGAAAAGGAAAACTGACATAACTCCCACAAAAAACAACCAACCATATTTATAGACATGTATGTACAGATGAACATGCAGGTCCATCTGAAGGAATTATTAATTATGTGAATCAGTTTCATATGTGTTTTCTTGTTTAGAAGCAGACTGATTGCTCTTTGATTTATAGACATTTGTTCGGATTCTTGGATAGAGTGGTATTGGATCAGCTCTGTTGATGGATTGATTAAAACATCCAGTGCGGCTAATACTTACAACAATAAGTTACTGAAAACTATATTTATGTAAATGATGTTAACAGTTTTTAACAAATGTCACAGGCATGTTAATAAGCATAATGAATTAAAACTAAACTTGAAGCATTTATGTATTATTCTTCCCTGTTGCTCTTTGTCTGTACTGTGGGGGATTACATGAAAAAGAAAAAATCTGAGGCTTTGGTTCTGAGAATGAGCAGCTAATTCTTGTTTTGAATAAAGTAAAAATAATGTAACATCCATTTATGGAAAACTGGTGGGATTTTTTTTTCAATTTCATTAAACACTGTGGCATATTTGATCCACTTTTAGATTATTTTTTTCAATTTATTGAAGCCAGAGTATGTAAGATTTCAAAGCGATTCTTTCCAACACTAGGTGGCAAACACCATGTAGTGAGCAAAACCACACAACTGCTACCTCTACAAACCACCACAGGGCGGAAGTAGTGAGCTAAACTTGCTCCTCACCCCTCCCATCCTCTAAATACAGCGGAACCGTCACCGTCCACAAGACTCAAAGTTTATTTACAAACTGTGTGATGACATCCAGTATTTCAGCTCGACATGAACCGGTAAGTAACTGTTAACACAACAGGCTCTTCGTCATGCTGAAAATGATACTCTCTTATGGTGTTTTTTTTGCAAAGTAGTACGTAAAAATGACAATATCGCGTATGGAATAAACGGTGGTACTAAGAAGAGGCTAAGCTACGTGCTAAGCTAGCTATAGTTGTTAGGCTAATTCTAACTTTATTAATATTTCTGCATATATTCAGCTGATGTTAGACTGAATCAGCCTAACACAGGCAGTCAGACACTGACATAATGCAGAATTTACATGTTTGAATGTTGTTACAGCGATGATCCGTGTACACACTTGTTTTCAGTGATGAATATGACATGTTAAGGTTGCCAGGAAGGCCGAGGCAGGGCTGGTGGACGGTCCGAGGACAAGCGGGTCAGTCTGAGGAAGACGAGCTGCAGCTTCCAGAGATGTGACTGGCTAGCTGTAGTACAGGTAAAATGCAGTTTCATGTTCACTGTTTTGTCTCAAGATATTACCGATAAAAAACATTTATTACAGGAATTCCACAGTATTCCAATAACCAACAATGGTAAACGAGACTGAAGTTAGCTTCCGATTCGCAATATGTGTAAAGGGCAATTCCACTGAATTTTTCGGAAACACCACATTAGACCAGGTCCTGACAAAAAACTACAACACTTGGACTCTTAAAACCTGGGTTAAAATATTCCACATACTATGCAGATTCAATAAAACATAGTGTCTGATTTGTGAAATCTTTATTCTATTTGTGAAAATGCAAATAAGGGTCATTTCATGACTTTTTTGGCATCTGGACCACATTACATCAGGTCCTGACAAAAAACTAAAACACTTAGACTCTTCAAATGTGGGCTAAAATATTCCACATACTATACCAGTTTTTTGTCAGTACCTGGTCTAATGTGGTGGTGTTTCCAAAAAATTCAGTGTAATTGCCCTTTACACATATTGCAGCCATAAGCAGCGGATCGGAAGCTAACTTCAGCCTCGTCAATGGTAACTGTTTTATGTATTATTTGTTGTTGTAACATAAATGTAATTTTATATTTGAGCTTGTTACCTACTGCTCTGTCTTCCATATGTTACTTGTTGCTTTGGCATCCAGACATTAGTTTTAGATATTACAGTAATATATTAACTTAGTCTCTGAACAAAGTTGGTAGACACAGACCTTCACTAAAAAATCTGATCTTTCACTTTTCACTTTGTTTTCCATCAGTTAGTAAAATGTGGCTCTATTTATCTAACCAATCTTTTGTATAATTTTGCAGAGACGTCTTGATGACATAAATGTGAAGGACCTAAGAAGACTCACATCCCAGCTCCTCAGAAGGAAACAAGGCTTGATTCCCAGTTGCTGTGTGGCTACTGAAGAGCAGTTTCCTGATCTGCACAGACACAACATTGGTTTTATCTTTGGTGTTTGATTCTTTTTTTTTTTCTTTCTAGTAAACCACAATTTAATAGCATTTCTGTGGAATCTATTGTTTACATGTTCGTTGATTGTATTGTTTCTTACTTATAACTTTGTGTTACTAATTAAGTAATTTGAGCTACTTTGTACACTTTGAAGCGTTTTTAAAATAAAGAAATTTAAATGCTTTTCCCCATTTATTCAATACATTCAAGTCATCTAAATAACTGCAGTAGGATGTGATCATACAGGAACAAGATAAAAGTTTATTACAATTTATGACTGTAATAAATACAGATCTAACAGTGTATAAACACAGCACAAATCCCACAGAGAAAAGTCTATGATCCACAAACAGAAGACACAACTATATACAAAAGATCAACCAACCTGCACCAAATTCACTACAGATGATGCCAGTCATATTCTTCACATTTGTGCATGTCAATAATTAGATGATAAGTTAGCCCCGCCCCTTGGTGACAGGAAGTGACCGTTCATAAGGCCTAAATAGCCTGAAGTGCAGTCTGGCTGCACTTTAGGTTGAGAGAGGCATGGGAAGGATGTTGGCAGGGGAGGCGGTGGCATTATGCCGAGCGGCGCCATGGTGCGAGGGCCTATATCACCGCTTGCGGTTTTAATTATTATTATTATTATTTTTATTCGGACACTTCGCGTGCTTTTTTGGAGGCCTGAACGTGCTCGAAAACTCACCAAATTTTGCGTACCCCCCCAAGGGAATACGAAAAATTTGATATTTTGAGGTGCTCCAGAATGTTTGGGTGAAACTGAACGAGAGCGCCACCTATTTTAGGTGCCCCGCCACTGCATGTCGTTAATCTTTATGAAAATTCATACACATGATCTACATGCTAGGCTGAACAAAAAATCCTCTTAATGTCATGGTGAAATGTCGACAGGAAGGCGGCCATTTTAGGTCAAAGTCAATATTTTGGCGTTTTAGCACCTCGCATTTTAACGAACTCGTCCTAGAGCTTTTATCCCACTGAGCCACAAATTGCTGAGGATGTTCAGGAGACATGTGTGATTAAATGTTGTGTTATTTCTTCTAATAGGAGACTTAGTTTACGAGGGGCGGGGCCTCAAAGTTTGATGTCTCGCCATGAAAAATTAAACGGATATAACTCCCACATAAAGCAACATTTCTGCACCAAATTTGCTAGATATGATGGCAGTCCCCTCCTACAGAGTTCTATATGTCAATATTTTGATTATGAAATAGCCACGCCCCCTGGAGGTCAAAAGTGTTGTTTTTTGCTCACACACCCATAACTCTGGTTTGGTGGACACCACATGGCCCAAATTCACTCAGGCATCACAAAACATGTTGGTGAAGAGATCTGGTAAAGGACGTTGCTCTGCGCTGCACGGCGTGCCCGTGACGCCATGGCGAAGTTCCATGCGGTGGCGTGACATCATAAATCACTATAAAATTGTCAATTTTGATCTGATCACCCTAAAACTTATAGGGATTAATAAGGGATCAGTCCTGAACAGATTAATGTGACCATTGCTGGTGTAGACCTAAGCCCCGCCCACTTACAACAGGAAGTGGTTTTTTCCACGTTTGAGGGTCATGCTTCTAAGCAAATGGTCCCAAACACTTGAGACTCCTCCAAAACATGTCAAACCCTTTCATGATGCCACAATAAATACCTCAAGTCGCTACGCTAAACGGGACATGGCGAATGGCGGTCCAACGCCATGAAACAGGAAGTACCTGTGACCAAGCCATGGAACCTTGGACTGCCACCATACTTGCCATGACTGATGACAGTAAGGCCCTGAACTAAGCCCCATTGAAACATTATGGAATACATGGAGCATGTCTCCATAGCGCCCCCTACAAAATTTCAATCAATCAGCCCCGCCCACTACATGGACTGACATAGATAAAATTCAGCACAGTTGGAGAACCTTCCAGTACCTTCAAAAAAGTCTCTTGGACATATGGGCTAAATCCAACAGAAAGTCGGCCATTTTGAAAAAGGTGCCATTTTTGGGGTCATTTCTTTGCCATGCATTTTAAACAACTCCTCCTAGGGATATTGTCCAACTGACACCCAACTTGCACAGGATGCTCAGGAGGCATGTGTGATTTAAAGTTGTGTTATTTCTTCTAATAGAAGATTTAGTTTAGGAGGGGCGGGCCCTCAAAGTTTTATGTCTCATTAACAAAGACTTATTGATAAAACTCCCACATAAAACAACATATCACCACAGGAATCGCCACATTTGATGCCAGTCCCATGATGAACAAAATATACAATGCAATAATGGGACTATGAATTAGCCCCACCCCTTGGCAACAAGAAGTGTCTGATATCATGAACCAGGAAGTACCTGTAACAAAGCCATGGAACCTTTCATCTTCACCATACTTGCCATGAGTCATGACAGTTATGTCCTTAAAAAAATAAAATTACAATATAGTGGAAAATATAGTAAATGGCTCCATAGCGCCCCCTACAATATTTCAATCAATCAGCCCCGCCCACTACATTGACTGACATGGATAAAATTCAGCATACTTGTAGACCCTCCCAGTACCTTCAAAAAAGTCTCTTGGACATATGGGCTAAATCAAACAGGAAGTCGGCCATGTTGAAAAAGGTGCCATTTTTGGGGTCATTTCTGTCATTTTCTTTGCCATGCATTTTGAGAAGGTCCTCCTAAGAATTTTCTCCAACTGTAACCCAAATGAGTCAGGATGCTCAAGCTGCATATCTGATTAAAAGTTGTGTTATTTCTTTTAATAGGGGATATCGTTTAGGAGAGGCGGGGCAGCGAAGCAGATGTGATCCAATGAAAAGGAAAACTGACATAACTCCCACAAAAAACAACCAACCATATTTATAGACATGTATGTACAGATGAACATGCAGGTCCATCTGAAGGAATTATTAATTATGTGAATCAGTTTCATATGTGTTTTCTTGTTTAGAAGCAGACTGATTGCTCTTTGATTTATAGACATTTGTTCGGATTCTTGGATAGAGTGGTATTGGATCAGCTCTGTTGATGGAGTGATTAAAACATCCAGTGCGGCTAATACTTACAACAATAAGTTACTGAAAACTATATTTATGTAAATGATGTTAACAGTTTTTAACAAATGTCACAGGCATGTTAATAAGCATAATGAATTAAAACTAAACTTGAAGCATTTATGTATTATTCCTCCCTGTTGCTCTTTGTCTGTACTGTGGGGGATTACATGAAAAAGAAAAAATCTGAGGCTTTGGTTCTGAGAATGAGCAGCTAATTCTTGTTTTGAATAAAGTAAAAATAATGTAACATCCATTTATGGAAAACTGGTGGGATTTTTTTTTCAATTTCATTAAACACTGTGGCATATTTGATCCACTTTTAGATTATTTTTTTCAATTTATTGAAGCCAGAGTATGTAAGATTTCAAAGCGATTCTTTCCAACACTAGGTGGCAAACACCATGTAGTGAGCAAAACCACACAACTGCTACCTCTACAAACCACCACAGGGCGGAAGTAGTGAGCTAAACTTGCTCCTCACCCCTCCCATCCTCTAAATACAGCGGAACCGTCACCGTCCACAAGACTCAAAGTTTATTTACAAACTGTGTGATGACATCCAGTATTTCAGCTCCACATGAACCGGTGAGTAACTGTTAACACAACAGGCTCTTTGTCATGCTGAAAATGATACTCTCTTATGGTGTTTTTTTTGCAAAGTAGTACGTAAAAATGACAATATCGCGTATGGAATAAACGGTGGTACTAAGAAGAGGCTAAGCTACGTGCTAAGCTAGCTATAGTTGTTTGGCTAATTCTAACTTTATTAATATTTCTGCATATATTCAGCTGATGTTAGACTGAATCAGCCTAACACAGGCAGTCAGACACTGACATAATGCAGAATTTACATGTTTGAATGTTGTTACAGCGATGATCCGTGTACACACTTGTTTTCAGTGATGAATATGACATGTTAAGGTTGCCAGGAAGGCCGAGGCAGGGCTGGTGGACGGTCCGAGGACAAGCGGGTCAGTCTGAGGAAGACGACCTGCAGCTTCCAGAGATGTGACTGGCTAGCTGTAGTACAGGTAAAATGCAGTTTCATGTTCACTGTTTTGTCTCAAGATATTACTGATAAAAAACATTTATTACAGGAATTCCACAGTATTCCAATAACCAACAATGGTAAACGAGGCTGAAGTTAGCTTCCGATTCGCAATATGTGTAAAGGGCAATTCCACTGAATTTTTCGGAAACACCACATTAGACCAGGTCCTGACAAAAAACTACAACACTTGGACTCTTAAAACCTGGGTTAAAATATTCCACATACTATGCAGATTCAATAAAACATAGTGTCTGATTTGTGAAATCTTTATTCTATTTGTGAAAATGCAAATAAGGGTCATTTCATGACTTTTTTGGCATCTGGACCACATTACATCAGGTCCTGACAAAAAACTAAAACACTTAGACTCTTCAAATGTGGGCTAAAATATTCCACATACTATACCAGTTTTTTGTCAGTACCTGGTCTAATGTGGTGGTGTTTCCAAAAAATTCAGTGTAATTGCCCTTTACACATATTGCAGCCATAAGCTGCGGATCGGAAGCTAACTTCAGCCTCGTCAATGGTAACTGTTTTATGTATTATTTGTTGTTGTAACATAAATGTAATTTTATATTTGAGCTTGTTACCTACTGCTCTGTCTTCCATATGTTACTTGTTGCTTTGGCATCCAGACATTAGTTTTAGATATTACAGTAATATATTAACTTAGTCTCTGAACAAAGTTGGTAGACACAGACCTTCACTAAAAAATCTGATCTTTCACTTTTCACTTTGTTTTCCATCAGTTAGTAAAATGTGGCTCTATTTATCTAACCAATCTTTTGTATAATTTTGCAGAGACGTCTTGATGACATAAATGTGAAGGACCTAAGAAGACTCACATCCCAGCTCCTCAGAAGGAAACAAGGCTTGATTCCCAGTTGCTGTGTGGCTACTGAAGAGCAGTTTCCTGATCTGCACAGACACAACATTGGTTTTGTTTTTGGTGTTTGATTCTTTTTTTTTTTTTTTCTAGTAAACCACAATTTAATAGCATTTCTGTGGAATCTATTGTTTACATGTTCGTTGATTGTATTGTTTCTTACGTATAACTTTGTGTTACTAATTAAGTAATTTGAGCTACTTTGTACACTTTGAAGCGTTTTTAAAATAAAGAAATTTAAATGCTTTTCCCCATTTATTCAATACATTCAAGTCATCTAAATAACTGCAGTAGGATGTGATCATACAGGAACAAGATAAAAGTTTATTACAATTTATGACTGTAATAAATACAGATCTAACAGTGTATAAACACACCACAAATCCCACAGAGAAAAGTCTATGATCCACAAACAGAAGACACAACTATATACAAAAGATCAACCAACCTGCACCAAATTCACTACAGATGATGCCAGTCATATTCTTCACATTTGTGCATGTCAATAATTAGATGATAAGTTAGCCCCGCCCCTTGGTGACAGGAAGTGACCCTTCATAAGGCCTAAATGGCCTGAAGTGCAGTCTGGCTGCACTTTAGATTGAGAGAGGCATGGGAAGGATGTTGGCAGGGGAGGCGGTGGCATTATGCCGAGTGGCGCCATGGTGCGAGGGCCTATATCACCGCTTGCGGTTTTAATTAGGCCCGAGCACCTTGGCGGTGCGAAGGCCTATTGTAATTGCAGTGTTTATTATTATTATTATTATTATTATTATTTTTATTCGGACACTTCGCGTGCTTTTTTGGAGGCCTGAACGTGCTCGAAAACTCACCAAATTTTGCGTACCCCCCCAAGGGAATACGAAAAATTTGATATTTTGAGGTGCTCCAGAATGTTTGGGCGAAGCTGAATGAGAGCGCCACCTATTTTAGGTGCCCCGCCACTGCATGTCATTAATCTTTATGAACATTCATACACATGATCTACATGCTAGGGCGAACAAAAAATCCTCTTAATGTCATGGTGAAATGTCGACAGGAAGGCGGCCATTTAAGGTCAAAGTCAATATTTTGGCGTTTTAGCACCTCGCATTTTAACGAACTCGTCCTAGAGCTTTTATCCCACTGAGCCACAAATTGCTCAGTATGTTCAGGAGGCATGTGTGATTAAATGTTGTGTTATTTCTTCTAATAGGAGACTTAGTTTACGAGGGGCGGGGCCTCAAAATTTGATGTCTCGCCATGAAAAATTAAACGGATATAACTCCCACATAAAGCAACATTTCTGCACCAAATTTGCTAGATATGATGGCAGTCCCCTCCTACAGAGTTCTATATGTCAATATTTTGATTATGAAATAGCCACGCCCCCTGGAGGTCAAAAGTGTTGTTTTTTGCTCACACACCCATAACTCTGGCTTGGTGGACACCACATGGCCCAAATTCACTCAGGCATCAGAAAACATGTTGGTGAAGAGATCTTATAAAGGACGTTGCTCTACGCTGCACGGCGTGCCCGTGACGCCATGGCGAAGTTCCATGCGGCGGCGTGACATCATAAATCACTATAAAATTGTCAATTTTGATCTGAGCACCCTAAAACTTATAGGGATTAATAAGGGATCAGTCCTGAACAGATTAATGTGACCATTGCTGGTGTCGACCTAAGCCCCGCCCACTTACAACAGGAAGTGGTTTTTTCCACGTTTGAGGGTCATGCTTCTAAGCAAATGGTCCCAAACACTTGAGCCTCCTCCAAAACATGTCAAACCCTTTCATGATGCCACAATAAAAACCTCAAGTCGCTACGCTAAACGGGACATGGCGAATGGCGGTCCAACGCCATGAAACAGGAAATACCTGTGACCAAGCCATGGAACCTTGGACCGCAACCATACTTGCCATGACTGATGACAGTAAGGCCCTGAACTAAGCCCCATTGAAACATAATGGAATACATGGAGCATGTCTCTATAGCGCCCCCTACAAAATTTCAATCAATCAGCCCCGCCCACTACATGGACCGACATGGATAAAATTCAGCACAGTTGGAGAACCTTCCAGTACCTTCAAAAAAGTCTCTTGGACATATGGGCTAAATTCAACAGGAAGTCGGCCATTTTGAAAAAGGCGCCATTTTTGGGGTCATTTCTTTGCCATGCATTTTAAACAACTCCTCCTAGGGATATTGTCCAACTGACACCCAACTTGCACAGGATGCTCAGGAGGCATGTGTGATTTAAAGTTGTGTTATTTCTTCTAATAGAAGATTTAGTTTAGGAGGGGCGGGCCCTCAAAGTTTGATGTCTTATTAACAAAGACTTATTGCTAAACCTCCCACATAAAACAACATATCAGCACAGGAATCGCCACATTTGATGCCAGTCCCATGATGAACAAAATCTACAATGCAATAATGGGACTATGAATTAGCCCCACCCCTTGGCAACAACAAGTGTCTGATATCGTGAACCAGGAAGTACCTGTAACAAAGCCATGAAACCTTTGATCTTCACCATACTTGCCATGACTTATGACAGTAAAGTCCTTAATAGAGTAAAATTACAATATAGTGGAGAAGATAGTAAATGGCTCCATAGCGCCCCCTACAATATTTTAATTAATTAGCCCCGCCCACTACATTGACTGACATGGTTATGATTCGGGAAACTTGTAGACGCTCCCAGTACCTTCAAAAAAGTCTCTTGGACATATGGGCTAAATCAAACAGGGAGTCGGCCATTTTGAAAAAGGTGCCATTTTTGGGGTCATTTCTGTCATTTTCTTTGCCATGCATTTTGAGGAACTTCTCCTAAGAATTTTGTCCAACTTTAACCCAAATGAGTCAGGATGCTCAAGAGGCATGTGTGATTAGAAGTTGTGCTATTTCTTTTAATAGGGGATATCGTTTAGGAGAGGCGGGGCAGCAAAGCAGATGTGATGCAACAAAAAGAAAAACTGACATAAATCCCCCAAAAAACAACCAACCTGCACCAAATTTGCTACAGATGATGCCAGTCATATCCTTCACATTTGTGCATGTCAATAATTAGATGATAAGTTAGCCCCGCCCCTTGGTGACAGGAAGTGACCCTTCATAAAACCTAAATGGTCTGAAGTGCAGTCTGGCTGCACTTTAGGTTGAGAGAGGCATGGGAAGGATGTTGCCAGGGGAGGCGGTGGCATGATGCCGAGCGGCGCCATGGTGCGAGGGCCTATATCACCGCCTGCGGTTTTAATTAGGCCCGAGCACCTTGGCAGTGCGAAGGCCTATTGTAATTGCAGCGTTTATTATTATTATTATTTTTATTCGGACACTTCGCGTGCTTTTTTGGAGGCCTGAACGTGCTCGAAAACTCACCAAATTTTGCGTACCCCCCCAAGGGAATACGAAAAATTTGATATTTTGAGGTGCTCCAGAATGTTTGGGCGAAACTGAATGAGAGCGCCACCTATTTTAGGTGCCCCGCCACTGCATGTCGTTAATCTTTATGAAAATTCATACACATGATCTACATGCTAGGGCGAACAAAAAATCCTCTTAATGTCATGGTGAAATGTCGACAGGAAGGCGGCCATTTAAGGTCAAAGTCAATATTTTGGCGTTTTAGCACCTCGCATTTTAACGAACTCGTCCTAGGGCTTTTATCCCACTGAGCCACAAATTGCTCAGGATGTTCAGGAGGCATGTGTGATTAAATGTTGTGTTATTTCTTCTAATAGGAGACTTAGTTTACGAGGGGCGGGGCCTCAAAGTTTGATGTCTCGCCATGAAAAATTAAACGGATATAACTCCCACACAAAGCAACATTTCTGCACCAAATTTGCTAGATATGATGGCAGTCCCCTCCTACAGAGTTCTATATGTCAATATTTTGATTATGAAATAGCCACGCCCCCTGGAGGTCTAAAGTGTTGTTTTTTGCTCACACACCCAGAACTCTGGCTTGGTGGACACCACATGGCCCAAATTCACTCAGGCATCACAAAACATGTCGGTGAAGAGATCTGGTAAAGGACGTTGCTCTACGCTGCACGGCGTGCCCGTGACGCCATGGCGAAGTTCCATGCGGCGGCGTGACATCATAAATCACTATAAAATTGTCAATTTTGATCTGAGCACCCTAAAACTTATAGGGATTAATAAGGGATCAGTCCTGAACAGATTAATGTGACCATTGCTGGTCTAGACCTAAGCCCCGCCCACTTACAACAGGAAGTGGTTTTTTCCACGTTTGAGGGTCATGCTTCTAAGCAAATGGTCCCAAACACTTGAGCCTCCTCCAAAACATGTCAAACCCTTTCATGATGCCACAATAAAAACCTCAAGTCGCTACGCTAAACGGGACATGGCGAATGGCGGTCCAACGCCATGAAACAGGAAGTACCTGTGACCAAGCCATGGAACCTTGGACCGCCACCATACTTGTCATGACTGATGACAGTAAGGCCCTGAACTAAGCCCCATTGAAACATTATGGAATAAATGGAGCATGTCTCCATAGCGCCCCCTACAAAATTTCAATCAATCAGCCCCGCCCACTACATGGACCGACATGGATAAAATTCAGCACAGTTGGAGAACCTTCCAGTACCTTCAAAAAAGTCTCTTGGACATATGGGCCAAAACCAACAGGAAGTCGGCCATTTTGAAAAAGGTGCCATTTTTGGGGTCATTTCTTTGCCATGCATTTTAAACAACTCCTCCTAGGGATATTGTCCAACTGACACCCAACTTGCACAGGATGCTCAGGAGGCATGTGTGATTTAAAGTTGTGTTATTTCTTCTAATAGAAGATTTAGTTTAGGAGGGGCGGGCCCTCAAAGTTTTATGTCTCATTAACAAAGACTTATTGCTAAAACTCCCACATAAAACAACATATCACCACAGGAATCGACACATTTGATGCCAGTCCCATGATGAACAAAATCTGCAATGCAATAATGGGACTATGAATTAGCCCCACCTCTTGGCAACAAGAAGTGTCTGATATCATGAACCAGGAAGTACCTGTAACAAAGCCATGGAACCTTTCATCTTCACCATACTTGCCATGAGTCATGAAAGTTATGCCCTTAATAGAGTAAAATTAAAATATAGTGGAGAAGATAGTAAATGGCTCCATAGCGCCCCCTACAATATTTTAATTAATCAGCCCCGCCCACTACATTGACTGACATGGATATGATTCGGGAAACTTGTAGACCCTCCCAGTACCTTCAAAAAAGTCTCTTGGACATATGGGCTAAATCCAACAGGAAGTCGGCCATTTTGAAAAGGGTGCCATTTTTGGGGTCATTTCTGTCATTTTCTTTGCCATGCATTTGGAGGAACTTGTCCTAAGAATTTTGTCCAACTTTAACCCAAATGAGTCAGGATGCTCAAGAGGCATGTGTGATTAAAAGTTGTGCTATTTCTTTTAATAGGGGATATCGTTTAGGAGAGGCGGGGCAGCAAAGCAGATGTGATGCAATGAAAAGGAAAACTGACATAACTCCCACAAAAAACAACCAACCTGCACCAAATTTGCTACAGATGATGCCAGTCATATCCTTCACATTTCTGTATGTCAATAATTAGATTATAAATTAGCCCCGCCCCTTGGTGACAGGAAGTGAACGTTCATAAGGTCTAAATGGCCTGAAGTGCAGTCTGGCTGCACTTTAGGTTGAGAGAGGCATGGGAAGGATGTTGCCAGGGGAGGCGGTGGCATTATGCCGAGTGGCGCCATGGTGCGAGGGCCTATATCACCGCTTGCGGTTTTAATTATTATTATTATTTTTATTCGGACACTTCGCGTGCTTTTTTGGAGGCCTGAACGTGCTCGAAAACTCACCAAATTTTGCGTACCCCCCCAAGGGAATACGAAAAATTTGATATTTTGAGGTGCTCCAGAATGTTTGGGCGAAACTGAATGAGAGCGCCACCTATTTTAGGTGCCCCGCCACTGCATGTCATTAATCTTTATGAACATTCATACACATGATCTACATGCCAGGGCGAACAAAAAATCCTCTTAATGTCATGGTGAAATGTCGACAGGAAGGCGGCCATTTTAGGTCAAAGTCAATATTTTGGCGTTTTAGCACCTCGCATTTTAACGAACTCGTCCTAGAGCTTTTATCCCACTGAGCCACAAATTGCTCAGGATGTTCAGGAGGCATGTGTGATTCAATGTTGTGTTATTTCTTCTAATAGGAGACTTAGTTTACGAGGGGCGGGGCCTCAAAGTTTGATGTCTCGCCATGAAAAATTAAACGGATATAACTCCCACATAAAGCAACATTTCTGCACCAAATTTGCTAGATATGATGGCAGTCCCCTCCTACAGAGTTCTATATGTCAATATTTTGATTATGAAATAGCCACGCCCCCTGGAGGTCAAAAGTGTTGTTTTTTGCTCACACACCCATAACTCTGGCTTGGTGGACACCACATGGCCCAAATTCACTCAGGCATCACAAAACATGTTGGTGAAGAGATCTGGTAAAGGACGTTGCTCTACGCTGCACGGCGTGCCCGTGACGCCATGGCGAAGTTCCATGCGGCGGCGTGACATCATAAATCACTATAAAATTCTCAATTTTGATCTGATCATCCTAAAACTTATAGGGATTAATAAGGGATCAGTCCTGAACAGATTAATGTGACCATTGCTGGTCTAGACCTAAGCCCCGCCCACTTACAACAGGAAGTGGTTTTTTCCACGTTTGAGGGTCATGCTTCTAAGCAAATGGTCCAAAACACTTGAGCCTCCTCCAAAACATGTCAAACCCTTTCATGATGCCACAATAAAAACCTCAAGTCGCTACGCTAAACGGGACATGGCGAATGGCGGCCCAACGCCATGAAACAGGAAGTACCTGTGACCAAGCCATGGAACCTTGGACCGCCACCATACTTGTCATGACTGATGACAGTCAGGCCCTGAACTAAGCCCCATTGAAACATTATGGAATAAATGGAGCATGTCTCCATAGCGCCCCCTACAAAATTTCAATCAATCAGCCCCGCCCACTACATGGACCGACATGGATAAAATTCAGCACAGTTGGAGAACCTTCCAGTACCTTCAAAAAAGTCTCTTGGACATATGGGCCAAAACCAACAGGAAGTCGGCCATTTTGAAAAAGGTACCATTTTTGGGGTCATTTCTTTGCCATGCATTTTAAACAACTCCTCCTAGGGATATTGTCCAACTGACACCCAACTTGCACAGGATGCTCAGGAGGCATGTGTGATTTAAAGTTGTGTTATTTCTTCTAATAGAAGATTTAGTTTAGGAGGGGCGGGCCCTCAAAGTTTTATGTCTCATTAACAAAGACTTATTGCTAAAACTCCCACATAAAACAACATATCAGCACAGGAATCGACACATTTGATGCCAGTCCCATGATGAACAAAATATACAATGCAATAATATGACTATGAATTAGCCCCACCCCTTGGCAACAACAAGTGTCTGATATCATGAACCAGGAAGTACCTGTAACAAAGCCATGAAATTGTTGATCTTCACCATACTTGCCATGAGTCATGACAGTTATGTCCTTAATAGAGTAAAATTAAAATATAGTGGAGAAGATAGTAAATGGCTCCATAGCGCCCCCTACAATATTTTAATTAATCAGCCCCGCCCACTACATTGACTGACATGGATATGATTCGGGAAACTTGTAGACCCTCCCAGTACCTTCAAAAAAGTCTCTTGGACATATGGGCTAAATCCAACAGGAAGTCGGCCATTTTGAAAAGGGTGCCATTTTTGGGGTCATTTCTGTCATTTTCTTTGCCATGCATTTGGAGGAACTTGTCCTAAGAATTTTATCCAACTTTAACCCAAATGAGTCAGGATGCTCAAGAGGCATGTGTGATTAAAAGTTGTGCTATTTCTTTTAATAGGGGATATCGTTTAGGAGAGGCGGGGCAGCAAAGCAGATGTGATGCAATGAAAAGGAAAACTGACATAACTCCCACAAAAAACAACCAACCTGCACCAAATTTGCTACAGATGATGCCAGTCATATCCTTCACATTTCTTCATGTCAATAATTAGATGATAAGTTAGCCCCGCCCCTTGGTGACAGGAAGTGACCGTTCATAAGGTCTAAATGGCCTGAAGTGCAGTCTGGCTGCACTTTAGGTTGAGAGAGGCATGGGAAGGATGTTGCCAGGGGAGGCGGTGGCATTATGCCGAGCGGCGCCATGGTGCGAGGGCCTATATCACCGCTTGCGGTTTTAATTATTATTATTATTAGGCCCGAGCACCTTGGCGGTGCGAAGGCCTATTGTGATTGCAGTGTTTATTATTATTTTTATTCGGACACTTCGCATGCTTTTTTGGAGGCCTGAACGTGCTCGAAAACTCACCAAATTTTGCGTACCCCCCCAAGGGAATGCGAAAAATTTGATATTTTGAGGTGCTCCAGAATGTTTGGGCGAAACTGAATGAGAGCGCCACCTATTTTAGGTGCCCCGCCACTGCATGTCGTTAATCTTTATGAAAATTCATACACATGATCTACATGTTAGGGCGAAGAAAAAATCCTCTTAATGTCATGGTGAAATGTCGACAGGAAGGCGGCCATTTTAGGTCAAAGTCAATATTTTGGCGTTTTAGCACCTCACATTTTAACAAACTCGTCCTAGAGCTTTTATCCCACTGAGCCACAAATTGCTCAGGATGTTCAGGAGGCATGTGTGATTAAATGTTGTGTTATTTTTTCTAATAGGAGACTTAGTTTACGAGGGGCGGGGCCTCAAAGTTTGATGTCTCGCCATGAAAAATTAAACGGATATAACTCCCACATAAAGCAACATTTCTGCACCAAATTTGCTAGATATGATGGCAGTCCCCTCCTACAGAGTTCTATATGTCAATATTTTGATTATGAAATAGCCACGCCCCCTGGAGGTCAAAAGTGTTGTTTTTTGCTCAGACACCCATAACTCTGGCTTGGTGGACACCACATGACCGAAATTCACTCAGGCATCACAAAACATGTTGGTGAAGAGATCTGGTAAAGGACGTTGCTCTACGCGGCACGGCGTGCCCGTGACGCCATGGCGAAGTTCTATGCGGCGGCGTGACATCATAAATCACTATAAAATTGTCAATTTTGATCTGATCACCCTAAAACTTATAGGGATTAATAAGGGATCAGTCCTGAACAGATTAATGTGACCATTGCTGGTGTAGACCTAAGCTCCGCCCACTTACAACAGGAAGTAGTTTTTTCCACGTTTGAGGGTCATGCTTCTAAGCAAATGGTCCCAAACACTTGAGACTCCTCCAAAACATGTCAAACCCTTTCATGATGCCACAATAAAAACCTCAAGTCGCTACGCTAAACGGGACATGGCGAATGGCGGTCCAACGCCATGAAACAGGAAGTACCTGTGACCAAGCCATGGAACCTTGGACCGCCACCAAACTTGCCATGACTGATGACAGTAAGGCCCTGAACTAAGCCCCATTGAAACATTATGGAATAAATGGAGCATGTCTCCATAGCGCCCCCTACAAAATTTCAATCAATCAGCCCCGCCCACTACATGGACCGACATGGATCAAATTCAGCACAGTTGGAGAACCTTCCAGTACCTTCAAAAAAGTCTCTTGGACATATGGGCTAAATCCAACAGGAAGTCGGCCATTTTGAAAAAGGTGCCATTTTTGGGGTCATTTCTTTGCCATGCATTTTAAACAACTCCTCCTAGGGATATTGTCCAACTGACACCCAACTTGCACAGGATGCTCAGGAGGCATGTGTGATTTAAAGTTGTGTTATTTTTTCTAATAGAAGATTTAGTTTAGGAGGGGCGGGCCCTCAAAGTTTGATGTCTCTTTAACAAAGACTTATTGCTAAAACTCCCACATAAAACAACATATCAGCACAGGAATCGACACATTTGATGCCAGTCCCATGATGAACAAAATTTACGATGCAATAATGGGACTATGAATTAGCCCCACCCCTTGGCAACAACAAGTGTCTGATATCATGAACCAGGAAGTACCTGTAACAAAGCCATGAAACCTTTGATCTTCACCATACTTGCCATGAGTCATGACAGTTATGTCCTTAATAGAATAAAATTAAAATATAGTGGAAAAGATAGTAAATGGCTATATAGCGCCCCCTACAATATTTCAATCAATCAGCCCCGCCCACTACATTGCATGACATGGATAAAATTCAGCACACGTATAGACCCTTCCCGTACCTTCAAAAAAGTCTCTTGGACATATGGGCTAAATCAAACAGGAAGTCGGCCATTTTGAAAAAGGTGCCATTTTTGGGGTCATTTCTGTCATTTTCTTTGCCATGCATTTTGAGGAAGTCCTGCTAAGAATTTTATCTAACTTTAACCCAAATGAGTCAGGATGCTCAGGAGGCATGTGTGATTAAAAGTTGTGCTATTTCTATTAATAGGGGATATCATTTAGGAGAGGCGGGGCAGCAAAGCAGATGTGATGCAACAAAAAGGAAAACTGACATAACTCCCACAAAAAACAACCAACCTGCACCAAATTTGCTACAGATGATGCCAGTCATATCCTTCACATTTGTGCATGTCAATAATTAGATTATTAGTTAGCCCCGCCCCTTGGTGACAGGAAGTGACCCTTCATAAGGCCTAAATGGCCTGAAGTGCAGTCTGGCTGCACTTTAGGTTGAGAGAGACATGGGAAGGATGTTGCCAGGGGACGCGGTGGCATTATGCCGAGCGGCGCCATGGTGCGAGGGCCTATATCACCGCTTGCGGTTTTAATTATTATTATTATTTTTATTCGGACACTTCGCGTGCTTTTTTGGAGGCCTGAACGTGCTCGAAAACTCACCAAATTTTGCGTACCCCCCCAAGGGAATACGAAAAATTTGATATTTTGAGGTGCTCCAGAATGTTTGGGCGAAACTGAATGAGAGCGCCACCTATTTAAGGTGCCCCGCCACTGCACGTCATCAATCTTTATGAAAATTCATACACATGATCTACATGAAAGGGCAAACAAAAAATCCTCTTAATGTCATGGTGAAATGTCGACAGGAAGGCGGCCATTTTAGGTCAAAGTCAATATTTTGGCGTTTTAGCACCTCGCATTTTAACGAACTCGTCCTAGAGCTTTTATCCCACTGAGCCACAAAGTGCTCAGGATGTTCAGGAGACATGTGTGATTCAATGTTGTGTTATTTCTTCTAATAGGAGACTTAGTTTACGAGGGGCGGGGCCTCAAAGTTTGATGTCTCGCCATGAAAAATTAAACGGATATAACTCCCACATAAAGCAACATTTCTGCACCAAATTTGCTAGATATGGTGGCAGACCCCTCCTACAGAGTTCTATATGTCAATATTTTGATTATGAAATAGCCACGCCCCCTGGAGGTCAAAAGTGTTGTTTTTTGCTCACACACCCATAACTCTGGCTTGGTGGACACCACATGGCCCAAATTCACTCAGGCATCACAAAACATGTTGGTGAAGAGATCTGGTAAAGGACGTTGCTCTACGCTGCACGGCGTGCCCGTGACGCCATGGCGAAGTTCCATGCGGCGGCGTGACATCATAAATCACTATAAAATTCTCAATTTTGATCTGATCACCCTAAAACTTATAGGGATTAATAAGGGATCAGTCCTGAACAGATTAATGTGACCATTGCTGGTGTAGACCTAAGCCCCGCCCACTTACAAAAGGGAGTGGTTTTTTCCACGTTTGAGGGTCATGCTTCTAAGGAAATGGTCCCAAACACTTGAGACTCCTCCAAAACATGTCAAACCCTTTCATGATGCCACAATAAAAACCTCAAGTCGCTACGCTAAACGGGACATGGCGAATGGCGGTCCAACGCCATGAAACAGGAAGTACCTGTGACCAAGCCATGGAACCTTGGACCGCCATCAAACTTGCCATGACTGATGATAGTAAGGCCCTGAACTAAGCCCCATTGAAACATTATGGAATACATGGAGCATGTCTCCACAGCGCCCCCTACAAAATTTCAATCAATCAGCCCCGCCCACTACATGGACCGACATGGATAAAATTGAGCACAGTTGGAGAACCTTCCACTACCTTCAAAAAAGTCTCTTGGACATATGGGCTGAATCCAACAGGAAGTCGGCCATTTTGAAAAAGGTGCCATTTTTGGGGTTATTTCTTTGCCATGCATTTTAAACAACTCCTCCTAGGGATATTGTCCAACTGACACCCAACTTGCACAGGATGCTCAGGAGGCATGTGTGATTTAAAGTTGTGTTATTTCTTCTAATAGAAGATTTAGTTTAGGAGGGGCGGGCCTTCAAAGTTTTATGTCTCATTAACAAAGACTTATTGATAAAACTCCCACATAAAACAACATATCAGCACAGGAATCGCCACATTTGATGCCAGTCCCATGATGAAAAAAATATTCAATGCAATAATGGGACTATGAATTAGCCCCACCCCTTGGCAACAACAAGTGTCTGATATCGTGAACCAGGAAGTACCTGTAACAAAGCCATGAAATTGTTCATCTTCACCATACTTGCCATGAGTCATGACAGTTATGTCCTCAATAGAGTAAAATAACAATATAGTGGAAAAGATAGTAAGTGGCTCCATAGCGCCCCCTACAATATTTCAATCAATCAGCCCCGCCCACTACATTGACTGACATGGATATGATTCGGAAAACTTGTAGACCCTCCCAGTACCTTCAAAAAAGTCTCTTGGACATATGGGCTAAATCCAACAGGAAGTCGGCCATTTTGAAAAGGGTGCCATTTTTGGGGTCATTTCTGTCATTTTCTTTGCCATGCATTTTGAGGAACTTCTCCTAAGAATTTTGTCCAACTTTAACCCAAATGAGTCAGGATGCTCAAGAGACGTGTGATTAAAAGTTGTGCTATTTCTTTTAATAGGGGATATCATTTAGGAGAGGCGGGGCAGCAAAGCAGATGTGATGCCATGAAAAGGAAAACTGATATAACTCCCACAAAAAACAACCAACCTGCACCAAATTCACTACAGATGATGCCAGTCATATTCTTCACATTTGTGCATGTCAATAATTAGATTATTAGTTAGCCCCGCCCCTTGGTGACAGGAAGTGACCCTTCATAAGGCCTTAATGGCCTGAAGTGCAGTCTGGCTGCATTTTAGGTTGAGAGAGGCATGGGAAGGATGTTGCCAGGGGAGGCGGTGGCATTATGCCGAGCGGCGCCATGGTGCGAGGGCCTATATCACCGCTTGCGGTTTTAATTCCCAATTGTATTTGCAGCCATGCCAGATGTGTGACTCTCACGCCATGTTTGGTACCTGCGAGAAATTTAAGTGTAAACTTAAAAGTAAGTGATGCTGGAATTGAAATTATATGTCAAACCAAATTTCTTGGAGTTAGTATTGATGACAAATTGAGCTGCAAATTACACAGAAATCATGTTAAATCCACAATGGCAAAATCCTTTGCAATTTTGTGCAAAGCTCAAGATGTTATCTCTAAAACTACATTAACTACTTTGTATTAATTATTAATAGCCCCAAATATGACTTATTGCATTGAGGTCTGGGGTTACACATACACAACAAGAACTAATACATTTTTAAGACAAAAGAAAACCATTACACTCATCGGCCACAAGCCTTACTGTGAGCCTACTAACCCTCTTTTTATCTGTTTAAATATTTTGAAGCTCAAACATTTAGTTTATTATATAACAGTACAAACCATGTACAAATCAAATAACTTTCTACCACATGTCCAGAACCTGTTTAAAATGAAGGAAGATTTTTATTGTTAAAAAACAACAAAAAAAAAAAACTATAAGAACTTTTTTTTACTATAGTAAAAAAAAAATCACTGTGTCAGTGAAAGGAGTAACATCTGGAACAGGTGTCTGTATTTAAGTTTTGTGAGGTAAAAGGGGTCGGTATGAAATAAGCTTCTGTGTCCACATATACCCTTTCAGTCACCAATCAGTCAACTGATTTCTCAGTACTGATTACAGTGTTAGGTTCTTGCATGCTATGAAACTCTGAGCAGACACTCATCATACTCAGTAGCCAAATCACAGGACCCCTTGACTTTTCCTCTAGCACCTCCAGCAGGTCAAAGAACTCACTAAAACAGTATTAACAGCTGTTTTATGGATTAAAATTAAATACAAATAGACTGGAACGCCTCATAGTGAATTTGTTGATCTGCAGACACTTCATATAACTCTATGAACAGGTCAAATGATCCATTTCTAAAAACTTTGGTTTTTAAAATGGCAATTACATAAAAAAAATTACGAATGATCTTTAAAGTAAAATAATAAAATACCCGCAAAACAACAATTTCTTCCACTTCAAATGTATTCAGTTAATGGATCATTAGTAGATGTTAGCATGTCAAAATGCTAATCTAAGATGATTAAAATCATAACTATCCCACATCAAACACAGGTGAATTTAATGTTTTCTGAAGATCTAACTGTACAAGTTTCAGCCTTTTCACACAATAATATAAGAAACAAATCTTCAAATAAATTTCAAAAGCAGAAACAGAAAAACTCAGCAGCAAAAAAATTCACATTTTTAACAACAACAACAAAAACTGACAGCACAGCTCAACCAGGGGCTTGCAGTATCCTCAAAAACCAGTAGAGGGCTGTCTACAAATATCTGTGTTTACATGAGATACTCATACTACCATACCTCTACCACAAGAACATGGAGCACAAAAATAGGACTTTATCATTCAGTTTAAGCCGGCTTCTCATGTCCCATAAAATATGAAGTATATCATACCGTTATCTGCAGGATGATCCACCAGTTCTTCTCTTTCAGACATGGTCTCTTCCTGTTCCCTCCTGAGTGCTTTTATCTACAAAAGGTAAAGTGATGTTACACAAAAATATGCAATAAGCTAAAATTAGTCAACCAGGTGTGGCTAATTTATTGGCATGCTTGCTTAATTACATAATTTCATTTTGACTTTACCTCAGCAATGAAAGCCAACAGCTACAACTAAGCAAATAAATAAACAAATGTATGTAAAATATGGCCAAAGCAACTTCTCTCTTTTTAGATATTAACAACAAAAACAAATAATTAAAATGATTAATAACACATTCTTACCTCCCTTAAGAAGTTCTCATCTCTAAGTCTAGTTCTGAGAAGCAGGATGTCAGCATGTCGACTCTCCTCTGAGCTCCACCTTAGGTTTTGTCGTACAGTCAGAGTCAGGTTCCCCGTGTCGTGGCAAAACCTTAGCAAGCGAGACCGGTCAGCCCACACCTGGGACAGACCTGCTGGGGGTGTGGCTAGAGGGTTGGGTGGACTGTAGGATTAAATGATGGCAAGTTTAATCAAGACTAACATTATGCAAAAACTAAATCCTTCTAGAAACAGTACTAAGTAATATTTGTACCAATTAATGTAAAAGCAAAATTGACAATTTGTAGTCATCATGATCTGAATGACTAAACAAATAGATCAACAGAAGAAAAAAGCAGGAAGAGCCTACAGTTTAAAAGCTACCAGCTTTTTATATATTTGGCCCAGCACCTTTTTGGACTTGTACGCTGTGGGAAATTCAAAGATGTAATTGTTGGTCCACTACAATATTGGACAGATTTGTTGCACATCAAAGGCAGCTTTTCAGGAAAATAACATTCATCAACCGTAAAGCATGGTGGAAGTCATGCTATGGTTTGCTTCAGGTCCCCAAAGAATTTTGCATCTTGCTGTCAACTCATTCAGCTATAAATCCTGGATCAAATCAGTGCTTCAGTATTAAAGTGAAGCCATTATGCTGAAAGATGAAGTTCAACAGGAAGTGGACATTTCAGCACGGTAAGAATCTTCAACACCAATAAATCCACAAAGGAATGATTCAGAAAGAGGAAATTGAAGGTTATGGAAGAGCCAAGTCCAAGCTCAGATTTAGATCCCACTGAAATGTTTGGGGGGGGGGGTGATACCAGCACACTGTTATTACTGCTAAAAGGAGACAAAGAAAGTTTTTTATTTTTTCCCATCCAGTTGTACAAATAAAGTCAATCCACATAAACTAAATCAATAAAAGTTTGTGAAATAATTGGTTACAAAAGTGATATAACATCAACATTTATGTGCAAGTTCTCTTACTAAATACGTCTGAAGAAGTCAACAAACTCCACAGGCCGTACCTGCTTCATCATATGAATAATGTTACTTTCAGGTTCTACATAATATGTAAGGCATTTATATAATAATGTTTTGCATGTATATACTAATGTGTCAGAAAAACAGTGAATCATTTGTCGCTTTCTCTACTTAAAGCATCTTTTAGGAGCTTAAAGTCTTACTGTGACAGCAGTTGGAGGAGCTCAGTGTTGCCTGATGTCTGTGCCAGCTGCAGTGGTGTTACTCCTTCTTCGTTTGGCAGACTGACAGCCATCAAACCCCCAGGCTGGCAAAGCAGCAACTCTGCAAGCCGGTACAGACCCCATCGCACAGCCAGGTGGAGGGGCGACTCTCTGGGAATGTGCTCTACAGATGAGACAAGAAATGCCAAACAATAAAAAAAAGATAACTCTTCTGAGATCAACAAGGGCAAGAAGACTTATGAGTTGTATCACAGCTGCTGCAAGAAAGATGAGAGAAAATTTAAACACTTGGCAGGATGTAAGGGAAAAAAAGAGAAAGGAAACTGTAGAAAACATGTCCTTGATAAGCTTCTAGTGAAAAAAAAGCCCTTTTCTTCTGAGCCACTGCCACATATTGCAGCAATAAAAGTTATTTAAAAATGTGCTTGTTTCTGCGAACCAAAAGGAAATTTTATTTACAGTCGTTTCTGTAAGACACGTTGAAAATATGTTCATGTTCAGTGCGTTTCAGTCTCTAAAATCATAAGTCGCAGAAAGATTGCCAGAACCATGGAAATGCCACAAACAAAGGTTAACATACAGTAGCTACATTTTGATGTATTCAATCCATCTTTTTAGAACAAGTGACAATACTCTACTTCCTAACATTCGTCCAAACAACTTTCACGACTTTCTTCCAAAATGCTGCAACTTTACAATCCAGCATCATATCAGATATCAGACACATTAACAACTCTAACAATCAGGATTGTTTTCCCACCTGTAATAAGATCTGACAACAATCATCTTCATAACAAACTTAAATTGTGGAGAGGGCTGGGGGACAAACACAAGAAATGTCCAAATACACTTATTTAAATAATCATATAAGAACTTGGTTATCCAAAGGTACAAAAATGAGGGGCAATGATTTTTGTTGTTGTTACTGCATGATCAGAATGGTCACTGTCTATATAGTGTAGTGTGGTTCCATTATTATTCTTGATTGATATTATTTTTGTACTTATTAATCTGGAACAGATTAACATGTTATGAAACACATATAGTAGTTAATGGTGTGTGCAAGGGGGTGGGATCGAATAAGTGTTGGTTTCTTCCCACTCCTTTTGGGCAAAGACTTTTTGTTTCTCTTGTATTACAGTTTTTTTTTTGTTTTGTTTTTATATTCAAATAAAACTTTCAATTCAATTCAGAACTTGCGAACTGAGCCTGATGTTTTTAAGGTCAGTGAAGCTTACAGACCTTGTTGATGCACAGATTTGGACAGATCCTATTTGATCTGACTTAGCATCATTTATCGAGACAATACCTAGAGATGACATGTGACAAAAGCTCATTTTTGCACACGTTCAGTTCAAAATGAGTTTTAAAGCCTGCTGGTTACAAAACAATTACATTTTTGTTATTTATTCTTTACGGCTGCTTTAAGAAGTTATTTAAAATGCCTACTCTAAATAACTTCATTCACTCTCACATTTTCTAAAATTTAGGATGTATATTTGTTTATCTATCATTTTACTTTCTTTCTTCTTTTTCATTCATCATTTGAATTTTATGCCTAAAGTTCTAGGTTTTTATTGTACAGCGTCCTTGTGTGATTTGAAAGCCACTTTTAAATAAAATGCATTATTATTATTTATTTCTGTGTGCACTGTAGAAAAATGGCGATTGTTAAAGGAAAGCTGGAGTTGAGGTATATAAAGCATCAGCGGCATTGTTAGCCAATCAACTGTACACATTGAGAAACATTGAGAGGGAGACACTGCAATAAAACAGATTGCCATAACAATATTACTGCTAAATCTAGTTTGTTATTTATGTAGGTGGCCTTACACAAAACACTTGGATCATACAAACCAATGATGGCATCTAGTAAAGCATGGTGATTAGCAAAGACAGAAACCATACACACAAATACACACACACAAACAAACACACTTACCTACAGATTTATTAAGTTCTGCCTGGGGCTGCTTCCAGATGGAAAGACTATTAATCACATTACATGCTGCTTTATTGGGTTTGATAAATTTGACAGAAGTGCACATGTGACCATGTTCACTTCCGATTTCAGTCCATTGCGTACAGAAAATGGGAATGATGGCAGAGGATGTTGTGGAGGACAGCAGGGGTGAATAGTTCACCCAGCTTGAAGAGGACCAGCTTTAAGTTTTCAGCATGGATGGTTGTGGCAAAGCTTGCCAGATGAAACTGTATAAATTGCTCTTTGTTGTTTTTTCCCCCCCTCAAGAACAAAACGCTGTAAACCCCTTTCTTCTTACATTAATTCAACTCTATGAACTTCTAACCTCTCATAAACCAATTTATCTTTTCTCCTGTCTATTCTTATCAGTAGAAATATTTTGTACTACTTCTTACATTTCAAAATCTGGCCACTTGTTGTTATGCAATAAAAAACAATGTTTATAGGCATCCCTGCTCAACAAAGTGAGACCATCCTGTTCTTACTGTCTCTGCTGTGGCTCCCCAGTACGTTCCAGTTTGGAGGGATATCCAGGTTGGCCATGGCCAAAGCCACTCTACGATCCATAGCCCAGCGAGAGCTCTGCTGGCCCAGACTGTAGAGGCTGCTGAGCTCCTTGTGATCCTTGGAGCTCAAACAATGTCCATGGATGACCAGATGCTCAGCCAGGTCCTACAACAGAATAAGGCAGAATATTAATAAATGTATAGCTTATTTAAAAAAAAAAAAGAAAGAAAAAAAAAAAGAAAAAAAGTTTGAACTACTGTTTTTGTTCTTCATTTTTAACTAACTATGGTTATTCAATCTGCAACAAAAATATGTTAATGATTTGTCATATACATTATATATCATATTTATTTATTCATTAGGGGTGGGGAAATTTAATCCAATTAATTACAGGCTTTGTAATTAATTGTTCTTAGTTAATCACATTTTAATCACATAAAAAAATTTGCCCCAAAAAGCAACTTTTTTTTCATTTAAATGGATTTTAAGGGATGATTAAATCAAATAATAGAAGAACAAATTAATGTTGTAAACTCAAGTTCTATTAATGTCTAAAAAAAAATGCATTTAACTTTAAAAACAGTAAATAAAAAAATAAATAAATAAAAAAAAAAAAGAAATAGAAAACATCCCTGACCAAAAACAGAGTAGACCCAAAGTTAAAGCATTATTTCAAATAATTTAACTAACAGCTGCTCTTCAATCAGGAATCTATAACATGTTACAGTAATTTTAAGGGAAAGAGGGGGCTTTGCAGCTGCTGTTAAAAGAGCAGAGAAAACTACTTTAAAAGTCCTCCAAACCACCAGAAAAAGACGCTAAACCTGCTGATGCTCACTGTGTCTTTATATAGACTCACTGAAGGGTCTAAGACATCCCTGAAGTTAGCACCAATGTTGCTAAGTTAGTACCGGAGGTACCGTGTGCCAGGAAATTATGCTCCGCAATTAAAATGCGTTGGTTTTTTTAAACTTTTTTTCTAATGTTTCTGTACCTAATCTTAATTAACGCATTAAAGTCCCACCCCTAATACGTTTACACATATAATATATAATATACACACATATATACACACACACGAACATTTTTTTCTGACAAACACTAATTTAGGTTGAATGAATAGGATCATGTACTGTGTTCATGTGTTGTTGTTTACCTGAGCATCATCATTAACATACTCTAACGAAGCCCCACCCACCCATGTGAGAGGTGTGGTTTCAGAGCGCAGGTAGGCTTGGACAGAGACCACCTCAGCCAGGTTATGTCCTAAAAAGACACAACAAAAGCCAGACTTTATATATAATTTTCTTTATATCTGTGTAACATCTTTACAAAATCACTTATTTACTGACACACCAAATACTCTGGTTCTTTCTTAATCTAAGACATTACAGCACAAAATAAACCTGTCATTCATCTGTCAGGATGCTGACGAAGAATAGAAAGGGATTTTTTTTCCCTTTGTTTAAAGATTTAGAAAAAGTCTAAAATTGCTTCTATTGAGCTCCCTAAGTCAGGAGTGGGCAACCAAGAGCTGCAGACCTGTAAGTGCGAAGAGTTTCCCTGCTGCAACACACCTGACTCAAACCAAAGGGGAATTAGCAGACTGGTGCAGAGTTTTATGTCAAGCTCTGGTGTGTTGCAGCAAGGAAAGCCCAAACACTTAACAGAACTGTGGACTGGAGTTGCCCACCCCTGCCCTAAATAAATGACTAACTTGGAAATTAGCCAAATGTGGAACAAATGCTCTAAACTGTGGCTAAAAATGTTTCCTAATTTAGCTTCTTGTATCAAATTAAATGTCTTTTCCTCTTTTTTTTAATGGAGGAAAAATAGTGTTTCACATTAGCCTAGTTCCTGCAGAACGTACAAACCCTGTCAAATTGACTGTTGTCCGTGTCAAACCTTTACATTGGTTAAGTAATGTTATTATATTGTTCATGCAGCTGTTTCCTTTCTGAGAGGAAGCTGATAAGACTCTGCTGTTCGACACAACTAATCACTGCTGGCACATCTATATGTGCATGTGTATGCAAAGATTCAAATGGTGATATTTCATATGCCGCATGTCAATTTATCACAGACAACAGTAGAATCTGGGTTTAACGTTGCAAAGTACTCAAAAAGATGTGAAAACATATATCACAACGTACATGCACGTGGACATACCAGGCACGATAAAGCAGAGCATAACGTCACTTTGAGCCCTGGTTACATGGACCAGCGTGGATCCTTCCAAAACAACATAGATCTCAGCATCTTCTGGCACCAAGTCTAAACCCTCCAGCAATGCAAATACCTTTGCTTCGCCCTGAGATGAAGAAATGTGGGAGAGGATGAGAGGAAAATAAAGAAGTAAAACACTAAAGACCAAAAGAACCTGATCTATTCCTAAGTACACAGGCTCAATTTAGAGTTTGCCTTTATTCTGATGCAGCATTCTACATTTCTCTAAAGTACACCAAATCCCCTGATGGCATTCCTCGAGGGTACACTAAAACAACCCCCCATTGTAAAAACAAGAATGCCTCAGTGTGTCCTCAGCAAAAAAATCTGCTCTGATCCCAGTGAGCCAGAACATTTTTAGTTTCTGATCTACGGCAACAAATATGGTCATGTACCTGAGTTTTAATATCATCATCAAAACAATGAAATTATAAATCAGTTAATATTGCAGTAAAAAAAAAAAAGAAAAACAGACTTTAATGTTTCTGTTAAGCAGGTTTAAATGGAGTCTTATGCATCTGAGGATTGTCATTTTAATATCTCAATTTGCAATTAGAAAGCTCTGAAAATTTAGTACATGGTCTTCTTTTACAAGACAGAATGTTTTAATCAAAATGTTTTTTGTGCGTGTTTGTGCATGGATTATTGTGTCTCATGTTTTTGTTGGTTTCTTTTCTCATTTGTTTTAAATGTGTATTTTAATATATTGTGAGTTTATTGTGAATTTTGACGGCTGCAAACTTGCCCAAGTTTGTTATGAGAGAATTTTCCTAACTTGTCAAACAAAAGAAAACTGTGATGGACAGACGACCTGTCCAGGGTGCACCCTGCCTCTCACCCGATGACAGCTGGGATACGCTACAGCTCCATGCAACCCTTAATTGAACCAAGCGGTTAGTAAAATAAATTAATTTAAAAAAAAGTTTTTATAGACCAATGGGATAAGATTTTAATACAAGAAACAACTAAAGTTTATCTGCCTTGTGGACAATGTCGAAAACAACTGATATTTT
>NC_136611.1:12780451-12785451 GCF_933228915.1 Telmatherina bonti
TATCACGGGCTAGCTTTATATAAATGTCTTCTGAAACTGATACTTAAATAATGTCCCATTAAGCGACAGAATACATATCTGGGCTCTTTGACCATGTCATACAGCTATTAAAGACTAATTGGCAAACAAAGTAACCTAATTCAACCTAGATATGTTAAACATTAAGCTAACACTGACAGAAATCAAATAGTTTTCGCACTTACCTTCACAAAAATGCAAACTCCGTCAGATAAAAAAAAAACAACAAACAGTGCGTCTGAAATTTCCCCTTTAAACGTAACTAAAAGATTAAGTTAATAAGCCTCTACTTGAGATGCGTCTTCATTCTGCTAAATGCTTAGGAATTGAAGCGACAAGTTGTGTTTCAGCCACCAGTCGATGCCGCCGCTGTCTGCAGCCTGAGCTTCAGCCTCCACTGGCACCACATCACCTCCTTCTCCTGAAGCTTTCTGTCTTCCGTCTGCTCCAATGGAAATTCCTCCTTATACCACTAAAGTTATGGTTTCTTCGAAGATGCAGCGACCTCTAAAGGAAGGTAATAAAAGTGACTTCAGTCTCCTATGTTGAAACCGCTGTCAGCAGTGGAAATTTACCAGTTTAACGATTTCCAAATAATGGTCGTTCAGATTTAATATGAAGAAAATAATATGATTTCTAAGTTTATGTCAATTTTATATAAACACATAGCAGATATGCATAGTCAAATTATTCAGACACTAACATTTACAGTTCTGACAGGTTTTCCAGGAAAAACAATGTTTCATATTCACATATTCTAAGATTACTTGTAACATTATTGAGACTATAGTTATGTCAGTCTCTTACAAACACTTTAATCTTTTAAAAACAGCATAAGGACCAGAGAGGTTAGAGCGAAATTGGATCAGCTGGAGGGACATCCAGCTGCGATTGGCTGACCTGTTGTTTAGCAACGAGATTTCCGCTCATCTGTGATTGGTTAGTAGCATATTCGATGTCTTATTTGACGAAGCAGTGCCTGTACAATCTATGGACATACAAGGCCATAATTCTGTGATTCTTTTCCTGTATTTTGTCTTTTTAGTCATTATTACTGTCTACAACAGTTAAAAAGTTAATTATACTTTAATTTCACAACATTTCTGAAAACTTTAGTGATCTTACTCTGAGCTACATCATTTCTAGTTTTGTTTTTGTTTGTTTGTTTTTTTAACTAAATTGTGGGTTTTGAAAATGACTGAGACCATCTGTTTAAGTGAAAAAAAATTAAGACAAAACATTTTAACAGGCAACGTAGCAAAGACATCAGTTGATTGTTGTGTGACAATATCAACTGTCCACAACTATCCATCAGCTGTTTACAGAGAAAACCATTTACAGCAGAAAGGAGGATTTCTCCATCTGATTAAATCTAGCACCAACCCAACAGAATGTGCTCAGCATTGGATCCTGCTTTAAAAGATTACATCACACATTGACACATCTGAAAGTTAATCTCGGATGCCACGTTGTTGCATGGCAGACAACCTATTTAATTTAGTCTTAAATCATGCAGCTGTACAGAAGAATACTTGCAAGGTTTAAATTCTGTAATCAAATTTGTGCTGGTCATCAATCTACTACTGGAGTCTGGGAAACTCATTATTCCATATTTATTACAAAAAGAACAGACAAACTCCATACATAAACCACAAACTGAATACAATGAGGGAAAAATGCTGAAACTGTAAAAATTTTGTAGTTTTACAAGAGGAAGAAATCTCATCTGTATTCAGTCTGCAGATGTCCTTTCAACTGTCTTGTAACAAAATATTCTAATTTAAGCACTACACAAGACTAGATACTAACCTTAGATCAGTCCAATGATATTTATGTAAAGTCAATGAGTACTACTGGATCATAAAAAGCAGCAGCGTAATACAACTCTTCTTATAAGTGATGTGTGGCTCATCAGCACTCCTCAATTTCAAAATTATATAATAGCAAAGTCTGTGAGAGGGTCTGACATTTTAAATACAAGACTCTAAGCAGATCATGTGCTTTCACTTGAATAGAAATGTTTGTGTGGTGAAGTCTGTGACATGACACTTTCAAACTTGATTTTCGAGTTGATAATTCACTCTAAAAGGAGTTTCTACCCCCAAAACTCTCAGGTGACCGGAAGCTGTGATCTTGAGGTACTTGCTTCTCCCTGAATCAGGCCATTAGACCTGCTAATGCCTGAGCATGGCACCTCCTTCCTAGGGAGGGAGGAGGCAAACATTGTATCCAACATGCCCAGGATCTCCAAGAGATCTCTCTGGTAGTCAAGTTCCTTCTCTAGCAGCTCCTGCAGACGGATGAGCTGTCGGTCCACGACTGGTGACTGGCCGATTACTGAATAGTAAATGTCCAGAATCATCTCAGCAGGTGTCACAAGGACAGGAGCAAATCTGCTGTCAACCAGGTTTCTGGAGAAGAAACAGAAAAAAGAATTTAACTTAGATGGTAAACTTTGTTATCTCGAAGTGATTAGAAAGTTTGACAAAAACTACATTTAATAAAAAAAAAATTTAAAAAGTCAACATGCTCATGTTTATCATATTAACACAATTATCTTATCAAATGTTTTAAAATAAGGCCAAAAAAAATCACTTATCAATTAAAAACCGTTATTAAAATATCAATTTTAAGGGCAAAAGATTAGATCTGGACAAAATAAGAAACTTTTTTGCTTGTTTCACTAATACTCAGCCTATGTTAAACCTGCTTGGTAAACCACAGCCTCCCTAAACATTTAAACTGCAAGTTTGAGTTACCATAAATACATTTTCCAGCACATCTCCCCACATTTGATCCCTACCTCTGATGAGTGCAGATCCACACAGCCCAACAGCCACCTAGTGAAGTTTGCTGACGACACACTTCTGTTGTCCGGTTCCTCCCTGCACCACAGACCTGCTCTGTAGCAGTTTGTGGGGTGTTATGACACTTCCCACCTGGAGCTGAATGTCAGCAAAACTAAAATGATGGCGATGGCCTTTTCCAGCTGTCAAAAGGAACTGGCAGCAGCTGTCACCACCATAATCCTCGGCTCACCAGTAAAAACTGGTGGAGTACAAATACATTGGTACCACCTTCGACAACCAACTGAAGTTCTCGTCTAACACTGAGGGGATCCTGATGAAGTGTCATCAGAGGATGTACCTACTTAGGAAACTGAACTCATTTTATGTCAGTAATAACATCTTACTGACTGTCTACTACTCATTTATTTAAAGTGTTTTAGCTTTTTATACACGCTGCTGGCATCACACCATCACCCTGCATGATAGGAACCGCTTGTGAAAGTGTGTTCCTAGATTATTGGACTTCCTGTCCAGCATCTAAACACTGTGTACAAGCTGCAGGCGCACGCGGCCTGGCTGGTCGCATTCTTAAGGACTCCACGCACACACACTCTTTCAAGCATTGGCTGGCCATCTTGTGAAGGAAATTCATTTCTTCCGCCTGAATACATGATCTTGTTCTTTCGGTCACGACCCACAGCTCATGACCATAGGTGAGGGTAGGAACGTAGATCGAGTGGTAAATCGAGAGCTTTGCCTTCTGGCTCAGCCTCTTCACCACAACAGACCAGCGTAGAGTCTACATTACTGCAGACGCTGCACCGATCCGTCTGTCAATCTCACGCTCCATATCGTTCCCCACTTGTGAACAAGACTCTGAGATATTTAAACTCCTCCACTTGTAGCAGGACCAGGGAGTGAGGACTAGGACTGTGACGATATGCTTTTGTCCCGATTCGATTCGATTCCGATTTTTTTGGGTGCCGATTTGATTTAAATTGCGGTTCTCAAAATTCTTTGATATTGCTGATTTTCGTCGATTAAAAACCCCAAAAAATGTATAAAACCTTTTTTGCTAGTAATTATTCTTGATTTCAGTGAGGAGAAAACAACACAGTAGCCAGACCATCATTCTGCTACTATAATGCCCAAGAAGACCAGTAAAAAGATCAATAAAACCAATAAAAATGACAAAAATAGCAGATTAATTTTATCTCATTGAAAGAAAAAAATCATTTTTTAAAGAAAAAAATCGATTTTAAAATTGTGAAATGAAAAATCCTGATTTTCGATTTTTTTTTACTCGATTTTCCCACCCCTAGTGAGGACCTTAACCTTTGTTTAATTTACCAGTCATGTAGAATTTCACATTGTCTTTGTGTTTTGAGCTTTTATCTGTATCTACTGCTTAATATGCCGCTCTTTGCCCTCTTAATAGCTCCTTAGGGATAAATAAAGTTATTCTGATTCTCGGTCTGACCCTGCTCAGACTTCTCAATGTAGCTACTAACAAGGTGCTGACTGGATACCTGGGTATAGACATGTCCTTTCTGAGATGTCTACTTTTGCCAAAGTCACTTAGATGTTTACCCATATCCATCTCCACAGTTTTAAAAATTGTTGCCCACAAGAAAACCTTTTATTTATTGTCCAATTTAACCTACTCCTTGAAATATTACAGATGCATCATTAGGTTCACCTTTGAGGTATCATAAGATTTCTGCACAATTATCCTGAACTCCAGTGATTGAAGTCTAGTACAATCAGGAAATCTTATCTGCTTCTTACCCAATAAGAAAATTGAGTAACCGAGAGAGCCACAGCTCATCCCTCCCAGCCAGGGCGTTTTTCAAAGTCCCTCTTCGGTCCAGCTCCTTTATAACAGCAACAAGGACTTCTGGCTTTTTCAATCTTGTCCAACTCTACAAGCAAAATGAAAGAAACTTGTAAATCCTTAAATCAAAAATCTTTGTACATATGTTGTAACATAATGTGCAACTTAGTAACAAGAAAGCTGTGTGTTTTTTTGTTTTTTTTTTGTCTGTAAATCAAAACAGCAAACTTAAATGTTCTTAATACTGATAAAAAGATTAAATATTTACCACCAAGGCCTGGTCCAAAGCTTTTGATACATTAAATTTCTTGAGCTGCTTGTCGTATTTGGCCAAATGTTGTTTCACTGGCTTACTAACA
>NC_136611.1:12790451-12907951 GCF_933228915.1 Telmatherina bonti
TCATATTAAAAACAGAAGAGAAATACCTTGTAGTTTTTCCAATAAAGCGTGTCTTGTGTGACTTTTTCTCCAAGTTTTGGATATACTGGAATTTTTGTAGGTTTAAATGAAGCCATCTCTGTGCTTATGGCAGAGCACCCTGTGTGTGAGAGGATACAGCATGTTAAAAAAAAAAATCATATTAACATACAGAGACTTCACACTTGGCTCGTGTTGCATATCCACACTTTTATAAACTTTATTGATTCGCTGCCCTGTGAAACTGATGAGCAGCTAATCAACATTCAACCTCATAAAAGATGTACTTTCCAATATTAACTGCACAAGAGCTTAATGAAACCAAGAAAAACGTTTTGGCACATCAAGACTGACTGGGAAAGGTTTTTATCCACATTGAAACTTTACAGATTACAGCTATGTTAACTCACATGGTTATGTTCATTTATTTTAGCAAAAGTCTGAAAGCCAACTAAGTTATGCAAGAAATAAGCAGAAGTTCTATTTCACTTAAGTTTTGGATAGTGCATAAATAAATCATATTCGTCCATACGTCTTATTTTCTTAATAAACAAACATAGAGTTAAAAGTTACCATTTTGAAAACAGAAACTTGTAACTCAGACACACAACGTGTTTTGAGCCGCACACTTAGCTGACTAGCATTCCCCAATAAACTACGTTCTGGTTATTCTCACCTCGAACTCCTGGACTGGACACTTATTTCTTGAGATTATATGAGTTAATATATGATGATACTGGTATTCATTGACCGTGGACACAAAAACTTTCGCATTTCATCCCCTGATCACGTTGCCTCTCGGCACACAGGAGGACGCCATGACTGATGAGGAAATTACTTCCGGTGTGATATAGTCAAATATTTATTAAACTAATGTTCAGTTTCGAGTTTCTTTTTTTCTTTTTGTTTGTTTGTTTTTTTTACTATAATTGTTTAAACTACTTTGAGTAAGTATACATTTTCTAATCAAATGATCTGTTACAAATTATTTATTGATTTATAAATTGCTTAAATTATATTTAACAATAGTGTTTAAAATATGTAAGTGATGAAGTAAAAAAGAAAAAAGTATTAGGACAAATGTCTAAATAATATACATACGTATGTAACTACAGTAGGAATTTGGAGTTAAATTATGAAGGAAACATGTGTACCCGCCCGGTATGTTTTCCATGTGACTCCGTCACTTCCGGTTGTCTGTCTTTTCTCCGTTCATCGACCCGCGTGTTTACCCATTCCCAGGTCTGTTCACTATGTGCAACATTTTAGCTGCCTCAGACCGATACGATTTTATTCAAGCAAGCACACAACACATACTTGTCACATTAAGTGTTCATAAGCGGAAGAAATATCGGGCGCATTTGAATGTTATTATGAGTTTAAATAGGCCTCAGTTAGCAGATTTACTTGGTTAGCTAATTTAGCCGGTTCACTTGACAACATTTTGATGAAGTTGGGATTAAAAATATGTTCTTAGGGGCTGGGACATCTCACGTTAGGCAGCGTATTATATTAAGAACAACTTGGGAAAAGTAAGCTTGCGAAACCAAATGTTTGCAGAGTGCTCCTAATTGTGGAGAACGTTGTAAGTTTTGAAGGTATCCTGTATTTAGTTTCACGCCTGATTCATGCAAAGCATCAATGTTTTAAAAAAGCGCAGCTATTTTAGACCTTTGGGCAGCTGTACGATCTTCTAGGTTTACTCTAGTGGCAAAACTGCGGGGAGATTTTAGGGAATTTTTACCATTAGTTCTTCATCGTAATCACAAACCTCTGTTTTCCCTTGAAAAATGAAATCACACATTCAAGTAGTCACAAAGTTACTAGGTGTCATTTTGGCGAAATATAAACGGTAATATTTTACATGTTTCTTTTTTTAGAGTCTTACATTAAGATCAAACTTCACCAAACATATTTGTATATTTGTGATATTAAAAGAGTAACTTGATTACTTTTGCCATTAAGAATAAATAGCTACTGAATGTATGTGTTGTCTCTTACATTAGATGAAGGAGTCAATAATGAACCAAGAGAAGCTTGCCAAATTGCAAGCACAGGTTCGCATAGGTGGCAAGGTGAGTTATATGCTTGCTGTCAAATGTGCGTTATCAAATAGTTCTGGTTCACATGTCCTTGCTACATTTTGTATTCTGTAGGGGTCAGCCCGCAGGAAGAAGAAGGTGGTGCACAGAACAGCTACAGCAGATGACAAAAAGCTGCAGCATTCCTTAAAGAAACTTGGAGTCAACACTATCTCTGGCATTGAGGAGGTACTGGGATTTTATTATTTTTAGTGTACAGAAGGAGGGTTTGAAAGACTGGTAAACAAATTCATAGTCATACCATATTTTTTTTTACATGTCCCTCAAACAGTTTATTCATTTCTATTTGTTTTTCATTTTTAGGTGAATATGTTCACAAACCAGGGAACAGTCATCCACTTTAACAACCCAAAGGTTCAGGCCTCATTAGCAGCCAACACCTTCACAATCACAGGCCATGCTGAGAATAAACAGCTAACAGAGATGCTCCCAGGAATCCTAAATCAGCTGGGAGCTGACAGTCTTACCAGCCTCAGGAGGCTAGCAGAGAATCTGCCAAAACCAGGTACTCCCAATCTTCTTGTCCTGTTTGTTTGCATCATCAGTTTTGTTTGCAGTCTATTAATAACTTTCCATCTATCTTCATCGCTGCAGAAAACAAAGCCCCTTTGGTTGCTGCTGAAGAGGAGGATGATGAGGTTCCGGGTAAGGGCATTTACATTTCCCCTTTCAAAGTGAACATTAAGCCTTGGGGGTCATGACGCAGTCACATCACTTTAAATTTCCACTGCGCTATAACCAAAAAGGTTTACTATATTCTAGTGGAAAGGTGATATATTCAGAACCATTTGTTATTTTCTTTGTGCTTTTTTGTAGTTTGGGATTTGATGATTTTTCTGTATTTATGGGTCTAACATGTTAATAAAGAAGGCTTGAGTGAAAAAATAATTATCAGATCATATAGATAAAGATTTGCTGAAAAATATACCGAACATGGATATGTTAAACATTGATTATGTGGTAAATAAATGCAAAATCAATTGTATTTAACAGCCAAAATCAACTTGGGGTTGAGGTTCATTCTGTACTGCATTGTAGTATTTAACTACCACACTAACAGACTTTGTTAGATACAAAAATAAACTGTTTTGTTCTTTTTTGATAGTTTTTGTTATATTAAAATTATAATAATATTGTTTATTACAGTATATTTGTATTCTTCATCTTATACTGACATTTTATGCCTTGATTTGTTCCTTTATGCTGACTTTCATGATTCTTTACACCTCTGTTTCTATTCTCAGATCTTATTGAAAACTTTGATGAGGCGTCGAAGAACGAGGCAAATTAAACATTTCAGAGCTTTTCCTGACTGACTGTATGTTAAGATCATTATTTTGCTCATCTGGTATATCATCATCATGGCTCTAAGAGTTTTTACTTGTAAATGTGTCAAGTGAAATGAAGCGAGTCAAATTGTTATAGCAACTAACCTTTTGACATACTTGCAATACAGTACAAGTAAAAATATTTTTTTAACCCCCCCCCCCACACACACACACACACACATACACACACACACACACGCACACACACACCTAAAATGTAATAATGTAATGGTGGAATTAATTATGTAATAAAGTTTCCATTTAAGTTTCTTTTATATATGCTCCTTTTTTTCTTACAGCTTTCAGGTATTATTCATCTGTACATCTTTACCAAGTTGTACAGTTACAGGAGTGGTAGAACAAAAAAGAACAAGTTTTAGTGGTTCTACTTTGTAACTCTAATCACAACAATTCTGCAGAGAACAGAACACACTTTGCAGCCCAACACAATTTATGATTCTGTGTTAATATATTAGGTCTTTATTAATAACTACAGCAGCATATTTGGTTTAACTGGAGTGTTTTGATGTCCAAACGCACCTGACGCTTCTGGTAATTTCTCTACTTAAAAGAAAACTACACAAAGTGTAATACGTAGGCAGAGATTCTGTTATGTAGAAGGTTGTTTGTCTTATCACACTGATAAAACCTCTGTAAGGTAGCAACCAAAGAGCAGCAAAGAAAAACATGACTAAATCACAAAGCATGTCTTTCTTTTGCTGTTTTGTGGTCAAACGTATTCCACCCAAAAGAAAAAACCTGCTATGACTCTCCCTTTGTTAAAATAATCATGGAAGTCCTGGTAGTTTACATAAAGACAAAAGGGTGTTTTATAGTACCATGCCGTGGTGTTTTTAAGGTCCATTTTAAAGGTATCCCTCAAATTTCTTGACTGATGATTGATAGAGTGTCAATTATCAGCCTCGGCTGATGGGTCCCTAAGAAATTTAAGCTACCTGCTTAACACCCTGCTCAATTTCATTTTGACCCTAGCACAGTTACTCTTCAGACATTATACTATGCATGAAACCCAGATGGCCGCATCCAATACCATTTGTAGTCTACAGTTGTCTTCTTTAAAGTTGATCTAATACCTTTTGTGTCCACTTAATCTTCTCGTGTAATAGGCACTGAGTTGTTGCTATAAATAATTACCTTACAGAAGGGTTGTTTGTGAAATGTCTCGTAAATATGGGGGGGGTTTATTATTCAATAATATCAAAATTGTTTGACATGTCATGGTGCACAGTTCAAGGGACCCGCTTCTCCCGTATCCGCGGCCAAGCCATTATTTTAAGTTCTCGTTTACTTTCAAGTTTATGGTAAAACTAAAGCGTACTTTGGATTTCAAAATAAAGCATCATGTCCGTCTTATTCAAAACTTGTCTAGCAGCATTTTTTGTAGAGCAATAGCAGACACTTGAGTGAAAGTAATATCGTAATAATAATAATACATAAATTAATAAATAATAATGATAAGAGCCCTGCGATGGACTGGCGAGCTGTCCAGGGTGTACCCTGCCTGTCGCCCAAAGCCGGCTGGGATAGGCTCCAGCTTCCCCGCGACCCTGAATTGGAATAAGCGGTTCGGAAAATGAATGAATAATGATAATAAATAAATAAATAAATAAAAATGTGTTGCTCAAAACGTGGTAAGTGCGATAAAATGAATTTATTCAATAGTTAGTCCACCAAACCCATACAGTTGGACCTTATATACTACTTCCTAGGAAACTATGATGTACTTTTACTGTGTACTCTCCCTGTAATCTATCGATAAAATCCCATACACATGGAAATAATTACACTCTCAGCCAACTTTGCAGTGTAGTAAAATCTGTTTCTTCAATAGTTAGTCCACCAAACCCATACAGTTGGACTCAGTACCTCATATACTACTTACACAAAAACTATAATGTACTTTTACTGTAATCCGTTGATAAAATCCCATACACATGAAAAATGAAATACATTTTTGGATGACTTTGAAGTGTAATAAAATTCATTTCTTCAATAGTTATCTTACCAAACCTGTACAGCTGGACTTATTACTTTATATACTACTTGCACAAAAACTATGAAGTGATTTTACTGTGTACCTTTCCTGAAATCCATTCATAAAGTGCCTTGCACATGGAAACAAAATGCATTCTTTGCTGCATTTGAAGTACAATAAAATTAATTTTTGCAACAATTAGTCCACCAAACCTGTACAGTTCTACTAAGGTACTAAGTCCAACTGTACAGGTTTGGTGGACTAACTATTGAATAAATTCATTTTATTGCACTTACCACGTTTTGAGCAAAAAAAAAAAAAAAAGGTTTTATTTAGTTTTTATTATTATTATCATATCACTTTAACAAAACTGTTTGCTATTGCTCTATGAAAAAAGGCTGCTAGACAAGGATTTAATAAGAAAGACAGAGAGATGCTTTATTTTGAAATCTGAAATAATCGCTGGTAGCGGTTGGATTTACCATAAAGTTGAAAGTAAACGCGTACTTAAAATAAAGCATAGGCTGGCATTGCTGCGGATACGCGAGATGCGGCTCTCTTGACTGCAGTTGCAAAGCACCATAAATTGATCCGCCTCTGATTTCAACAAAAGTAGTATCTGTTTTTTGGAGGAGACAACCATTTATATTTCTATTGTGTTCCAAGTGAATTTACTCTGACATCGTAAAATACACTGATACCAGTGCTTCTATTAGCCTCAAGTTTCAGATTTCTCTTGAAACCAAGATTGTGCATATCACACTTGTAGCTGTGAAGGTAGATGGCCTACCCTATCGATTTGGAGTATGTAATCCAGGACGGAGGCAGGAAAATAGGCCTTGCCAAGAAGAGGTGAATTTTGCCATACAAATTTTGAACTTTCTCAATTTAAAATAACCAGAGGATGGCGTTTTGCTTTTGAACACTGCAATATGTTAAGTCAAACTCTTGCAAACAAAATAATTATTCCATGTAATCCAAAATTTAGAAGTTTACTTTTTCCACAAAAGCCCATTTGACATGTAAATTGTTATTAGTTATCGTCATGTAAAACACTACAGTACTCTTTAAACTTTGAAAGTATAGAGCAGCAGCATGTTGAGCTTTGTTTTTCAAGGGATTATAATGTACTTAGTCAACCCATCTCTGACACTACATGTAAAAAGGTTGTTTTGTAAGCTGTACCTACCATCAGTCAGTACCTTTCTCTTTATTTCTGTGTCCTGTGTTGTATACACAGAGGTTGCTTTGTTCTCACTGGGGAAGCCCTTTTTGATTGATTTTTTTATCTGAACTGGCATGATCATAGGGTTTGGCATAGCACTGAAGATTACACATAAAAGAAAGGTTTGCTTTATTATTATTTTTTTTATTTAATATATCTGAACTACATGGAAAGCTATGTCGGATGACTCAAACCATCACTGAACTTTAAAACCAGTGCCAAAATCTTTCAGTACAGCAAAAAAGCAGAAATGTCATATAAAAACTAAAAGCTGGAGCAGAACTAAGTAAAATGTATACTTATATGCTATATAATTAAATTTGTCCATATAAAAAAACTTGGTGAAGCTTCATAATTTTAAAGATGTGGTTGTTTTCTGGCCACTGTCGTGATTAAGTTGTGTGACTGGTATAGTCACTTCTTGGGACAACTGAAACTGAGTCAAGGACTGGTTGTCCTTGACCAAGTGTTGCTGTACAATCCTCACTTTTCTCAGTTCCTTTTTTGAAATGAATAATAACCCTACATTGCCCCCAAATGTGTTTTTCATTTGTAAATCATTGTTAATAAAAGCAACTGCTAACTGTTGTAACGTAACAGTATATTTTTCAATGTGAGTATGTCATGCAACTGTCCCTTTTGTTCTCAACATAAAACTTTAAATATTGCCATTTAAGGAACTGAAACCCAACTATTTTTGATCTAACAGACTTCACAGAATTTTAGATCACTCATGTGTTTGCATCATGCATGTCATGCTGTCGAGACTGAATTTACCAAAGTTTCAGAGGGACTAATCTAATTGAAACACTGAATATTAATGCAGTCTTCACATTGGCTGAGCGTGGAAGTACTTCACACACACTTTAACACATGACTTAGGGATATGATCCGCTGCACTTTAGGTGAGAACAAATACATAAGCCTGATAAACATGTCTTTACAGTTTTTAGTTCTGTTTCACAGGTGACATTTTGTCATAAAAAGTAGGGTTGCCCCGTATGTGAGAAATGTTAATGTGGGGAAAGTCCTGTTGCCCCTCCCTGTGTGTGAGTATTAAATATGTACTTTTGAGCATGGGATTTCTGGGATTTAAGGCAAGTATTAAAGATTATAAATACCTTTCAGCTGATGGTTTTCAACACTTATTTATCTTAAAAAAAACAACAACAAAAAAAAACAACTTTCAATAAAGTAGATTATTGTTTTGTCTTTTAAGCATAGGAAAATAAAATAAATGCTTAATTTTATTCCCCATTGCTAAAATCCACATATACAAATTCTGTTTTGAATGACGGACCTTTGGGAAAACAAGATTTACATAGATGGAGACAAGCAGGAAAGCATTCACAATATGGAATCAGCAACCAGTTTTTTTTTTTGTTTTTTTTTTTTTTTAAATTTGCATCATTAAAAATGGACTTACGCAACTTTTTATATCAATAATCTTGTGTTGGAAATGTAGAATGGAGCCTAAAATAACCTTGAGTTTTAGGAAAAACTAAAAAATAACATGTGCTTCTGTGTGTATTTATGTGCAGGTATCTGTTCAGTTGGCATGACACTGTGTTCAGATATCTGCTGTATTACATCTCAGATTAATACTGCAGTCTTTCACCTCAAAGGCCAATGGTAACCCCCCACCTCAGTGTACACCCACACTTCTTATCTCCATGCTCTGTAGAAACTCGCAGTCTATGTTTATAAGTTTGACTTGCAAAACAGAATAGAGGAAATGCAGTCTGCCATCACCCTCAGTGGGCTTTCGTCATTTTACCATATTGGTAAAAAGACGGTCCCTCTCTCTCACTTGCTCTTTCAAGGCATGACAGGGTGATGATGATGTATGCTTTACATGATGATATAAAAGTTGAAGTCGTACACAGTTAGAGAATACGTAACCAGATTTCTCTGAATCAACTTCTGCTCTTGCTTTTTCAACATTGAGTTCAACATCTTCTCCAAGGTAAGGATTAACTTCAGAAAGTCAAAACAGAGTATTTGCGAATTTTATATAGCTTTTTTCCCATTTTTATTAAAATCATACTCAGAATCTGGTTTATTAAGGTAGCATTTTATTGTATATGAATATATACATTTCGTAACTTTGCTATTTTAGTCATTCATTCTATTTTACTGTAAAACGTTTGCAGGCTAATCATTTAGACAGTTGGGATATCTCAGTGACACTCACATTTAATTTCCAGCAAAAGATTAAATTATCAATTGCATATCGCAGATTTTAAAGCAAGTAATTGTATTTTCAACAACTCTGTCATAAAATCCTTTAGATGACTATGTTGGTGTGGATTTCTGCTCTGCTGTTCATCAGCCTCTCAAGAACACATGGACTCGAACAATTCCCAGAAAATTGTAGGTCTTTCATCCATGTGATTGTTTTATTATTATTCATTATAATTTAACTTGATGTATCTATATGTCTTTTTGTGTGTGTATCTGTGTGGACTTTGTTGATATGTGTGTCTATGTTTTTCCAGTTGTGGTGGCAGAAAGGGACAAGGCAGAACCAGTCAAACTGATCTGCCATACAAAAACTGAAGGACCTGTCTTGTGGAAGTTTGACGGTGAAGTGGTTGAACTGGAAGACAACTTTAAGATGGAGGGTCAAGATTTGGTTGTGGCGAATGTAGAATCACCTATGTTGGGAGAATACAGCTGCTGGAGAGGGGAAGAAATGTTATCATCCACCTATCTGCTGCTCAAGGCTGATGAGGAGGACAATTCAGGTGAGATCTCAACTTTTATTCTTCTTTTTATACTTTAAATTCTTGATGCCTGGTGTTTCAAATTTGCATCAAACCACTTTTGGCCTTTATTTATTTTATTTCTTTTCATTAAACTAGTTTTTTTATTTATCTTTTTCTGCTCTTATTCGCTATTATATATGTATTCTTTTTATACTATTTAGTTAGTTAATCTTTACACTGTTATTCATCTCTTTTAATAATATTTTATGTGATTCCAATCTTTTTCTTTCTTGTTCTTTTTTCTTGATTTTTCCCCCCATTATTGTTATACAATTGCCAATATATTCACCTATTGAGGGGTAAAATGATTGTGATCTTTGATATGACTGAATTAAAACAGTTGATGAGGCGAGACTGTGAGTTTAAATCACCTGTAACAACTGACTTTCTGCAACCATACAGATAACTTTCTCAGATGTCGTGCAAAATCTTACAACTGCAACTTCACCTGCGACTGGACTGAAAGCAGATACGCAGCAGTGCGCCTCGGACTTGGCAAAGACTGGTAAAGAATCTGATAAACTGGTGGACAAAAGTATTGCATATATGCAAGTGTAAAATTTAGATGAGCAAGCAAATATCAATTTATATTTTTGAATAATATATTTTGCTTTGTTTCATGGTTTGTTATTGCAGCAGAGATGGTCAAAAATCTTGTTTTTGGGAAAAAAGTAGAGGCCAGCTCCAGAATGGGGGATTCCAGTTTGTGCTGACACACTCCCTCTCACCTTATTCTGAGGAAAGCACCATGCTTGAACTTACTGCTGAAGCCATTGTTGACCAATCCATCTTCAGGAAAACCAAGAGCTTTTATCTCAGAGACATTGGTAAGCTGAGCAGAACTGAGCAACACTATGGGTATCCAGTCAGATTTTATCAAGTAAACGGTCTCGTTTAAAAAGTTCACAGCCTGTGTTGCTCAAAACAGAATAAAAACCAAATGGCAACATAATCTTGAAAGATAAACTTCATGATTAGTGTTAATGATGGGGTTCCTAAACTAAATTTTTCAACAAAGCACATTTCTAGCCCAAACTTAAAATAGCAATATTTTTTATCTGAAGTGTAAAAAAAAAAGAAAAAAAAACCAGATCAAGAACTACTATCTATTTGCATGCTTATAAATCTATTAATGATGCTTTAAAGTAAATATATTTTTCTATCTAGTTCAGCCTGATATGCCTCGGATCGTCAGGTGTCAGGAGGTGGATCAGGACTTGAACGTGACCATCGAGCCACCTTCCAGCTGGTCAACTCCTCACAGCTTCTTTAGCCTGGAGCACGAGATTGAATACGTGTTCAAAGATGATGGCAAGGTACATTCAACTCTAAGCAGATAGAGCATCTGGAGTAGTTTCTGTTGTGTTTTACATTTCTGATTTTGTGATCTTTCTGTCTTCAGACGGGACATTCTTCATCTTCTCTCATACCGAAGAGGATCAGTAAGCTGAGGGCTCGCTCCAGAGACCCGCTGGTGCTCTCAGCCTGGAGTCAGTGGACTCCATGGAAAAATGTAACCCACTGAGATTATTTAAACCAAATACTGTCATCTTTTGCTCTTTCCTAAGTTCCTATGTCTCTGCAATGTCCTGTCTTCAAATCCTTTTTCATGTTTTTCTGTGTCTATGCTGGAGGTTGGTTTGGATGATATTGTTTGACTTTATATTTATTTACAGTTGATTGGGGGAAAAAAGACAACAACAAAAAAGAAACCTATTTATTTTATCTATGATTGTACTAAAACTATTTATTTATTTATATATATATTTATTGTCTATTTATGTGTTGAATTCTTTTTTAAAGTTAAACTTTTAAAAATAACACAAAAAACATGATCTGCTCAGCACAGCTGTTCTCTTGTTTGAGGGACTGGTAAACAACAGAAGTCATTTTAAGGGTCCAAAGGAAATGTAAATGTAAAACTGAAACAGCCTCAGTTTAAAATATACATTAAAATTGCATTGTTAAGCAAGAACATCTAAATGGGGAAGTTTTATATGTTTAAAAATTGTCCACAATTTTGCCCGAATCAGGAATTAAGCTTAAAAACTAGAGGAGTTTAATTCAGTTTGACATTTAGTCTGATTTTCATGTGTTATCTTTCTCGTCTCTGTTATTTCTGTATGTGTGTGTCAGTGTTCCTGTTTATTTAGTGGTTTTTAGCTGAGCAAACTATTAAAATAGCTTTGTGTTTCCTTCCTGATATATGTTCCTTCTTTATTTGTGTTGCTGTACTGTATGCAGTGAATGACTTGATAAACAGAAATACCCTTTTTCAAGAAATACTGAGTAAAACCACCTTTTATTTTCTTTATGGATGTTTGAACACTAGATCCTTATGAATGATAGTTTTGAGACCAATAGACTTAAAAATGACCAATAATGTAGTTTCTGTTATTGTGGTTAAAAAGGAACACTTTCCAAGAAGCAAAATCAGAGGCTATTGTTTTTAGTTTTTTGTAGTCTCTTTTATTTATTTATTTATTTTTTGTATTTAAAAAGGAGGCTAGTTCTTTAAATTAATGATCACCATTTTGTCTTCCAATACTCAAGTTATGGTCAGTGTTGTAAGCAATGGTTTGGGGTTTTCACCATCTTAACCTGCACTACCCATATTCATATACTTCATTTCTGATAAGAAAATAGTTTTTATTGTAGATTTCCAATATTTGACCATTTTAGTTAGTTATGAAGACGAATAAGTCGTTTTTGACAATGGATACTTCTTATTTTACAACCCCATTTTTAAAAGAGTTTAGACACTGAGTAAAAATAATAGCATAATGCAATTGTTTGCAAATCACATTGAGTCTTTATTTTATTATGAATAGAACATAAACAACATATCAGATGTTAAGCCCCAAATTTACTAAGTTCTGTAATTGTCTGGAAAGTTTTAGGATAGGGCTGACCATCCTATTCTTGTCTAGGAGCTCAAAAGTCCTGGGCCTCCTCTTGCCGGATATTTAATTTAATTGTGCCAGATATTTCCTATTGGATAATTGTTTGGACTACAAGCAGGCTTGGTCAGCACTTGGACTTCTCTTGCGTGGTGCATCCCATTATGATGGATGCAGCATGTTGTTTAATCACTGTCTTTATGAAGCATGCAAGGGTTTTTTTGAGAGGGACGTTGGGATGAGAGCATACTTTGCTATACAGCCTCTTTTCAGCATTCATGGTGCTTCCAAAGATGTGAATGCTGCCTACAACACAGGCACTAATGCAACCTCACCTGAGATGCAGACTTTTGAAGTGTCCACTGATAACAAACTGGGTAGTCCCTCTCCTCTTTAGGACACAGTGTTCATGGTTTCCAAACAGGATTTAAAATTCTGCTGACCACAGAACAGTTTTCTACTTTGCCTCAGACCATTTTAAATATGTGGCTTCTTCTTTGCATAATGGCGCTTCAACCTGTTTTGTGGATTGCATGGTTAACTTATAGACTGTAATTTCTGGAGGTGTTTCTGAGCCCATGCAGTGGTTTCCAATAAAGACTCATACATGATTTAATGTAATCTTATCTGAGGGCCCAAAGTTCCCTAGCATCCAGCTTTGATCTTTGGCTTTGTTTCATGCACACAGACATTTTATACATGTTACAGATCTGTTGTTATTTAATGTAATTAATTGTCATATGCTCCTCAAGTTGTTTTTAATTTGTGCCTGCTACTTTTCCAACTTTTTGTTGCCTTGCTTTAAATATTTTTTTATGAGTTGTTCTAATTAAATTCACAATGAGCCGATATATAAGACATGTACATTAACTTGCATTAAATTGAGGTTAACTAGCAGTCAAATACATTTTTGCACAGTTAGCTGCCATATAATAGAGAAACATTTTTCAAATATTTTATAAACTTTTCAGGTAAAAGTCAAATAATAATGTCATCACCCACAAAAACCAATAAAATCCAACTTTTTTTTTTGTTATTCATATTCCAAAACATTTAAGCTACATGAAACTGTGTCCACATAACTGATCAACAATAGAGAGATTCCTTCATTTCTCATACTCTGCACAGTAAATTAAACAGTTTTACAGAGAAATAACATCCCTCATGTAGATGTGAGACAACTTGGCACTGACAATGAACAAACAATAGTTTTCCATGCAGAACTCTTAGCAATCAAACCTGAACTTACTTTGATTTATTAAGATTTATAAGATTTACAATCTCATCTGCCTACTCCACCTAATTTACTCTGAACTAATTGCAGGTGACAATTGGGAAAAATAATCCGTGCCAAATGAAAAAGAGATCAAAAAAGGGCTTCAAAGTTGCCATCAAGGACCACAACAGCAAGAAGAAAAGGGCTGGGAAAAAGGACAAAAAACACAAGAATGATGTCTGCCCATAAAGCCACGGCCATCAGGAGTTAGTTGTAGATTTGCACAGAGACTGGAAACTGTTTTGCCAGTTAACATGCTGAGAATAATATTTATTTATATAACAGCTGGGACCAACGCATCACAAGTAATTGTAATTGCAAAAATTATTAATGTCAGTTATGGTACCAAATTAAAGTGGACTCCTTAAAACTAAAGACATTCTCAGGAAGTAAATATTTTTTAAAGTTTATATATATATACTGTATTGCACTTGATGATAGAAGAAAGAAGTCTATGCATAACATGCTGTGATATATCTGCCATAAATAAAACCTGATCTTCAAAAATGTGTTTCTTTGGTTCTTTTATAGACTATCTTATAGAACAAAAAAACATTTTTAAAATTTGTATTGAAATGATGAGAATTAAATTAAATATAATGTATTCACTGAAAAGGATAAGTATAATATAAATAATAGACTTTTGTATCATTCTTCAATTTTCTCAGATTTTAACATCAATGTTTGTTTTTTCATTGAGCCACAGTTATTTAGATTATCAGTACCTTTTTCTGTACTACAGATCATTTTAATTTACTTAAGTGTAAACCTGGAACACAGATTAATTGTAATGTAGCTTTGTGTTTGTCTCTAGACTGCTGGCTTAATTTACCATGAGGGTGGTAACCAATCTCAGCGGGAAAACAATTTTTCTAAGAAAAAAAATATTTTGATACATTTGTATAAAGGTCTGTAAATGGGGGTCCACTTAGTTGATTTTCGCCCCGCGGCCGCCTAGTAGATGAATCCGTCTCTGCAACTCACGCATGCGCACAGAGAGCAGCGCGGAAGTTGCTAACCTTTGTTTATGACACCTGCTAATCAGTAATAATCGTTAATCGACCTGTGCGCAGTTACAAATTGAGACAATACTGCTCTCAAGTATGAAAGCACGCTGAAGTTAAATGCAAATATCATCAGGAAATAATACAAATGTGTTGCCATGAAAGACATGGCTCGAACAGCAGCTTATATTTTATTCCTCGGCAGCGTTTTTGTGCAGTTCAGTCGCTTTTCAGGTGAGTCAGAGTTTTAGATTCTGGAGGAGTGTTTCAGTCCTGCAGGTTAATTAATCAGCTAAGTACCGATGTTAAAAACTGCTTTGGAAGTTGCACTTAAAAACAATCATAAAAAAGGTTGTAGTCACATTTAGCTATTTACTTGTTGGATAAAGATACACACAAGATTTTATATATATATATATATATATATATATATATATATATATATATATATATATATATATATATATATATATATATATATGCGTGTATATGTGTATATATATCTATATAAATACACGCATATACAGAGAGAGAGAGAGAGCGCTAGCTGCAGTTATTTTCCCAGATATAAACTTGATGTGGTGAGTTGCTTTTTGTTTATTTTTGCTTTTCCTCTTCCTAGGTATCAGAGTCAATAATCTGCTGTATTTCCGTGTCATCCGTCCAGAGGAGATAAGTTACATTTTCAGTGCTGCACCAGCTAAAGACTTTGGAGGACGTTTTGTAAGTCAAATTTCCTGTTTAAAATATGTTTAAGCTTAATATCTTTTAATTTATTACACAAACATGACTGCCTCAGAACTGTATATTCTCTAATCGCATGGTCGTCCCTATTTTTGTCCTCAGACATTGTCTTACGATGAGATTTTTCTGGTGCCAGCAGACCCTGCAGATGGCTGCTCGGAGTTGACCAACAGAGAAATTGTTCAAGGACAAGTAATCCTGGTGGAAAGAGGGTATGTCAGTGCACCTCTCCTGTTCTGTCTGTCCTTGCTTCCTCTTGCTTGCCTCTCGGATGGGAAGCACTTGTGTGTGCAGATGGAAAACAGGATTATGTATGTTAACAGAACAGGTTCAGTGCAGGAATTGATGGGAATTCTGTATTGTAATGCAAAGGAGAGGGAGAAATGGATAAATACTGAAGTTATGGTTTTAAATTCTGCATGAGTAAACGGAAACAGTGGTAACAGAGTACCTTGTAAACCCAGTTTGGGTCTGTGGCCCTTTGTGAGAAACATTTCAGTTTTACATGGTGTGTATGACTCTTTCTCTTTGGCAAAGCATAGTAAACTTTACAATAAAAAAAAAAAAAAAAATTTTTTTTAAAGTGTACGTAGAGTACATGTGTCATACACTCTGAGCCGTTCTTTGCTCAGTAACACAAACAGGAGAAAGAAGCTACATTTCTTTGTGTTCCAGCATTTAATCTGACAAATCAGATCCTCAAACTCTTGTCTGGTAAATCTTTGTTAAACTTCCAAATAAGTGGGTTTAAATTCTTCCCGGTTGCTGCAGATGGTTGGCTGAGGGTTGCTGTTGTCTCATAAGTTGAATTTACTCTGTAAGAACCTTTTTCCAGGATCTTTTATGGGGGGTTCTTTACTTGGCCTCTGTCTCTGTAACTGTAGGAAGGAGGGATTAGACAGTCCTGGAGAGGAGAACTTGACCCCCAAAAAGGGCCTTTTTAGGGAGATAAAACCTTTGAGACAGTTCTGAACCTTAAAGGTGGAGTATGTAAGATTTTCAATATTTTCAAAATAAATTAACTAAAAAAATAACTACAATCTTAATTAGATAGTTTTTTTAAACATGTAGGTTCCAGTCTGTCCATATTTGATGCGTTATTAAATTACAAGTTTAATTAATAACAAATACCCTTCTTAAATGTTTGCCAACCAGTCATTTGTCATTCAAATATGAACAGACTGGAACCAACATGTTCAAAAACTATATAATTATAATTGTAGTTATTTTATTAGTTAATTTATTTTGAAAACATTGAAAATCTTACATACTCCACCTTTAAGTGAGACTTCCCAGGAGAACTGAACATTTTTTATTTGTTGAGTATTCATTGCTTTTTATTTCTAGCTTACTTACTGTTGGATTTAATATCCACAGTGACTCACAAAATGTAACTTTAAAGTTGTGCCATAAGAGCAATTGTTAGTTTGTCAGCACAACTTTCAAACATTTATTTTGGGACTTTAACAGCCGAGAAGACAGAACTCCGATTGGGACAAGAGAGCAGTTAAGTCAGAATAATTAACCATTAATTTCTTAGTGTTTCACAGCAATTTTACTCTGAGATGCAGATAAAAACCTGGAGAAATGTAACATTTTAGCTAATTTTAAGCAAATAGAGGTACGGAGCACACGCATGCTTTATTATGTGGAACAACAGACAGAATGCAAACCGCAGCAGTCAGCTGACTTCCAGAGGGAGTTCTGCAAATATGTTAGTCATGAAATCAGAGAAACAAAATGACCTGAAGGTACATTCCCAAAAGTGTTTGTGTCATTGTTTAGACACAGGTTGACAAAATCAAACCCTCACCTTTTCTGTTCTTTGGAAAGAACATATGTGTAAAGTAAATTGATAGTTTGGCCCGATGCTGTGTTGAATCCTGGAAGTAAAAACAATATTTAAGTGGCTCCAATAACAAAGTTAATACATCTAGCCTTGTTTTAATATGCTTTTTTTTTTTTTTTTTTTTTTTTTTTTTTTTTTTTTAAGCAAAAACCAGCAGTTGTTAATGACCCAAAAAAAGTCACGTTTTTTTGTCCTGTTTAAAAAAAAAAAAAAAAAAAAAAGTCTAACCCAATGCATTTTGATTTTAGTGAATTTCACCACAGGCAACAGTTTTTTTTTTTTTTTTAATTTATAAGGACAAAGTGTTAACATGGCATACTCTTCTACATACACTATTAAAATGGCCGGTCTTTATCTTCTGTCACTTCAGAGGCTGCTCCTTTGTGCAAAAAGCCAGACATGTGCAGGACGCTGGTGGAAAAGCTGTTCTGATTGCTGATAATGCAGAGGACAATGACAGCCAGTATCTTGACATGGTCACTGATGGAAGCACAGACAAACTAAGCATACCCTCTCTATTCTTGCTGGGACGCGATGGGTAAGACATAAGAACATATTAAATACTTGTTCAGACCTGTTTTTTCTATTTTTTTCCCCCCTTATCTTAAACATTTTCTAACTGCAAACGGTTTTCCTTGTATTCTAGGATGATGATAAGACAATCTCTTCAAAGACAAGCGCTGCAGTGGGCTGTCATTTCAATTCCTGTCAATGTTTCCACTCTGGCTTCATTTCCACTCAAACAGCCCCCATGGACACTTTGGTAGAAATGACTCAAACTTCTTCAAATTCTTTGTTTTTGTCATAGTTTCACACATAAGAAACTCAGCTGTGGTGAATAAGAAAATTAACAACTGTCCAAATGATGAGATCATACTTGCAGCCAAATATATATGGAACAAACCATCTTAAGGAATAAAATCATCATTTTATGATGCTGCTGAAATAGGAAATTATGACTTGTTTTACAGAAAGTTTTCCAGTACTTGTGTTCATGATGTGAAACCGGTTATTTAAATAAAAATTAATCTACACAACTTGGATCCACTGTGAAGCAAAACATCTTTTCCCATGCAGAAAACAAAAATAAACTCACTTTGGTTTCCATCGGTAAGAAACCTGAAAGAAAAAGCTTGGCATTTTTGTTTATCTACATGAACTTGAATGTTTTGGAAATGTGATGAATTGGCATTGCTGTTGAGTATTTATCGCCTTTCTATCAGTCAGCTGAGCAGCTGCCTGTCTTCATGTCTTTTTAACTTCATTCACTAAAGTCACTGTTTTCAATACTCAATACAGGCAGATAAACAGGATGAGCATGACAGATTAAATAAGGGTTAAAACAAAAAACAAACAAACAAAAAAAAAAAAGTCTCACGGAAAAGTGGTTGGTCAGCCATCAGCAAGAACACCAAAAACACAGCAAAAGGTCAACACATCATTTGTGGGGCAGTATTCACCAGACTTAGAATTACTCCTAAAATACTTCTAAGAGGTTATGAGTAAAAGAAAATTCCTCGCTAAAAGCTGCACTTATAAGTGTCTCACACTTAGTGTAGAACTGAGTCTTCTGTTCTCAGCAGGGTTTCGATAGGGCAATGTGCCGCAAAGATAATTTTAGATGACTTCACTTTTACTCCATTGAACTGACCCATTACTGAATGAAACCGTGTATCTGTAAGGAAACATCTTAGAAGACACTTAAAGAATATGGCCCCTTATCTAGAATTATTCTGAGTACCTTTTATGTTTACTGACTTAAGTTTCACTGTGACATGTTCACATGTCAGCTGCTATTATTGCACAATCACAAAATGTGTTTTCGTTGCATTATAAGTCTCATCACATGATGGTGCCACTGAGTCCTCTTCATACACTGGCTGTCCTCTTGCATTATCAGAATTATACAAGGGAGAAACACAACATTGGCTCATTTTTGTGCTTATTAAAATATTTTTTCACATGTAGCATAATTGGAAGGTTGTGACTAATCAATTGATTTTAGTCAGAATTTCTAGCATGGATTTGACATCTATTTAGCAAGGTAACAGATTTATAGTGGGGGTTTTTTTGTGTGTGTCCTAGAATTAATGGTTTTTGTTTTTAATGTAAATTTGATCCATATCAAAAGGAAAAGTGTTTATTTCCTATGAGTGCTTAAATCAGTTTTGTCTTTTTCCAGCGTGAGTTTATGCTGGTTTCCACAGGGATCCTGGGATCTCAGGCATAACTGTGAGAATGAAAAGAGAACAAACCTATTTAACGTAAACAGTTGAACATTTTATGAGGATCAAAGTAGGAGTGTCAGACTGGCTAAGTAGGAAGAGACCCCCAATTGTTTCAAAGTAGCATTCTTTCTTACATAGGCCAGTCATCTAAGTTATATCTAACCAGTTATCCCATTAGAAACTGATTTCTTTTTTACATCCTGAAAAAGGCTTTATACACAATAACATAATTTAATAAGGAAATAGTTGTTTGCACTTCACATTACATTTAAAACTTTCTGTAATTTAAATGTCACTTTGTTCAGTCTCATCTCTGACATAAGGGAAAAGAGATGCCACACAAGATAATTCTCTGAATTTTTACAAGTGTATGATCAAGTTTTGCTGTCACTGGTTCGAAACATTCCCACCACCTTAAAAGATGCAGAAGCAGGAAGAAAAGAAAGGCAACAACAGGAGACTCATCTTCATGTCATTGCTTTATGGGGTTTGCTTTCCGACAGGAGCCGATTCTGAAACGGATCAGAGTTTTAATAAGCAGAAGCTGAAAGAAACCCCGAGTGTCAATAATCTGTCCAGTCACATCCCACGCACTCACCTCCTTTTGCATCTTGGACACACGCGGCCCCACACCGTCTTCAATGTGGCTTCTCTCAAAGCCGGACTTCCCCAGATGTACACAGACGGAGTACACACCGCATTAAAACGAGCCAAAATAGCGAATAGATTCGTGGCCTCGTTTCTAAATGTCAACCCTCCTCCAGCTAAAAATCTGATAAAAATATTCACAAAAGACGGACACCACAACACCAAGAAGCTGATGACAACAAAGATGATGATTTTCAACGACTCTTTCTTGCTTTCTCTTTCTGCGCTGGGGGGGTCTCTGTCAAGCTGGTACCTCGCAACCACATAGAGTTTGATAGTCATGACTATTTTGGTGAACACAACGAGTTGAAATATGATGATACTAAATACAAATAAGTCTATAGATTTGGAAACTGGCAACAAATTCCTGGCAAGCAAGTGAGCAATATTGTAAACCCAGCAATAGATGTTGATGCTGATCACCATCTGTCTTGTTATGAAGCGACTGTAGATGAATGGATGGCACACAGCAAAATAGCGATCAAACTGTGCAAATAAAAACGTTAGTATGTTAACCCCAAGGAGAGACGACAGTACATTGTATGTTCCGTTTCTGGAAGGATAGCCCTCCTGAACATCAAACAGACCGAGATAATACACTGAAAAGCCAACTAAAGTATCACAAATACTAGTGTTCAGCATGAAAATATACCGGTTCTGAACGCGCAGCGCTTTAGTGGCCGTGATGCCAATGACCACAGTTCCGGCTACCAGAACTGTAGTTGTTGCAAATAATATCTGGAAAATGAAGATGAAGTAGTCCTCGGGACTGCTGAAGTCCACTGAAAGAGGGACTCCTGTTTGAGAGCCTGTCATGTTGGAAAGGCGCATGGTTAATGGCTCTCTAGCGCAGCTCATTTTCATATACCGGGAAGTCTCTGGAGATGGGGTCACGTGACCTAATGTCTTATTCCACATTGAAAATCAAATGTTGAGGTCTCTCTTATTTTTTCCAAGCCAGATTTTTAAAGGGACTGTGTTTCATCATTCTCCCTTACGAGAAGCATTGGCCTGCAATTGCGCTTTTATTCAGCCAAACATGAACGTGTTCCATTAAAAATGTATATCTGCTAGAAAATATGGCCATGCTTATTCCATTTAAAAAATATTACTTCACTACATTAAAGCAAAATACTCTATATAGCATAAATTGCTTCATATACAGTTTGATAACTATTTCATTAGTTTGACACACAAGTAGCTAAAAAAAAAAAATCTGAAAATACCAATAAACATATTTACATTGATTTATGTGTTAAGAAACCACAAAACTAACTAACTAACTATATATATATATATATATATATATATATATATATATATATATATATATATATATATATATATATATATATAATTTATATCTATTGTAGGTTACGTTTCAGATCGACAACACGTTCCTTAAAGGCTAATTTATTCGGACTAGTTGTCACATTGCTGTCACGAGCTGCTCATCGTGAAATCATCTGGTTCAGTATTGGAGTTCATTTGTCTTTGAAAAGCGTGCAAAACATGTTTTTGCATCGTCTTATTGAAAAATGCGTGCACATCACATAGTTTTCCTCAGTTAAACGAAGTTGCCAGAGAATAGGCAGTTAAAAACCTTAAAACTACAGTTTCCTGGTTAACTTCACAACTTTTATGACAAACTTATGCAACACAGAAACAATCTGGCATCGTTTTTATTGGTCGAGAAATGGAAAATTAAAACGAATCTCGAACTTTATTTTCGGTGTCATTTAACTTACATACAGACTTACTGTATTATCCTTGGTATTTATTCATACTAAATATTTTAAAAGTCCTTAAATACTTCAAGGCATGATGGAAAATATTATGTTGGGGTAAATGGGTATCCGCATATGTCGAACTTTAGGGTAATCTACTAAGAACAAAAAGGAAGATTGTCATCAGAGTGGAAAGACTAAAGTCACAGTTTCTTTTATTAGATTTTTGGCATCATATCGGTTAAGTTCAGCAAATAAGCGTATAAATAAAATATTTCAGTTTAAAAAAGTAATTATGAGTGATATGAACATTTTTAAAATAAATTTTAGTTTAAAATATTTAAATATTACTATTAAAAAATAAATAAAATGTTGAAATTGATAGTTATTCACACGTAGAAGTCTGGGTGTAACTTTAGGTTCAGAAAGTACAACAGAAAGGCTCAGAAACCCTTTCATCGCCGTTCTTTCAGCACTAAACACTCACAAGATATGCCACTATGGCTTTTTTTTTTTTTTTTTTTAAGTATTTTATTACAACAAAATATTTACTATTGTCTGTATTCTAACAATTTTCAAACCACCATTTCATGTTGTGATTGAGAATTCACGTTCATTCCAAACTTTGAGAACAACTGTCTGGTTATTTTAATCCATTACTGCTGAAAGCAGCTTCACCAAAATGCTTTCCTCCACAGATGAATCCAGCTCTGAGAGAGAAAAAGAGTGATAGGAGGAGGATAAAGAGGGTCTTACAGTGATTTAAAAAAAATAATAATAGTAATAAAATAAAATGTAAAAAAAAAACAAAACGTTTTAAATAATAAAAAACCGAAAAATAAAAATGAAGATAGAAAATAAATCAAATTAAAATTAGGATTAAAAATAAATACAATTCAATGAGCTTCTTTGTATTCATACAGAAAAAATTAGTTTTTTTAGGTAGCTAGAAACTATAACTTTTTTGGTTTATTTAATTTTATGTCTCTTTTTAAAAGACTAGCCTAAATCTCTAGGTTAAAGCTGCACAGTATATTTATTATAATAATTATATAATATAGTTCTACACTTATTATTATTATTATTATTATTATTGTGATTTATAGTCGCCGTGTTATCCTTTCCATAAAATGCAATAGGCCTACAACACCTTTTTAGGCACACTATAGTGCAAATAACTAAATCTTCACCATGTTTTAAGAAATTGACTCGTGAATGTCACAAAATGCAGCCAGCATATATAAAAACAAAAAGAAATTAAACAGTGTCTGCAAGACAGCGTACAACAGCAGTTTTCAATGGGAATCTTTACGGTCCTGGTAAAATGGCAAAACAGCTTTTACCATCCCAGCGGAGAACTGTGCAGCTCTACATGCAGAAATATACAAATGTCCCATGAAAGGTCTGCAGCATATAGATGAACATTGTTTTTAAGATCAGTAACATTAATTTTCTTTAACACTGGGTAAAAAAAAGTGCATTAGAAATCACCATAAAAGATTGTCATTTCTGTAATGATACAGTTCCATCCCATCAATTTCCCTTCATAAAAGATATTCGGACTAACATATAGTCAAATCAATCAAAATGCTTTCCAAGAAGATAAAAACAGAACAACACAAACACAAACATAATGTTTGTGTTGTCCGTTTGTGTTAAAACGGTCTTTTTAAATTAAATGTCAAAATGAGGCCAGATGACCCCAACTAAGAATGTTATCAAAAGAATCGATATAGCATCTGACAAGGGAAACATAAGAAAAGATTACCACGTAAAAACGTTGAACGGAGCAATGTGATGTATTGGAGTCACTCAGAAAACTAGATATAAAATTCACATTATCAATAAGTGAAGGTTTTGCCAAGCCCGTTTTTTCCTCATGATGCCTGAGAAGATGTTGACTCTGGCGGCCTGGTCATCCGATCACATTTAAAGCCAATTCTGCAAAAGATATGACGGATCAGACCATTCTTATATTAGAGACAAATATGAAGTAGAAGGAAAAGTGTTCAGAGTGCTCCTACCTTGCCTTGCACCTTTGGCAGACCCTCCGCCACACTGTCCTCCAAACGGCCCCCCGCAGCGCCGGACTGCCCCAGATGTAAACAGTGGAGGTGACCAGCGCGTTCATACGGGCCATGATAGCAAACAGGTTAGTGGCTTCATTCCTAAACTTAAGACCTTGGCCAGTCTGCTGTCTGACAATTATGTTGACAAAGGACGGACACCACAGAACAAGGAAACAAATGACCACGAACACGATGATGCGCAGCGACTCCTTGTTGTCTCTCTCGGCGCTGGGCGCCTCTCTCGTCAGGTGCTTCCTGGCTATGATGTATAATTTAATTGTCATGATGATTTTAATGACAACTATAACTTGCAAGGACATGACACCAAACGCGTTTATCTGAGCTGCCGTTGAGATGGACACAATGTTCTGCATGGTGAGGATAAAGTACGTATACACCCAGCAAAATGCGCAAACTGCGATTACAACAGACTTTGTGATGTAGCGACGGTAAAAGAAAGGGTGACAAACCGCAAAGTAGCGGTCAAACTGAGCAAAGAGGAATGTTAAGACATTAACGCCTAGAAACGATGGTAAAATGTAGAATGTCCCATTCCTGGATGGGTAACCCTCTTGGACGTCGAAGAGGCCGAGGTAGTAGACGGAGAACCCTGTCATGGTGTCACTGAGGCCCGTGTTCAGCATGAATATGAAACGGTTCTGGACGCGCAGGGACCGGGTGGACGATATCCCGATGACCACCGAGCCGGCGACGAGCACGGCACTTGTGGCGAATAGCATATGAAATATGAAGATGAAGAAGTCTCCAGGCGTGTCGAAATCCACCGACAGAGGGACGGTGGTGTTGAAGAGCATCCTGACTCTGGACGGGGAGATGGCGTTGATCTAATTTATACTAGAACAGTGGTAGCCGACTCGTTTGTGTTAAAGAAGCAAACCTCCCAAAGGACAGGGGCTCCTTCATAAACAAGAAGCGCCTAGCAATCAATAAAAACCGGGGGGAAAAAAAAACAAAAAAACATAGACAGATATATAGCAAATAGCCCAACAAACAAGTTGGCGTTCCAATGAATTATATTTTAAATATTTTTCCCAATTAAGAAATGAATAAAAATGTGACAAATTTGTACATTCATCTTATTTTTTTAATTGAGCTCTTTAATAACACATTTATTTATGTACTTCTCCATTTTTACTTTCACTTAGTTTATTTGTTTGACTGTTTCATTCTTTTAAAAAAAAACATCCCTCCTTTAGTTTTTTTGTCTGAATTTGTTTTGTCGTAAACTGTTTCCCTTTTATGTTTTCTGATGCACACAATCTTCATAATTACTTATTTCTGTTTTTTATTGCCATCCAACATGTTTTTATTAATTTCTTTACACTTTTAGCAATTCAGTCCATACATCCTCATTTTGGTCGAGGATATGTGAAAGTGTTTTTCCTTATTGGTAGACCAGTGTGACAGAGAAAATGGGGTATGTGTAATTATGGGTTGTTATTCTTTGGTTGTCCTGTTACCAGACTAAGTCGTCATTTGACATGGTGTCAGAATCAGTCCACGACTGAGGAAAGACCAGCGCTGAAGTAGGATTCTGAATTTTAGGCTTTAGCTTGGAATGGCAGGTTTCTCCTGTGCCGCACTGCAAAGAAGCTTGATGAGGACAGAATTGTCCCATGTGAGCACAGTGATATTTCTCTATGGGGTACAAGGCATAAAATGTGCCATCGGCAGACTAGAGGGGCTTTCACATGGTGTTGCAAAAAGTTTGATGATCTGGCTACTTTGTGGCTACAGACTTTGAGTAGACTATACCACCCGAAGAGCAAGTCTATAAAAACAAAGCCATGCACATTACAGGAACAAAATGACTGAAAAGAAAACAAATTAAAACAGAACTGGAGAGATAAAGTCTAAAGGAAAAATATGGCTACAGTATGTTGAAAGGAGATGTGCAAGATGTGGAAAAACACAATAGGTGAGAAAGCAGACTGCTGTGCAGAGAAGATGCAGCAAGAGGGGAGCCGTTAAGGTCTGATGCAACAGGAGAGAAAAGGTCATTCTACCTTAGTGGATTTAGTGCACACCCCAGAAAAAGAGCAATAGATAAAACACCATGCCAACTTTAAGATTGATAGAGGAGCTGATCATGGTGATAAATTCTAACACCGCTGGAGAGGGAACAGGGCTTAGTTAAACCATATTTAGTTTTAAAATGCAAAGCGGAAACTGCATGAGACAGGTTTACGTTGTTACTAGCCCAGCAATGAAGCAGCACTGGGACTCAGCATGGAAGAAAGTAGAACCTCTAAGTGAAGCATTTCAGGAACATGACACACTGAAGACGAAGTTGGTCAAACTCTGCGTGCATATGAGCAGTGCCCTAAGCAGTAACCACAGCTTGGATAGTGTCACTGCTATTCCAAAGTTAAAGAGGAACTCTGCAGAATGCAGGATCTGATCAGTCAACGGACTGGTGCAGCCCTAATGGTGCCAGTGGTGAACCCAAAAGGAAAAGTGTCCATGTAGACGTGAAAAGGGGAATGAACAGGTAAAAAGAGAAAGAAAGATGATTGTCGCCATTGATAAGGTCCTAGCAAAGCTAGCAGGGGCAGAAGTCTTCATCCGCGAAGCTTCAAGTGGATTTTGGCAGATTCCTCTGTAAGTGAAAGTAGCATGCTGATAACATATGTAAGATCATTTGGCAGATCCCAAAGTCTTCCAAAGGCAGATGGTGAAATACTGTCAGATCTTGAGGGGGGTAGAGGTGTATGTGGATGATGTGATTGCATTAGGTCTGTCATGCTGGAACATAAAGTACGACAGGGAAATGTAGCCTGTACGGAGATCCCACGAGTCCAGTGCTAAAACTGAACAAAGACAAGTGAAAATGGCATTTTGTCCAGGGACGGTCCAAGCGATAGCAGACCTGTCAGCCCCATCAAATCTGACAGAACTAAATTAGCACATGAAAAGATTTTGTGGGGAAATATACATCCTACCCGGCAACTCCTCAAAACTAACGTGGTATGCTTCAGGGATGAACCACAAGAGAGAATGTTCCACAGTCTCAAGCAAGCTTTGATGAACACACCTGTGCTGCTATATTATGATCCGAACAGACCAACAGCAGTATCCACCAATGTCAGTAGTTATGGGCTTGGAGGAGTGCTCTTACAGCAACATGAGGACTGATGCAAATGTACTGCTTACTGCATTAGAAAACAAGTGCAGAGACTCAATATGCACAGTTTGTAAAGGAGTGTCTGGCAGGTGTCTGGGCATGTGAACATTTTGGCAAGTACCTGAGAGGCATGGACTGCTTACTGTCAACAAAGCCCTGATTCTTGTGATCAAAACCAAAGAGCTGGATACTGTGCCACTCAGGTGTCAAAGATTGCTTGACAGACTCATGAGGTTCAGTGCTGTTGCAGAGTATGTACTGGGAAAAACACGAGTGGTGGCTGACATGCTGTCACTGAGTCCTGCTAACTGCATCACAAATAGTGATACAGAAGCAGACATCAGCTGCAATGTCAACTACTCCATCATGAGCAACATACCAGCATCCAAGCAGAAGCTGGATGAGTTTAAGAGAACAACACTAGCAGACGGTGAACTGCAGTTAAGATGATAGGAAATTGATGGCCAGACTAGTGTAAGTACATCGGTGAGAGCCTACCAGTGTAAAAGTGATCTATGTGGACCAGCCTCCCTGGGTTCACAGATTCTGATGAGTCACATATTTAGCTGTAACACTAGAACCATTGGTACCGCTTCTCCTCGGTCCACAGCAGCTGCTTCCCCCAAAGAACAGACTCCTCACGGATTAAGGAACTGAATTACTTTATTTTGCAAAGTCTGTACACATAATTCTGTACACATATTCTTAAATCTATATTAAAAATTATTTAAAAGTACCGCACTTATTCCAGCATATGATAAAATATAAATTAAACAAAAGCAGCACTTTTCCAAATCGCTTACCATTTGAACAAGTTTTTTTTTTTTTTTTTGCTTGAGATGTTTCTTTCCTATGGGGATTAAAACCACTCAGGTGACGTGTTTCTGTGTTTGCTACATAAAGCAGAACAGACGTAAGTCACCCTGTGCTGCACAGTTACAGCTGCATCACTGCCACTCAGAGCGATGGAGAGCTAAACTGTCAGTCATCCTGCGCATGCGTTTTCACCGCACCGATGAGAAACAACAGCTATGTTTTCTCTCTTGTGTTGCCGCTCACAAGCTTTGGCAACGTTTTGCTGTTTCTCTTTAACATGTTACTGGCTGCAGCGATTATTTTCCTAAACGTGTCTGTATGTCTCTCCATACTGCTGAACGGTGCGCTGCGCAGAGAGAACCGCTTCATGTACATGCTGAGCACCTGCTTCAGTGACACCTGCACAGGCTTTTCCTATTACTATGTCGGTGTTCTAGATGTGCGGGATGCTTTTGATTCACCTACTAGAACCTTTTACATTGTTCCCACATTTCTGGGACTGTCTTTCATGGCTATTCTGGCTGCACAGGCAGACAGGTACCATGCAGTTGTGTCACCGTTTAAATACTCCCACCGGATGACCCGAAACAGAACTCTGCTGGTCATCTTGCTCTACTGGGTCTATGCGTTCTGCATCGTGGCTGCGCACAACTTGGTCACACTCGGGATAGCCAGGCAGATCACGAGCATTGGTACGTTAGCAGGGAACATAATCACAGTGGTAATAATGATAGGGATGAATGTCAGGCTGTTCATCATTGCCAAGTTCTAGTTGGAAAGGGAGCCGCCTTCAGAAGAGAGGGATAACAAACGCTCCTCTGTGTATCTCATACTAGTGGTGGCTGTGTTTTTCTTAGGGGCCTGGATTCCCTTATTTACTCATTTAACTGCTTGTAATTTCCTGGGCACCCCTTGCTACAACTCTAGAAACGACGGTACTGATCCTCTTCGCATTTTACCCAGGATTAATGCAGCGTTAACCCCCATACTGTACCTGAGAGGGTGCAGGGCGCTTAGACAGACGCTGCTCACCAAAGTGTGGGGGACCGTGTTGGAAAAGAAGGTGAGAGGCAGATTGTTGTGAGGTAAGAGTAAAAGAAAATGCATTACTTTGATCCATACACACAGTGTACATATATATGTGTATGTATATATATATATATATATATATATATACATATATATATATATATATATATATATATATATATATATATATATACATATATATATATATATATATATCCATACATATATACATATATACATATATATATATATATATATATATATATATACATATATATATATATATATACATATATATATATATATATATATATATATATATACATATACATATATATATATACATATACATATATATATATATATATATATATATATATATATATATATATATATATATATATATATATATATATATATACATATATATATATATGCATACATATATACATATATACATATATATATATATACATATATATATATATATACATATACATATATATATATACATATACATATACATATATATATATATATATATATATATATATATATATATATATATATATATATATATATATATATATATATATATATATATAGACAACTCTTTATTTCTTTCTTTACTTTATCAAACCTATATCCATTGTCACACAGAGAAAGATAATCCCTCAAAGACACATTGTCTAAAATATAAATAAAATCTGATTTACTTTACTGGTCACATCTTTGCTGTTGGACAGGACGCGTTTTCATAAGTCTGAGTTGTCACACAGGATGCAGTTTCCCCAGCAACCACACAGCGTCAGAAGAGCACTTTGGCACACCGCCATCACCTCTCTATCCAGGAAACATTGACCACAAGCACCAAACATGAGAGATTACGCTTTTGATGTTTTCTGATTTCATTGTTCAGGAGCCATGAGCAGTTATTTATCCTCTGCAGGTTTCATCAAGACTAAAGGCGTTAGTAGATGTTTATTCATTAGCCGATGAGGGTGAAACCCATCAGTAAGGTTGGTATCCTCTTTAAAAAAAAAAAAAAAAAAAAAAGGGCAGGTGGGTTCTCTGTTGTAAGAGGAGGAGCTTCCTATCACACTTCCGCACATCTGGTGCCCACTTTCTAAACCTTAACGTTACCGTAACTTCTCTCTCTCTCTCTCTTTGGTTTTGCTGTATGCATGTGGTTCACTTTAAAGTCTCAAAAATCATTCTGGTCACTAGATCTGTTCACAAATCATACCAAAGACGTTATCAAACTACATTTGGACCAGGTGCAGACCAAACAAGCAAATACAAAGACGGTGGATGGATTTTCTTAAGGACCCTTTAAAATTTTCAGGCCACAATAATTGGCTTAAATGATAAAGTGGTTTACAATGTTAATGCATCATAAGGATAAGACGTTGCATATGCAGTTTTGCCAAGTGACACCTTGAGATAATGGAAATATACATTTAATTTCAAGCCTATGTTGACTTTTGATAGAAGCTACATGTCCACCTGTAATTTGCACGAAAAATCAAAAGCTTTCTCTCACATGATCTTTTTTTCTTTTTAAACTTTTCTTTGTATTTAGAAAGTACCAACAAAATAAATAAATAAACGTGGAGTCATGTGTTTTAGTTTTGCAGTGGAGAGCTGCATTCATTCATTCTGTAGACTTTAGTTTCGCTGCTGTCGCACTGCTAACAGACAAAAAGGCCATTAAACAGTTTGGAAGCAACAAATACCCTTCCTCGTGTCTTTTCCTCGTTCTGCCATCTTGCAGGTAAAGTTGCCAGGGGTCCTGGTTTGAGAAAGTGGCCAAACCCTCCCTCAGTGGGGTGTTTTTTCTCTCTGCAGCGCTTTGGGCTGGTTTCTATTCAAATGTGGGTCAGGGGTGAGGAAGCCTAACGTCATAAGCTTGCAACATGGCGTCCCGAAGGCTGTGAGATGAGCAAGAGGATGGTAAAGAACGCTTGAGAACGATCCTACCGATGTAATAAGGTATTTTAAACGTGCTATTTCTTCTTTCAGGTTTATTGTGGATAGCGGAGCTGTTTTCATGCCTAGTTTTGTTCACGTCGGTTCCTCCCAGCTGCAGCAAGAATCGCAAGGTTTTTCAGCGTTACTGTGGTGTATTTTTTCTTTCCACGGCGTGCCAACAAAAACGGGCTTTGCTGCTGGTGCCTGTTCTCACTCTTACACCATCCTGCTTGGTAAATGGACAAATCTTACATTGTTTAAAGCAAGTTATTAAAAAGTATGATTTTAAACGGTAAAATATATACAGTCTGCGATTATTGTAACGTTTATTTTGCGTCGTAACGTGACTGGAGATGCCCCATTGAACGAGCGTGTGTTACCAGATAATTACCAGGCTGGCAGAGCACATCAGGCGACAGAAAGGACCCAGAAATGGTCTCTCTGAAATGTTGAGCTCCTTTTTTCTCTGGTTAAAAAAAAAAAGCTGTGATGGCAGTTGCATTATTTTTCAACATGTGATGACGAGCAGAATGACTCATTGAAAATGATTTGTGCATTGTAAGCTGATCATACTTTTTCAAAAAGGAATTCACTTTTTTTTTTTCCTTAAAATGTGAAATTAAATGGCATATACGCGCGATGTTTTGCGCTATCACCCGCTACTCAGAGATATTAACAGTTGCAGCCGATGCCTAATGGTGTAGCCTGTATTGTTTATATGTAGGTTAAGCCACCTTGGTCTTAGGTAGAGCCAAAATTAAAATGATTGAACAGTATCGACTTGCAAACGTATCCAATATCATAAAGGTGCAACAAACTCAAGTTTGAAAACGTACTTACATGAACATATATAAATATATAAATTATATATATATATATATATATATATGTAAATAATGTATGAACCTTTGTGTGGGTGTATTGTCATACCATGAACTCAAACTGAAGTGTTTTAATGAAACTATGTTGCATGACATGGATTTATGACCGTAAGATAATTGCTCAGTCCAAACAAACCCCTCATCAGAAGGTCACGTCGCACATTTTAATTGTTAAACCCAGTTCAAACCAAATGTATTCAAACAATGTATGTGCTCAGGTGTGAAGGCAGCTTGGCTCCCATTGAGATTAGTGCTGTTTAAGTACCATGCCGATAATAAGATACAGGAATGCTTATAATTTGTTTTCCCTTTATTCACACTTATTTTTTGTTACAGAATTATTTAGCCCTAAGTGATTACATAAAATAAATGTTGAATTATAACTTAAGAAAAGGGACACATTGCACTTTAGGGTTTTATCTACAACTTTAGTAGCCCATTTATGTCATGATATATGTTACAGTCTCTAAATGGAGTTCTGGTATTAAAAGGGCCCTTTTTTATTATTAATTTAAAGTAGCTGAAGCCACATGTCCTAACTTGCATGTTAAATATGATTAAATACTTCACAATATTCTTGTTTGCCTCCTCCTATTCAAACTTTTTGTTGGCGTTCAGCTTATAAATATTTTTTCCTCAATATTTGTAAAATGTTGACTTAAGAAGGTTTTGCATTAGGATAATATGAATATACAGTCATCTGTTTTCACTGCATGTTATCCAGCTCTGAGTGGCAGGGTGCTGAAGCCTATAATATGAAGATTACAAGATGCTAGTTTGACTGGTCACACCCAGCCAGAAGTGTAGTAGGAAGTATTGGGTTGCCCAGTTTGGTTTGCTGGCCTCAAACTATGTCTGAATTGCATTTTTCAGCATTGCAGTTGGAAAAACCCCATTTCGAAGCCTGTACAAGTTAAATCCAACTACAGTTTAATCTAACTGGAAACAGGAATGGGACTTCTGGCTCTACTGCCTTAAACATTTGATGATATCAATGGTTCATCTATAAGAGGCAGTTTGTATTTAGTGCATGCAATAGCATTGCTTTATAAAAATGTATCTCATGTAAACTAGAGCAGATATGCAGAAATGTAAGTGGCCACTGAGAATGCATTATTTAGACCTAGTAGCAGATAAGCAGTAAGCTGGAATCTTTGTATCGTCAAGTTAAACTTAAAGAGGATATGAGCAGAAAATACAGTAACCTTTTATTTTTATGGTCTGTTGTTGTTGCTGCCAGTTAAGTAGGTGACCTTAATATCAAGGGTCAAACAAATTCATTCTGGCCATAAAAATGACCCAGTCAACTGATCAGTGTGACGAGTTACATTGATTAATATATGGACGGCAAATTCTGGCCTGGAGGGTAATTTGAGGCCAGTGTGTGTTTGTGTGCCTCATGATCTGCTGGTTGCCTCAGCTTTCTTGTCCCTTCCCCTTTTCAACATATACTCAGCATCCTGTGTACAATGTGCTCATGGCTTACTGTGGTATGTGTGGGCAGCACAATGCAATAAGAAGGCTACTTAGGCTATATGTTCTGCTGACATGTTGGACGAGGACTTATAGATTGAGTGAGGCTATACAGGTCGGCCTGCTTTTCTCTGCTCTGCGCTGCCTGTTTGAGGGGCAGTTTGGTTTGTTCAGTGGATAAAGCACCTCAGGGCAGGGTTGTTGTTCTTTAAGAAGAAGAATGTGGAATGTAGCGCTGATAGCCAGAAGGTTATGCAGTGTTTAGGGGCTGGAGGAAGAAGAGGAGGTGGAGAAAGGAGGGAGAGGGGCAGCTTCTGTGAAGCCTTGGATCACACAAGCTGTCTCCTCACCCGACCTGCTGTCCTTAACCAAACCATTAGGCACTGGGTCATGTGGGCATGCTGCTTTTTTTTACAAGCCGTCTCTGTTTGTGTGTGCGTGTGTGTGTGTGTAGGTGTTATCTCATCAAGTTTATTTATCAAGACAGAGGTCCCTTTATCACATCAATCATATGTTCAGTTGTTAGAGAAGTGGTTGATTACTTCACATCTGAGGGAACACAGTGGGATACAGTATGTATGGGTGCCAAGTGTTAAGCAGTCCTTCTGTTAGTTAGTCTCGGTGAATGTTTTCAGTGTTTATTTCAGTCTTTATGTAATTTCTCCAGGGGCCACTTTGGGTAAGCCACAAAATGCAGTAAAGCATAGATGAAATGGAGCAAAGATGCACACTCAAACTAAACCCATTGCTTAAACTCTTCAGTTGTTCTTTTTCACAATGATGAAATGGTCGGATGCACATTGATGCAAATCATTTAATACCTTAAACAGCTGGATGCTAAGTGGAGAAGTATCCCAAATCAGGCTACAATCCGTGTTTTTACATGGGAGTTATAATTCCTCTTTAATTCCGAATAAAAGTTAATTCCGCTTTAAACTGATGAAAAAAATACCATGTAAACACTTTACTCCGAATGCAAATTTCTATTCAGGATTAAACAAGTTACGACTGAAAAGACGGGAAGCAGGAAGTCACCTTTGTTTATTTCCGGTATACATCCAAACCTGCCGCACTAAAGAGGAATTAAGTGAGGACGTGTTTCATGTAAACCTTCATTCGGAATTATTATCCTCATGTAAACTCATAGGAGAATATGTTAATTCAGAATTATTTAATTCTAAATTATTAATTCGGAATTAAAAAACATCATGTAACTGTACCCATTGTAAAAAGCATACTGGGTTTAGCCAGGTCATTGTAGGTAAAAGTAATCTAAACACACACGCATGTAGGAAGAGTTAAAACCCTTTTTTAGCTTGTCATCTTCTCATGTAACAACATAAAAATGTCTCTGTAGACTAAGATAAACTAAACAGAGAGAAAGGCCAAAAACAGCTTTACATCAGAGGCATTTCTGATATTATGGATTTGCTAACGCACCCTGACTTATCCTTTTTTTTTTTTTTTTCCAAAAGGCTTTAACCAGAATGTGTATATTTACATGAGGTCAGTGCAGGGCTGTATCAACATATTAGAGACCTAAAATGGTTTTCATGTGGATATAATCTGTCATTTACATCTTTAATACGTGTAATTAGGCTTTTTAAATATTTTTTATTGCAGCCAATCATGACCTTAAGTTGTAGGCAGACAAAATCTTTATGATAGAAGTTTCTGGATTTCGACCCATTTTAGGCAAAACATCTGTAGCTATCACACTGCAGATGATATGAACATGTGAAATCCCGTTTTCCTACTGCTTTTGTTAGATTTAGCTTTCACCTGAGCTTCTTTTAGTACTTAAAAAATGTGATGCATCTGATGCATAACACTCTGCAATCTGCAGTGTTAATGATATCTGTGTTTTGTTCAATCTTGGGCAATTTGTAAGAAGAGAAGTGCTCCAAATAAAATGCAATGCTTGATTTTTGACTTAGCTTTCTGTACATTATGGCTATATATTGGTATATTTAAGGTGCACATACAGCTCTGCCCCTCCTCCTATGATGAGATGAACGAAGCCCTTTTCATTCCACTGCACCCTGGGCATGACTTGTTCATCTGCAACATGGCTGAACTGCCTGACAGAAAATGAGTTAATTGGAGGGGTTCTCCCTAGACTGCGGCATGTTTCTCCCCTTCAGCAATGCAGCACTGTGATTGTGCACTTGTTCAGTTGCAGCTTAGATCCAGCGGCCATGTAAAAATGTTACGTCTCTAAGACAGAACAAATCCATGGTGTCTCATCCTAATGTGTTTGAACATTTTTACTACAGCCCATGTCATTAACATCTTTTCTGCAAAGATTATGTTCAAAATGGGATCTGTGTCCAGAATTCCAGCAGATGCTCGGCATCAAAGCCAATCAGACGCTTATGGACTATAGCCATGTTTATATTTCAAGCTAAAGCCACAGCAAGTAGTTTTTACTTTAACTCTATAAGCCCTGGAAGAAATCTGGGTATTGGACTCTTCATGTTTAAGTGGCGGAAGAGCTGCATCCTAAACAATCTCTTCGTTTAATCTTTATTTTTTTAAAAGAGGTTTTAATAAATTCTCACTTATCCTGTTAGTTCGTATACTTACATCATAGCCTCCTATAATGTCTGACCTTAAATGGGGTTAGAACATAAGGAACCTCTTGTTAATACTTTGTAACACTTTGCATGTGCCGAATAGACTTTCTAAATGAGGTTTTGCATGTGTATATGTGACACAGTTCAGATAGGCAAAGTATTATTGTGGCAACAGTATAGCAGTATGGGAAAATGCATTTTTTGACCAATCCAAAGGTAATATAAGTCTTCCAGCTTCTACAAAAGCAGATAGACTGTAAAACATGCAGGTGGCAAGAAACTGTCAGCTCTCGCACTCCACAGCTTGCTAATCTTAAATAGAGTTGGACTAATTTTCCTTCTCTACTGCATCTCAAGCATACTAGAGTTTAAAAAGTCATGATTTGAAAATTACTTGTTATAACAGCTTTTAGAAGTACTATCTCTCTGCATATTCCAGGTTCTGATGGGGCCTAATATGCAGCTCTAACCTCTTTATTTTAGTTTATAGGACAAATATCTGGCATATTAATAAAACAAGCAGTTATTACTACATTATAGAAATTTTGTTGCAGACATTGTGAATCTAAGATGGTTTGGCTTGTCATTTTGGTTAAAACGCGTTATCATGTATCCATTTTTGCATTTTGGTTTGCAACAGATTTAAAAAAAAAAGAGGCTGTTAAGAATTTAGATCTAGTGGTGAAAAATTTTTTCAAAGAGATGATGTTAACCAATGATTTGGTGCAACAGCGTTAGCCACAGATCAGCTTTGGAGCTGTAATTTGTCACTAAATGTGTGATTAAAAATCCTTGGAATGTTTAAAAACAATGTTTCACAAAGAAAAAAGTACAATTTATTTCAATTTTTCTGCCAGTTTATACTTCAAAATTTTAAATAATTTGTTGATAATTTGAGAAATTTGGATAAATTTCAGTGCGTAAAAGGGAAGGGGGCAGGACTTAGCTGGACTCCTGTGAGCTTGGATTCCTTCAAAACACTGAATGACTTCAAAACTGTCTTTCATCAACAACGGATATAACCACATTGATAAGAATATACTGTAGAAATGCTTTATGAAGCAAGAAAAAAAATTAATATATGCGTTCACAGAAGCCACTTAAAATGCTAACGTGCAAAACAGAAGCAACATATGTTGCCTTCAAAATGACGTCTTTTCTAAGGATGTTTATTCCTTTTACAACAGCGATGACCCTGTACATTTGAAGTGTTTTCAGAACAAAGAGCCTGAAATGTTTCAGTACTTAGTATTGTTAGCAGGAGCTTGCTTGCATTTTTAATGTTTATTAAAATACATGGCAATATTATTAAGAATTACTTTTTAAAAAAGTATTTTTGCATGCCTGAATACAAAAAAATGTAAGTATTAACACATAAAATGGCGTTAAAACAAAGTATAAAATATTTTACAATATCTGAAATAAAAGCCATAGAATATTTCAGAAGAGCTGCCACAAACACGTCAACATGTTTGGGGTACTGCTACATTGATGTAATGGCACATGCAAAGTGGTTTAGCTGGAAAGTCCAGTTTTTTTTTGTTTTAATCTCCACTTTGTGTCACGAGCCATCCTTTACCTTATTTGAGAAACAAAAGTCTGATAATTGCTGCACCCACGAGTCCTGCATGGATCAGCCATATCTGTGCAGCAAGGTCAGCCATGTTGAAATGGCTCAGAGGTGGTTGCTTGGTGTTTGTATTTCAAACTGGCTTTGCACCCCCCCCCCCCCCCCCCCCCCAAGACCCCTCCCCCACTCCCCCTGCCCACCAGCATACTCCTCTTTCTGTGTGTCAGTGTGTTTGTGGAGTGCATGTGTTTAAGTGCACCGTCTTTCAGTCCGTGCAGACATCCAGGCCCTCCTGTACATGTTTGCTGCTTCTTCAGTCATCGTCTCTTCACCATTTGTACAGACTTCAGAGAGTTTAGTGACGGACTGAATCAGTTCATTTATGTTTTTTTTGTTACGTTTTTTCCTTTTGGTTTAAAAGAAGCTTGGTGTCAGAGAAAAACGAAGATGTACAGCCTAAGGTTGAACACGTTTTTAAAATTCTGCTCAGTCTTGTTTTCTTTCGGGTTGCAACCAGTGACCTTTCGCAGTCGTAGGGTGTGTTTTGTTATTGCGCCACAGGACTTTGCCTCACCTCTGCCCTCTCTCTTGGCTCTCTACCCTCTGCTCAGGAGATTAGTGCCACAGCCTACTGCGCCCTCAGTCACCTTCCTTGCACAAGCACTGACATTGTAAGGTTTTACGCATTTGAAGTTTAATCCATAAACTCCTTGGAGAAAGGATCCGAGACAGGTGCCAGTAAATTAAGTCAAACCTGATCTGTGAGATCTCTGGAGACGTCGCTTCACTGCTTGGGGTGCTTTGATGCTCACTGTTTTACAGTAATAAACAAACTTGCAGCCACGTTACGATCCAATCTGTCAGTTTTGTGATGAATATATGGGCCAGCCCAGATTCTCAACTTCTGAGGTGTGTTCAGGTTGAGGCTGTAAAATGAGGTTGCCCCTTGTGTGATCAAACCTGTGTTTTTTAAAAGGTTAACACTGCAAGCAAGGTAAGCTGATCCTGTGCTTGAAAGGCGACATAAACCCTGGTCTGTTAAAGTTCAAGCCAAAGGCTTAGTTTGATCGGTATGCGGTGCCATACTTGGCATGAGCAAGTCTCGCTTCTTCTTCTGAGTGACTGTCATGCCAGCTGTCATGCCAGCCATGCAGAGAGCTTAAAAATAAATCTTCCAATTCTGCAAGAAATCTTGCTTGCCAGCTACGTAACGTTAGATGTAAACAAGGCATCCTGCTGACTGGATATCATTTTCTTGTTGTCATTTAATCACCCTCCTAATGGCTCATCCAACCAAAACTTTACATTGTGAGATTGCAATGCTAAAGATCAAGAACAAATCTCTAGGTGTAATATTTTGAAATGTGTCTTAAGTGCAAACCTAGCATTCACAGATGGAGCTATCATGGCAGAGCAGGCCTATCTCTCCTCACTTGTAACATGCCTCTTTCCTGGGCAGCATCATTAGAAACGGAGCTGGGACTACACGTGTCCCACTCTAGCTGCATATAGATCAGCCGTAATCCATTAGCAGCCCCCTGGAATCCAGCCGGCACGGCGCAGCACTGAAGGGGCCAGGGGGAGTGTAGCTGCATGGGTGAATTGGGGGAGAGGGAGAGCAGAGGATGAGAAGAGGAGGGGGATGGGGGAGGGCTCTTTTTTTTTTTCTTCCTTTTTTTTCACCTCCTGAGCTGTCCTCTCTTATGCTGAGCCCAGCCCCCTTTTTATGTCGGTCTGCTGGAAAAACCTCTTGAACCCCCACACGTAAAGCATGCAGAGGTGTGTATGTTAAAAGAGAGACTTGAATGATATACGGCTTCCTGGCTGGCATCGTAGCAGAGGCCCTCCTTTCTCTTAGCACTCCTCCATTACTGCCTGCAGGGTTTAGAGCCATAGAACCCTTTCCCATGTACTGCGATTAACAAATCTGGGTTATGTATTCCAGAACGGCTCATTATGATTAACAGTGGGGACAGTGAACTGTTCCTGGGATATGTCCGCATGCCCAGTGAGAGGCTGGTGAGATTGGGGAGATGAAAGAGAGAAGAGGAGATGTGCAGAGGAAAGATGGGGGAGGGGTAGACCATGAGAAGTGTCAAAGCACAGGAGGCAAGCCCAGGCGTGGACCTGAGAGTAATGATCACTTCAACTGATTGTATCAGCTAGTCAGACCATGACAGACTCAGCCATCGTCAGTTAGCAATTTTAACCTTGTTGCTCTTTCACAGTCTTCAGTATTACATGTAATAGACACGTCAATGATCAGCCATCTTATATAGAGGCAGCTTTTATGAGTTTGCATCTTAATGTTATCCTCTAATCAGTTTGGTGGCTGTAGGCCTGAAATATAGGACCCTGGCATTAATGTTTAAAGCTGAAAAGGGAGAGAATCATTTTATTGAAACTGAAATTTCATGATCCAAGATGAAGAATGCAGGTGTATCATAATTATTCCTGTGGACCTTGGAAACTGATACTATAACTAGTAACTGGGGAGCTTCAGGAGTACCACATAAACCTTTTTGTCTCTACATTTGCACCAGTGAAGTGACTATAACTAGTGGTTGGTTAGCTAAGTCCAAACTGCATGTTTTCTCTGTTCCTTATATGTTTTTTTATATGTCTATTACTGCATATTTTGGTCCATTTAATTTAATTTAATGGTGAGAAGTTGCTCATACAGAAAGTTGAGTCTCTAGCTGTCTTACAGTCTGCAGTCTGTCTCTTTAATCTTTTGTTTTTTGCTTCAATTCATGAAATTTTTTTTCTCCAATTGCATTCAGTATGATTTAAGAATTCACAGCTGCCTTTGAAAATTGGTCAGAAATATTTCCCCATGTTACAGTTTAGTTTTGTTACGCACCATACTGATACAAGTTGTGTTAGTGGACAGAAGTACAATCATAGCTCTCAGTTCTAAATTGAAGAAATGCTCCATTCTTCCTTGTCATGGGTTATAAAACATGATTTTCAGTAAATCTCTTGGTTGGCACAGAGTTAAAACGTTGCATTTTCACACATATTTACAGCTTGAGTTAAGTATTTTTCTGCATTACTGTGTAATCTCTTGTAATATGCTACACACTGTGTTCATGGGCATTAATGATGTATCAATTTAAACTTGTGCCAAAAGACCTCCTGCCTAAACCAGCATATGGCTTTAAAGTATATTTCAGCCACACTCTTTTAATCTACCACATTTAATGTTTTTAACTATATTTTCTTCTCGTGTTAAAGTAGTAAAAATCAAATAAAACTGTGTTTTTAAAGTACTTTTCATGCAAAAACAGTTTAAAGTGCCAAAAAAACAGTAACAGTAATGTGGTGTGTAGTGGGTCATCCATGAATGAGATTCACCTGTCCTAATTCCATAAATGAGGGCCTCTCTGGAGGATCAAGTGATGCTGTCCTTGTCTTTGAGCCACACCCTCCCTCTACTCTTCTGCCCATACTCTTGTGTAGTTTTACCTGCTCAGGTGTCACCTAATCCCTTCCCCCGGCCCTGCTGTGCCACCGACCCCCACCTTCAGACAATAGGGCAGGGCTGACATTACCATGACCTAATGGAGGCTGAGTGAGCCATGCTTCCAAAGAGGGCATCCCATCGAAACTAGAGTTACTCTGATGAAATGGGGAAGAGAAGCTGAGAGGAGGCACCTGAGAGAAGAAGTTACTTTACCCTTTCTTTCTCTCCGCCCCTACGGCTTTTGTGCCAGAACAGTGGCAATGTGTACAATCAGAACTTGATCCATGTAAGGTTGCAATTTGTTTAAAAAGGAAGATGAGAGGGAGGGCTAGGTTCCAGTTTCTATACCTCCATGTAATTACATGGCATGGTGTGCTAATAGTTTGTTAATTTCCCTGTGAGAGATTAGACTTGATGTTTCTGCAAAAATACGACTTGGTTCATTTGTAAAACATGCAAATGGTGTAACTGTGATCTGCAAAAAGAACTTTACTTGCACGAAAAAATGCTCCTCCCGAACTAGGAAAGCTCTGTTTTGTTATGACAATCTTTGGAGATAGCATTGCCTGAGTTCAGTTTTGGATTTACTTACACATTTCAGACTTGTGCGTTTAAGATTCAGTAAGTCTTCTGAATCCTTATGTGGTTTATAAGCCTAATTGAACAAAATTACATGAGCCCAAGCTTTTGTGTTAATTCAGTTATTGTTTTTCTTATTAATTCAAAACTAACCACCTTTTCTTCCTTTCCCATTAGCTTTAGGTGGTGCTCGTGTAGGAAGAGAGAGAAGGACAGAAGGAAGGAGGAAATGGAACTGCCAAATCATGCCAAACAACTGCTGCTGCAACTCAACCAGCAGAGAGCCAAGGGCTTCCTGTGTGATGTTATCATCGTGGTGGAGAATGCTCTCTTCCGGGCCCACAAGAACATCCTGGCGGCAAGCAGCATCTATTTCAAATCTCTGGTCCTCCACGATAATCTCATCAACCTCGACACAGAGATGGTCAACCCCTCTATATTCAGACAAGTACTCGACTTCATCTACACTGGGAAGCTCCTGTCCTCTTCAGACCAGAGCAGTGAGCAGAACTTCAGTGCCCTCTTGACAGCAGCCAGCTACCTCCAGCTCCACGACCTTGCTGCTCTGTGCAGAAAGAAGCTCAAGCGCAATGGTGGGAAACTCCTGCCAGGGAAACCCTCCACTCCAGGTCCCCTTAGTCGCTTACGCCTCAACAACCAGCGCCACTCCTCTTCTACCCCTGCTGGCTCCAACAACCACTATCACCCGACCCCTTCAGATGCTGACCAACCACAACCTGATGAAGGCCTTCGGGACAAGCTCTCAGATGATGAGATGTTTGTTGGCAGCTCTGGGAAGAATGGAAATGGGGGCAATGGCAGCAGTAATGGTAATCTCAGCAGTGGAGCAAGTGCTGGGGAGCCAGATCTTGGACTTGACCTGTCCAAGAAGAGTCCTCACTCTGCAGGCACAGCCACTGATGCCCTCAGCCCGCACAGCAACTCCCAAGAATCCCCTCAATCTGCCTCAGTATCCACAACCAACAGTGCCTCACTGGATGACTCCTCAACCACCCTACCAGGTGTTGACACATGCATCTCAGAGACTATGGACCTCAACTCCTCCTCTAAAACCTCAGAGGAAACCCAAAACCAGTCTGATGGCCCACCGCCCCAGAAGAAAACACGGCAGGGTGGCCGCAAGAATGAATGGCCTAAGAGAGAGTTGTCAGGGTTGAAGTCAGAAGATCACAAAAGGCCTCTTGTAAACGGGGTGATAGTAGGTCCCAAAGATGGCCGATCTTCTGGGATTGGCGGAGGTAGTGGCAGCAGCTTTGTGTCTGATAAATCCTTCCAGTGTAAAGTTGAGGAAGAGGAAGGAGAGAATGGGCAGGACCACAGTGAGGAAAGTGGTCAAAGTGATGGCGAGAGTGCAGGAGGTGGAGGGAGTTCAGGAGGAGGGCATCACAGTGCTAACTATGTTTACCGGCAGGAAGGTTTCGAGCCAGCATTTGGGGATAACCTCTATGTGTGCATTCCCTGTGGTAAGGGCTTCCCCAGTTCTGAGCAGCTCAATGCTCACGTGGAAACGCACACAGAGGACGAGCTCTACATCAAAGAGGAGGGAGGGACCTTTGTGAAGGAGGAAGATGAAGAGGAAGCAGAAGACCTTTCTGCACCAGTTGGTCCCTCTGGCTTTGGATCCGAAACACGTCCATTCAAGTGTACAGTCTGCAGTAAGAGTTACAAAGACCCTGCAACGCTGAGACAACATGAGAAGAGTCACTGGCTGACCAGGCCCTTCCCCTGCAACATCTGCGGCAAAATGTTCACCCAGAGGGGAACCATGACACGCCACATGCGCAGCCACCTTGGCCTCAAGCCTTTTGCATGTGAAGAGTGTGGCATGCGCTTCACACGGCAGTACCGTCTGACAGAGCATATGCGTGTCCACTCTGGGGAGAAGCCGTATGAATGCCAGCTATGTGGTGGGAAGTTTACCCAGCAGCGCAACCTCATCAGTCACCTGAGAATGCACACCTCGCCCTCTTAGAAACGCATCAAGCCAAAGAACTCTGGGAATAGAAAAAAAAGAAACATTTCTCTACCTTTTTTTCCATCTTTTAAGCAAAGAAATGCACACCATCACATGCAGACACATGGTTCTACATATTAATTCCAGAGTACGATACCCTGGCTGAGTGAATGATGTAGCTCTTAGCCACAGTGCTCTCTTGGTGATGGTGGGATCTTGTCGATGTAAGGATCAAGTCAATGTTTTATCAAATGACGTTTCCTCACCTCTCAGGAGTTCCACAGGGACAAATTTACTCCTATTTCTCTCCAAAGTCATAAAGCCACAGTGAAGTGGTGTGACTTCTGGTTTGTTAAATGTGAATGTGGGTACTGATACATTGTCAAGCCCCCTCACCTTAAACTCCTCTGCAGCCTTCCTCTCTTCACTCTTGAAGCACTGTCTTTCTGTTTTTAGAGTGCTCCTCAAACAGATAAACTCAAAATCCCAGTCTGTACTCCAGAGCTATGTTGACCAAAAACCCATGCAAACAATACTGGCAATAATTCAGCAAAAAGATTATTTTTACCCTGACAGCTTTATATCCTTTATGTTGGTGATGGGTATCGGTATGAAAGAGGAGGGGTAACTGGGGTTGGCACCGTCTCCATGCTTTAACTGAAAGTCCTGAAAGAAAGAAGGTTCGTGTTGGGAGGACATGTTTGTTTTTAACAGATAACAAATACTCAAAGTCCTCTCTATGGCTGTTTCTATTGACGTAGAGGAGATTTTCATTGTTTTGCCTGCTATTGCTCCAGGAGAGAATCCTGGCTGGAAAGATGAACCCCTTGTGATACTTGTTTTACCCGACAAACTGTCATGTTTAAGTGAATGTTTTAAACTGGAAGGTCTTGGGATTTTGGGGTAGGGCGGGATGGGTGGTGTAATGGGCCTAAAAAAAAGTTTGTTTTAGACCGAACTTTATGTTCAGTGGGTACGTTTATTTTTCTGTCTGTATAGCTTTCCTCCCCTCAGAAAAAAAAAAAAGAAAAGTCTATTTATATAGGCTTGTGACCTCGCTACCTCTGATTACTCTTATGAACTCTGTCGATTAGTTGAAAGTTCCTATGTAATTAATTGTAAAAAGTGTGTAGATTATGGCAACTTTTCACCTAATGCTTTAACCTGCCCATCTCTCAACACCGGTTTTTAATGCTCATAGATTTTACACAATAATATTGTTTTTAGCTGTTGTTTGTACTTGTCAGATATAGCTTTTTTTGGGAGGGTGCCCTGGTCATTGTGGCACCACTTCAAAGTGTACTGTAGCATCCTGCCTGGAGCAAATAGTGGTTAGTGGATTAGTTTAGATGTATAGTGTTCCAAAGATCTTATGAATGTTGAGAACAGAGCTAACTAACAAGCATTGCTAGACAAGTTCATAACCAAAGTTTTTAAAAAAGATGTACTTAAGATATATAGCATACTAAATTATTTCTCTTTTTATTTCTTTTTGCTGTATAAAACAAATTATGAATTATATTCTAAATCCAGACAAAGAAATCCACTCTTTTAAAGGTGTTTTGGCCAATGATTCTTGAGAGAGAAGGAGGTTCTTGTGGTTTGCAAGGAAAGCTTGTGCTGATTGGTGGGCCGGTATTATGTAAACTTTATCGCCTGACAAAACCGGTAAAGTTTTAAATGCACGTTCCCTCGAACATGCTTTTCTTGTTTCTTTTTGTTTGTATTCAGAGTTCTTATCACTTTATATTCCCTAACTTTAAGAAAAACAGGACATGATGACATTTTACGTGTTCAGTTCAGACCAAAAAAAGAAAAAGAAAAAAAAAAAAGATAGGAATTATAATCAGAATTTAAATGTGAAGTTCAACTTGCTTGTTAGGTTTTTTTTTTGTTTTGGTTTAGGTTTTTTTTTTTTTTTTTTGAGCCAGACTTGTTTAAACTTGTAAGAAGAAGGGAGAAGCAGAGATGCACTGGACAGCTGGACAACTCGTTGGTCTCCTGCAGCATCCTTTTTGTGTCTGATTGTATTCCATTATAACACAGTATGATTTTTAAGTTATTTTAAACTGTTTTAAGCTGTACCTCATCATAAGAAACTACAAGTTGGGAATGACCCCTCTGTTGTCTGTAGGTTTCACTGAAACCTGTCCAGTGTATCTACTCTCAACAGTCACACTGTGGATCATGAACCTTCACTACAAGTTTTTCGTATAGGCATTCCTCCATTATGTTGGTTAAACTGTCCTGTTGATGATTTTTTTCTTTAATACCTCTTTTGTCATTATGTTAAAGTCTGTGAAATGTTCATTATCACAGGGATGCAGCTACAGTTACACAAACATCATTATCGTTTTAAGGTACCTGCATCCTGGACTCCCTTAGCTGTTACCTTTGTTATGTTGGATTTTTGTATCTTTAGTTACTGCATGGTATATGTGAATTTTCCACACTTTCCCATCAACAAACACGTCATTTATCGCCTCATACATTGTTTCTTGTGAACTCTTCTAGTTAAAGAGGGAGTCCACAATGCGTTGCCTTCAAACGTTATTGTATTTGTCAACACTTGCTGCAATACAGCACAATGTCTGTAATGCAAATTGTGTTTTGTACAATGTGATCTTTAGCCATCTCTGCAAAATATTTTGCAGCTGCATTTGAATGCTTGCTTGTTTAACATAACGAAAAAAAAAAACAAAAAAACTCCAAACTGTGACCATACTACTACTTCTCTATTACTACTAGTACTACTACTATTCAGATACTTCAGGGATTGTTCTGCATCTGTGAATGCAGACTCTCAGCTACATTTGTAAGATATAGCATTGTACCAATTTTCTCTGTATTTTAATCACAGGAAAAGCAAAACACTAGTTTCATATTTAATACGAACAGGGGGGTACTTTTTCAACTAACACAAAAAGCCTTGACAAAGGCGAGGCAGCTTGAAACAAGTCTACATTTTTAGTTAGTAACACAGTATGTGCAGAACTAGTTGCAAACTTGTACAAAGAAACCTAGAAGAAAGAAAAGCTCATACCCAAATCCACAAACTATTTTTTAAACCAAAGCACATTTGAATGATTATGGAACCATGTGTGGCTCTAAAAAAAAAAAAAAAAAAAAAGAAACATATGTATTTATCTCATTGTTTACATAAACTTTTACAGTTTTACAGACCTCAGTCGGGGCTCGGCCGGTCAGGGAGCAGGTTTTTCTTTTTTTTTCTCTCTCTCTTTTTTTGTATGCTTTTCCACAGATGTTGCTGCCAAAACAAAAAGCGTAGCGTTGAACATGGGTTGAGCTTCTGCATATTCAATTAGGAGGGAGGGTGTGTGGTTTTGGGGCACTCTCCCTCCTCCCCTCCTTGCCAGCTGGCTTTGGGGGTGACCCTGCACCCCAGTCCTCCTGCCCTCTGGCCTGTCTTCAGATGGGGCTGCAGGAAAGGGGGGGGTAGGCAGTGCATATTTGATGTATTAATCAAAAGGCATTGTTAGTCGGGGTCTTTAGCTCAATGTTGTCTCTGTGTTTGCCCAAACGTATTTGAGGGCTACCTCTTCTGCTTCGGTCTCTTATTGAGCTGAAGTGGGTGAGTTTTTTTTTGGGGGGGGGGGGTGCTTGAATGGTTTTGTTTAGTTTAACATGGTACATCTCACATGCTGGCGGTTCTTGAAACCTATCTGGAGAATGTAGCATTGATTTGTTCATTGCATGTAAACAGGCTTATCTTGTAGTCTTAACTGTGAATGTTCTTGTTTTTCTGTTTTAATGATGTTTCCAACTTTTTTTTTGTTTTTTTGTTTTTTTCTGTGAGTAAAAGCAGCACAAACCTCCTGGCTGGCCGAGCCTCAAACAAAGTTGGCGCAAACACTTATTGACAGTGTTCTTTTTTTTTTATCAAATGTCTATTGTCAGTGATGAATGTATTTATTTCTGGGCCTGCCCTCACCTCTTCAAAGAATATACTCAGTGTGTGAGTCTGAGGTGGAGGCAGGACCACCCTTTTTTTTTTTGTTTTTTTGTTTTTGTTTTAAGGATTTCAAGCTGAGAATCAAAATTGAGACACAAAACATAGCCATTTACCACAACCTGTGAAGTCGACTTTTTTTGTGGAAGAATGGATGTATTTCTTCCAGCTCAAAGAAAATGGTCTATGGCATTTATTATCTTCTCAGTAATACCTGACAGTCTGTAGGGTTTAAATTAATGTAATTCATTATGGGTGTTTTTTTGTTTTTGTTTTTTTTTTTTGCCCATGCGGTCTTGAGTTCTCACTGACTGCACACGATGGGAGTTGAACTTTAACCCTTTGTGTGTCCGTCGATGGACACAGGTAAGACCTTGTCGCTGCCTGTACAGAGCGGAGGCTACTGTATCTTTTAAAGTTTGCTCTCCCTGGGTGTTGCCATGCTGCTGAAGCTAAAGGAAAAGAGAAAAAACAAAACATGTACACATAGCAGATACATGCACATAATCCACACTCTTTCTTTTCTAAATGTTCTCTTAATATTTTATTATTTTTCTTGTCTTAAACCACTTGCTACTTCTTCCATCTCTTTTACTCTATGTTGATGTTTTTAGTATCTGTTAGTTCCACATTTGAGGATTTTTAGAAACGTTGGATGAGATAGCTTTACTAAGTGCACTTTGTATGTTTTTCAAAGCCTCTGGGAGGACCCGGGTGCTCTCATATCAGTTCCGATTTAACTGACGGTTTACTCTCTGTCTTTTTCTTCTTACCTCATCATTGTCATTGTGTTTGTAAAAGATACCATATCATTATGCAGTGTTAGAAAAGCTTTGAAATTACATATATGAAGCAGGAAACTCTTCCGAGTGACTGTGCTCAGCTCTCGGGATTAAAGTTTCCTTCTTATTTCTTGATACTTTCACCGTTCTTACTTCTTCCATCCTCTCCAGGAATTTTGTAATCTAGAGGGGCTGGTCTGTCCAGCTATTATGGAGATGCTCCTCCTTACCTCGGCAGACTGAACCAAAGCCAGTTTTAAAATGGCCTCCAGTGCCATTAAATCCTGTCTAAGCTTTATTGTCCCTTGCTTTATCTCAGATACACCTGACCCCTGCTTTAGCCCTTTGGCCCTCTGTAATCTCTGTGTTACTGTGAAGGGGCCTGTATTCTCTGCTCTGCTGCATTTTTCAGTATTTACTGTACCATCAGTAAGATTGTGCAGTAGTGACTTAAACAAAAAGAAAAACAATAGAAAACACCAAATTACCTCAAAACTTTCAGTGTTTACAGAATTGTGCTGTCTTGCCATTACATTTATATTTTTTTTGCCGTCCACCTGTAACCAAAATGTTGTTTTTTGAAGAGTATACAGCAGCATATTTTCATAACTTTTCATTTACATATACCTATGGATTTATAAAGGCACATTGTCACCTTGAGGTGCACTACATTTGTAGACAGACATGATTAGCTGCTAAAAAAAAATAAAGTACTTGAAGATTTGATTAGTGGAGCTGCTCATGAAGTGGGTGTATCAAGCTTCCTCTCTGGTTTTCTTCAGGAACAGCTTCTCAATAATGTATCAGGATCTATGGGCTGAGAGGCTCTGGAATGGACATGTAGGGTCTTTGCTGATGAATAATTAAAGGGCAAGAAGCCCTCCCCCTTGGCAAACACACTTCACATGCAAAGGTGCACACACCCAGGTGCACTTTTGTTGGCATGTATGCGCATAAACCTTTAGTAATGCAAACACAGATGCCACCGTCTAGACTGCAAACCTCGCTTAACATGCACACAGTAGTATTTTTAAGGTGAGGTTATCTGACCCTTTTTGTAGCTTTTGGCAGCACCCAGGCTGGGCTCTCTCTTTATCTCCACTCCTTTAGAGAGCTCATATTCAGGTCGAAGCCGCCGCCGTGCATAACGATGGGGCTCACAAACTCAAAGTGTCATAAAAGTGTAATACAGCTGACCTCAGCACTCACAACCTTGCAGTCTTAATGTACAGCAGTGAGGAAAAATAAACTGTTATTTTATGATCTTTTCATTAAAAGCTTGATTGAAAACCAAGACCGTCTTTGACTTTTCTTAGTTTGTGTTCCTCTCTTGTTCCTCTCATTCTGTTGTTTGTTGTAAGTGTAAATCTGATGGGTGATGTTTCCTAACTGGGGAGGTCACACTTTGCTGTCTTATTTCAGTTGCTCCTACCTTTTTGCCTGAAGGTTAATTAATGCACACTCTAGGGACTTGCCTTAGTAATGGGTTCATATGGGTTGTGTAATCCATTCCTGTGAAATGAAAACCTGTTGGCAGCTTTCCTCACAGACAATAGCTTTAAGGGCAGTATACATAAAAAGCAATGAGGTGGTGAACAGGGTGGGAGCAAAACTTTGTAGCAGTTGTCAGTTCAGCAAAGTTTAGCGGACTTTAGTGGTTCAACTGAATTTGCAAAAGTTAAACTTTTGTTGATGTGCTGGGAATGGCCAAGCTTCCCAGCACATTTTTAACTTGAGTGCCACACCCTTCTTTGTGTTTAAATAACATTGAAAAGTGTTGAGCTGACCATACATATTGGTATATGATATAACTTACATTTTTTTAGCTACCTTTGCAATTATTTGCTGAATCAGTTGCTTCAAGACAAACGATCATAAGGTGTGTTTTGTGTTTACAAGAAATATGTCATGAGAAATAGCAACCATAAGAAAACTTGACTAAAAAAAAAAAAGCCATATCCTACTAAGAAGGCATATTTAGTTGTACATATGTGCCTATATAGCCACGACGATATGATTCAGCCTCCAGAAGCTTGCTGCCTGCAAGCTATCTGCAATAAGAACAGATTAAGGTGTGGTGAATACTGGGCCTTTTCCAGTTCGTTTACAGCCCCCTTCCCCCAGTGTTTTTCTCATTTCCTTTGATGGCTTGGCAGGAGTGCCCATAGCTGTCTGCTTCCTACGTACCAATCACATACATTACGCACACACTTCTATCGGTAACACATTCTCGTTTGCTGACACCCTCCTCGGGTATGTAGATGAGCTTGTTCAACCATGCTGTCACTTTAACACCTACATTTCCCAGCTTTTTTTTTTTTTTAAACCAGTATCTGCCTTGTTTTTAATGTTGATTCTACCCTCACTTTTCCTCTACCACTATCTACCCCTTCTCTTTTTTGCTCCCATCGTCTTGGCTCAGGTCAAAGTGTAGGGAGTTGGCACATTTATTTCTCCTCTGTGCCATTTGTAATGTGCTGTGCCCCTATAGGTGTCACATGCTAAATGACCCTGAATGGGGGTTGCAGAGAAACAATGGCCCTGGTGTCGATAGCCCTACCCTGCCTTCCCCCACCCGAGCCCCTCTCTCCACTAACATCAGCGCCAAGCAAACACAATGGTGTGAATGGAGGAGGGGGGGCAGGTGGGTACAGAGTGGACATTACCAACTGCAACGATCTGGGGTGCATGTCTGCCAGCTGGGGGGGATTCTTTTGACTTTCACCAGACTGATTCATGTTTTTTCATGTAATCTAATGAAGAGAGGATTGAGACGTCTACAATACCCTACTTCTCCCCAGTTTTTCTTATCCTAGTGGGTCTTTGAGCATGAGTGGAATTTACCAGGGTCTGCCCAGGTGGGTCCAGGCTTGCCTGTGCTCGTTTGGGATGGCCCTATAATCTGAGGAATGTGGATGAGAGATGGCTGGCCTGCCCATGTCGGGGTGAGGGAGATGGACAACGTCTGTTGTAAGTGGTATATATGCATACAACAACACACACACACACACACACACACACACACACAGAACCCACACCCACCTTTATCTCCAGTGCCAGATGACCTCCTTGCCTCTGTGCTGATATTAAGCAGATGGACCTTGACTTGTCTTAGTCACTGGCTTTGTTTGAACCTTTATGTGAGGAAAGATTTCCCTTCAAGTACATGAAAACTTATCTGGTATTTCTGCATGGTTGAAATGAAGCAACAGCAAGAAGCCAGTCATCAATCATGACTCAATGTGCAATCCTCAAAAAAGCATTAGCAATTTCTGCTGTTAGTTTTTTTTTGTTGTTGTAAAGATTAACCAGTTATTGACATTTGAGTGAGCCTTCAAGGTAGTGCCAACTTAGTTGTCTTCCAAAATAAATTAACATCTCATAGTCTCTTTGGTTCTGACCTAAAACAAAAACATATGCAAATAACTACATGAAGACAAACTTCACTCTTCCCAGTATCTGTAACATTATCATTTAATGTAAAGTGCCCTGTGACAACATTGTTGTGAAGTGGCGCTATACAAATAAAGTTGAATTAATCAATCTGAAAATGCAGCAAAAACTATTTTTTCTATGGGTTTGAGAAATTATTTTCAAACAAAAACACCACATATTTGATATAAATGGGGACTTAACATGGGCTTTATTCTGAGATCAAGTTTAGCATCAATGACCTCAAGAAGAGTACTTTGAAAAGCAGAGCCTAAATTTGAGTATTTTAATAAGTTGTATTGGCATCAATATTAAGGATGTTTTCTCATTCACCATTTTATCAAGTCAAATTAAATTAAACTGAATATCCCTAAATTTACTGATAAACCAACAAACAACTGATAGCAAAGAAAATATTGTTGGATTGTTAAAAATTTGGCCCTGAATTCAAAAAGTTTGTTACGGTCCAAAGTTGCTAAAAATGAGTGAGTGAAGATACCTTCAAACTACACTTATAACAACCCTCCCCAAGAGAAAGTGGGTTACCCACAAGTAGAATTTATGCTTTCTGATCATGTGTGGTTTTATTGTCAATGTTTTGATGCACATCAATTATTAAAAATGTGTTGAATTAATGCTCGGGAGCCTACAGTTATTTACACAGCTGTTATGAGATGCTCATGGTAGAGCAGGAAAAAGATCTGTGGAAATGGGTGAGTGCTGCTCTTCCCTTCAATACAAAGCTCTGTCGTCATGTTCATGCCCCGCTTTCAACGTTCCTTATTCTTTTCCTAGTTTTTCATCTGATTGCCCTGCCCATGGTGGCCATTCCCCTTTTCTATCTAGCTAACTCTACCCTCCTCCCTTCTGCTTTTTCCTCAGGGAAGAGTGCATCCGATCCCATCCCACTGGGAAGACACATGTCTTAGCACAAAAGTACAATGCTGCAGGCAATGTATATATCTCCATTTGTGTGGGATTTCATTGATTTGATTTTACTCTTCATTTTCAGTGTGAAGACACACACACACACACATATATATATATATATATATATATATATACATGTATGTATATATATATATATATATATATATATATATATATATATATATATATATATATAAATACATACATGTATACATACATATATACATATATACATATAGATAGATGGATAGATAGATAGATAGATAGATGATAGATAGATAGATAGATAGATAGATGATAGATAGATAGATAGATAGATAGATAGATAGATAGATAGATAGATAGATAGATAGATAGATAGATAGATAGATAGATAGATAGATTTGTGTCTCGTCATTTCATCACACACAGATGCTTCCCCGATAGTACTGGTGATGGGTCTGTACAAGGATTCACTCACTCCTTCATCAATAACCCATCAGTATTGATGGAGACTAAGCACACTCTGAGCATCAATAGCTGATTTCAAATTCTGTGGGTCTGTTTATGGAGCATGGGGAGGATATCCAAGGCCTGTGTTGCAAAAGCACAAGGCCAAAACAGAGGCAGTGGCATTGAAATGCAAGTGTAGAGCCAGAGGAAGAGTGTGAGGTTTTTATGCTTTTTGAAATAGAGTAGGAGAGTTAGACAAACCTCATCCCTTGTTAACATCCATGAAAATCCAGTTAAAATCCTCAGTCAGGTGCAGCTTGGGCTTTTCTAACGCAGAGCAAAATACAGTACCTACGTATTTGCTTGCTTCTGTCCCTCCCTTTTCACTCGCCCTCTCAAGAAATTAATCTTTTCTCTATCTTTTTGTCCCCCTCCTCTTTTTTCTTTATTTTATGTGGCCTTAGCCTGTATTGAACCTGGACTGCTGAGTCACCAAGCTCTTGACGTGAAAGGCAGAGAAAGAGAGTGAGGGAGAGATGAAGGAGAAAGAACTCGGCAGGTGGTGGGCACCGCCGAAGCTTCAGCCTGCAGAGTCTTTTCAGCTGGCACACAACCGCTAGGCTGCCACAGAGGCCCTACTTTCCATCAGAATATTCCCCCACTCTTCCCCCCACTTTAAACGATAAACGGGGAGAACAGGCTTGGGCTGGAATAATAGGATCCTTTCTTTCTGCCTCTGCCATGTGTGAGGACAGGAACAATGGCAGGGACAGGGAGGGGAAATGATTCAAAGTGAGATTTTCACCTGCTCCCTTCAACCCCAGCGCTTCTCCTTTCATTGCATGCTAATGCCAGTTCATTTACAGCCTAGTACTGTAAGCTGTAGCACACACACTAAATATACAGAAATCCCTTTTCTCTCATGATGGACAGTTTAGATTATTGTCCTTCTTTCATTTCAGTAATCATACTCATTATTGTCATTACCCCATTTTCAGAACTAAATAAGAATAAGAATTAGCTGGCTGGATCTTTGTGGTTGAGCTTTTTTTCCCCCCCAGAATTGCAACTCTGAAGTTATAAAGCAGTTATCTTAAAGAGAAGTTCACAAAGCTTTTGATAAACTTTTTGTGTCCTTACATGGATCTAGAACACAAAATTGATTGCTATTGCTCTGATTTTATGACGTCCACACTGTCTATAGATGAGAAACTGGCAAGCTGCTATTTTCCATGTTGTGAAGTAACAAGTTGGGCTGAATCGGCTTTAGAAACACATTTTGTAGATGTACTGGCATTCAGGGGGATGCATATTGATAAAGTTTCTGTCCAGCCTTGAAGGATAACCTTGATTATTTGTCAAGCTGTGTAAAGTTGAGTTGAAGTTTGCACTGCTACGTTTGTTTTATCTTCTGGTTTAATGTAGAAAAAATGGCAGGAGTTCTGTGGTTCTGTCTGCGTTATCATCCATTCCTATAACCATGCAAATAAAGAAAGAGAGCTACACATTTCAAAAAATAAAGAAAGAAACACATTTTGCTCTAGATAGATAGATAGATAGATAGATAGATAGATAGATAGATAGATAGATAGATAGATTGATAGATTGATTGATTTTGAAAACCTCTTTTTCTTCTTTACTTTATCAGAGTTTGTCTTTGCAGAGATGATGTTTACGTATTGTAGTAGCGCTACTGCACAATTTTCCAGAAAATGCAAATGTTTAAGTATTTTCTTATTGGATGTGTTGTTAAGGTGAACCTTCACAGCATGGATGGAATGAACTACATGGTGGAGGCACACACTTTCCAAGTACTTGACACTTACTTACTTTAAAATTAAACTTTTGATTTATTTTGTCTCCATGTACACTAAGGGTACAGTCAATGTGCAGACAATCTAAAATGAATATATATATATATATATATATATATATATATATATATATATATATATATATATATATATATATATATATATATATATATATATATTCATCTAAACTAAAGCAATTCATGTAAAAGCAAAAAAAAAAAAAAAAAAAAAAATAGGCAAACTGAAAAGAAGAAAAAATATAATCATAGTGAAATCAGGATTTGATCAAGGCTGCTTTGTTTATCTTACAGGAACAAAATCAGCACAATCATCAAACCTCTCTACACAATCTGCTTTAAATATGTTACCATTCAGTGTGTGTGGCTGTTTGTCAATCATTTGCCCTCCATGATGAGACCGACAGTGAATTTAAATTGAGAGCACAGGAAGGGTATCATGAGGCAACAGGACTTTGTCTCAAAGAGTAATAAATGGCACGGCATATGAGTAAACTCGTTTGCTCTCTAATGTCCATCCTTTAGTGGTAATTTGTTTATATCACTGCTGCTGTATGTGTGTGCGTGTGTGTGATTTTATTTTGATTGCTACTCCCTTCAGTGGTGGGTAAATTAAAATTTCCTCCCAATTCATCATTTCCTGGCTGACTTTCAGTATTAATCAGTGTGTGCATAAACAGGCTGATCTCCTTCAGGCACAATTACAAAGATAATCTCTTGTCAAAAACATAGCTATTCAATTTCCAGATGCTGCTTTTATACAATGAGATATATTTATATATATATATATATATATATATATATATATATATATATATATATATATATATATATATATATATATATATATATATATATATATATATATATATATATATATATATATATATATCAAAGCAGTGCATGGAAAGATAAATATAAAATGAATAATGTAATATGAGGTTGGAAGATCAGGCTCTGTTAGAAGATCAAGTAATGAAAGAGAAAGTGATGAATTTCTCAGACTCAAAGAAATTTTTCTTCTTTCCTTCTTGTTCCTCGTTAAAACCTACAGATGGGGAATCTAGATAAGTTTTACTCAAAGCTTTGATATGAACTTCAGATACAATTAAAAGTTGGTTGAATAAAAGGAGGAATCACACTCTACATTTGTAGATGCTAAATTTCTTCTGCAGAATTTAATTGAAGCTTCTGTAAAAGTTACAAGTGAGGTATAGATTTAATTAAAACATCAGTTTAATTTAATTTAATTTAATTTAATTTGTTTCTCCTTTTCTATGATCACAATTTTTTTTTTTTTTTTTTTTTTTGTGGGGCATGTACTGAGTTCATTTTTACAATATTAAAATATTGCAAATATTAATAATTGCTATGGCTTTTTAAGATTACACTTTGCTTCGGTAAGCATGCCTCTTTTCTTTTGTCAGTTCTGTTAAAAAAAAAAAAAAATTTTCACAGTGTTCAACTTTTATCTGACGTGTGGTGAATGAAGTTTTCAATGTATTGTCTTTATCTTATGCTCTTTACTGTTTACTGTGATATAAGCCTCCAGAAATTTTGCATGATACATCACAGGTATTTTATATGTTACCACTTTACAACCACAAGTCTGAAGAGCTGGGAAACAATGTGAAATGTAATTATAAACATAGTACAATGATTGGCTAATCTCATAAACACTTTTTTCCCCCCAAATTCTCAATAAAACAACAATAAATCAGTTGTTAAAATGGCAACATTTGAGAATTTTATGGAGAAACTGAGTGATGTTGGTGTAGCATCTCCTCCTCTGTTGACAAGGGTTTGTAAATATCTGAGAAGAGTGGACACCAGTTGCTCAAGTTTTAGGTGAGGACTGTACTTTTTTTTATTCCATGTAAAATTTTAGCTGCTCATCAGTTCCTTACCTTTGTTCATTTTCTTTTTTAAATGTCCCCTCGGGGATGAATAAAGTATCTTTGATTTGATTTGATTTGATTTGATTTGATTTGATTATGGATTTTTTGACATTAGCTACACAGATATTTTGAAATGCTTGCTGACAGCAAGTTGGATGTTCCTTCTCAGTTTTAGTCCACATAACACAGCTTCCATGGTTTCCAAGAAGAATTTCAAATATTGATTCATCTTTCTAAAAACACAGTTTTCCACATTGCTTCAGACTTTTTGAAATGAGCCTTGGCCCAGAGGGGGTGGCAGCGTTTCTGGATCATGTTCCCATTTGGCTTCTTCTTTGAAATGATGGAGCTTTAATCTGCATTTGTGGATTGCATGGCAAACTATGTTCACAGAAGTTTCCTGCAATGATCTCCAGTAGAAAACCAAGCTTCTTAGTAATTTAGTGCTCCCCTAATGCTCAAAGATCACAAGCGCCCAGTTTTAACCTTCAGCCTTGCTCCATGCAAACAGTGCTGCCACCTCCTTTGGGTCAAACATTGTTTTGTGCAAATTATTCATTTTCTTTACGGCTTAGTCCAACTTAGGATCCCACAGATCCCAGCAATCAGCAGGTACACCATAGACAAGTCACCAGCCACTCCTAGGGAGAATTTAGAATGACTAAATAACCTAACATGCGTTTCTTTGGATGATGGAAGGACTCAGGAGAGACACACATACATGGGGAGAACATGCAAATACAGAAAGGCCACTGTTTGAACTGCCAGGGATCGAACTAGCGACCTTTATGCTGTGAGGTCATGGTGCTTACCGCCACAACATTTTTGGATACCATTCGTTGCAGCCTGGTGAATTTCTGCCCATCTTCACATCTGAAAAGCATCTATAACTTGTCATCATACTGACCTTTTACCAATTAATCCAATTAATTATCCAGTTGCTTTTATCCTTTTGTTGCTCCTGCTCTACCTGTTTCAGATACTGTACGCTAATATTTTCATGAAATGCTAAAATGTCTCAGTTTCATCATCTAATATATTCTTTTATAGTCTGTGGGAAAAAAATTAGGATTTTGTACAAATTGCGAATCATTGTATTGTGTTCTTATTTACATTTTCAACAGCATGACAGTTTTTTGGGATTAGGTTTAGTGCAGTACGTCTTAGTTGAAATTTTCTCAATGTAGTTTTTGTCTTATTAAATATAAATGATTTCCAGAATTCAGATGTTAGATTGGCTGGTTCATTATAAACTGCTGCAAGATTGATTGTCTGATGTGTGTGTGTGTGTGTGTGTGTGTGTGTGTGTTTGAGACACAAGCAGTGGCCATGGATGTATTAGACCTTTCACCTTCAGATTTGAGAGGGTCAACTAACAAGGCTGAAAAGTTGTTTCACATTGGTTTAATGTTATAAGGGTGTGAAACTACACTAATAGTAGTAATGGTAGTATAATTATTCAGTCCAAAAGGAATGTCCATACTCATGTAATTACAACTTAATGTCAAAATCAGGGTACGATTTGTACCTGTTTATCTTTACACCCCTTGTAGCAACTCATTATTATTAGGAATCCTGTTTCTTGTCTACTTTGTTATTTTATTTTGTAACTTCTGTGACCCAGTCATTTTGAGTGACCCTTTTTTCATCCAGCTGACTATGCATGCCTCAATCTTTCTCTTTCTCCTCCATGATTTATATTAAAAGAGAATAACTCTGCTCTCTGCTCACTTCTTCACTTCATGCTCCAGCTCCTGCGATAAATGGGAACAATTTGATCTAAATTCTCTTTCTTTTCATCATTGTCTTTCTATTTATTTCCACCTTTTTGGTTGTTGTTTCTCTGTCTTCTCTTTTTCCTTAGTGCAACATATACAGGTTTTAAAACCTTTGTTTTCTGACTCTATTACTCCGTCTTGAAAATGTCTTTTCTGCTTTCTTTTGTTTCGTTACTGTATGGTACAAAGACAGAGGAAGAGCAGGGCCAGAGAAGAAGGAAGGGTTGTATGTTACGGGGTCAGAGAGAAGCTCCCTGGCGGCACAGAGCTACACCCTTTGCCCTGAAGCAAGCACTGTGTATTATGGGAGGGAGGTTAGTGGCAGACACACTCAGGAGATGGGAGAGCCCTGCTCAGCTGTTTGCTCACCTTCTAACAACAAAATACAATATTTATGCAATATAAACTGGTGGTTGTATGGTGTGTGTGTGTGTTGTGTTTTGTTTAGTGCAATCTGGTGACTTCACTTTTGTAATGTGTTCTTATTACATGACTATAGACTAATCAACTTAGATTGTGTTTATTCCTTATGTTGAATAGATTAAACAACATTAATTTAGAATAACAAGGTGCAAATGGAGCTGACTTGAAGTTTTATGATTATTTTTAATACTGATTTACTCAGTGTGTTGCTAGGTTTGTCTCTTACACTGCATCACTTCTGTTGCACACAGATAAAGAGAAAGTAGTTGCTATGTCAACTATAGCTAGACATTAATGAAATATAAATATGAGCCAGTCCTTGTTTCAGTCTGATGCTGGTGGCTGATTGACGGACTACCATAAACCGTGCATGGAAGTAAAAACACTATTAAGCATTATGATTTACGGTTTTTCCTCTCAACAACATGTGTCAAAAGATTTCCAATCTGAAATTCTTTGGAAATTTTCTGGGGAAAGAAGGAAAAAAAAAAAAAAAAAGGAAATTTTCTGGGGGAGTATAAACAATAACTGGATGGATTTTCTAAAGGAGTTTTTTTTTTTTTTCACCACACAGACATCTATTTGTCCAGTATATTCCCACCTGCCTCCCATGTTACTAAATCCTAAAAAGGTCAGAATAAGTTCATTTGTGACTACAACAGGTATTTCCCTTGAGAATACACAACCAGCTTCACTCTTTCTTTTCAGCTGGTTTCTATATTGCTTTTCACTCATTTGTCAATACTGTAGAGACGTATGTTCAAATAAATGTAGTTTAGTTATGAGACACAGCAGGAAGCTTTATCCTGTTTCCATGATGTTGAAAATAGAAAACTACAAATTTAATGGTTAATTTCTGAATCATGTTTAATTTCCAGTAGTTTTTTGTCCAGAAACCCACTGGAGTACTTCAAGTTGTGAAGTACTCTGGGCAAAAAAAAGTTTGCACCAAAAACAAACAAACAAAAAGAATAAAGGTCACACTTTAATATTTCACTGGACCACCTTTAGCTTTGATTACAGCACACATTCAGTGTGACATCATTTCAATGTCACAAGTTTTATTTCCATCCAGTGTTGCATTCATTTTTTTTTTTTTTTTTTATCAAGATCTTGTATTGATGATGCAGAGTCTGACCACTGTGCAAAGTCTTCTCCAGCACATCCCAAAGATTCCCAGTGGAGTTAGGTTCTGGTGGCCGGTCTATGTGTGAAAATGATGTTGCATGCTCCCTGAACTATGCTCACAATTTGAGCCTGATAAACACTGGTATTGTGATCCTTGGAATATGGCGTCAGGGAAGTAAAACTCCAATAACCTGGTCACTTACTATATTCAGGTGAGCAGCTGACCTCATTCTTTGTGTACATAATGTTGCCAAACCTAGATCTGACCAACTGTAGCAACCCCAGATCATAGACTTCCACCACAGGCTTGTGCAGTAGGCACTAGGCATGATGCTACATCACTTATCTGCCTCTGTTCTTACTCTGATGGTCCCATCAATCTGGAACAGGGTAAATCTGGAATCATCAGATCACATGATCTTCCATTGCTCCAGATCTATGCTCTGTAGAAAACTGAACTCAGATGAGTAGTTTTCTTATTGCTACACAACTGTTCAGTCGCAATCTCTTGAGGTCCCTTCACAATGTGCATGTGGAAATGCCCTTACTTTCACTATTAAACATAGACTTCCATTGTTGTTGTTTTTTTTCAATTTTTTCAATAGACAATCAAAGAATCTGCAAACAAAATAATTTAGGATGTTTCTCTGACCACATTCTTCCATTTAAGTGGTGTTTCACCACTATCTTTCCAGCTTTCAGTCATGCATTGGACAGTTCTTAATCCAATTTTAGTAGTTTCTGCAACCTCCTTAGATGTTTTCTCTGCTCAATTCATGCCAATGATTTGACCCTTCTTAAACAGATGAACATCTTTTCTATAACCACGGCATGTGTCTTTCAACATGGCTGTTTAAGAAATGAGGTGCTACTCATTGCATCATTTCAGGTTAAATAAACTATTGCCTGCTGAATGATAATCACCCATGCAATTATCCAATAGGAGGCTTGTACCTATTTAATTAGGTAAATCCAGCAGGTAACATTGTCTTTTGACCATGTGGTATATCACCCAGACAAAAAGCAACTGTGTGTACATTTTTTAAAACTTATTTTTCAAAAGCAGCTTTTATGAGTTTCACAATTTTTTCTTAGTTTTATCCCCTTAAATCACAATCTGTCTTTGCATTGTGTGTATGTTTGAGATCTAACTGTTCCAATGCGACAAGACCAGTTGTTAGAAAGTTAACAGTGTGCATCACTAATAAACACACAACTAACAGAATTGGAATAAATACATGTTTTAATTTTCTAAATGCTTTCATGTTATTTTTTTATTATAATAATGGAAAAATCCTAATATTGTGCTAATTGAAAACACTTACACTCCCACCTGTTATGTGCCATTTTGCCTGCTTTATGCAACTACATAAACGCTTGAGTGTTCCAAAAATGTTGCACTGACACATAAAATAAACCTGTATTTACAGCTGAATAGGATCTCTTTTAGACTGAAGGCACCTGGAATGAGTCTAATAACCTAAGAGCTGTGCCAGAACCTGTATTCACAACACCATTACTATGCTAATGCTTACACAGCAATCACAGCACTATTGTTTATTCAAGGCTTCCCCGAGCGTACCCATCTGAGAGCATTAGAGTGAGTGGGGGAGATAGAGAAATTGCTTTGTGTAATGAATGTACACATGTACAAGCGTGAGCATACCACTTACTGTGGAATCAGATCCCTCCATGTCTAATACCTTCCAGGAAATAATGGTGCTCACAGAGGCTGAGTGAGTAGCAAGTTCTTGGCGAGCTCATAGATTCATAAACTCTTTCTCCACTCCCAAGTTTCTCCATTCCTTCCCCCAAGCATCCTCTCCTCATTCTCTGCTAGTGGTGATTGGCTCGGAGCAGGAGAGGATGTTATAGTGTATGAATAATTGAGGAGAGGGACAGACATGTAAGCTGACTCTTAAGCCGTCCTCGCCTGTAGCCAGTGCTGCTCAGGAATCGACCTTCAGCCGTGCACAACCTAGGTATCAAACTACACCAGCTAGTTACTGGAAAGGGTTAAAGATAGATAGCGTTGTATGGTAAAACATGGGGCTTGAGACCTTCAGTGTGTCTGTGTGTAGCGTGGGTGTGTACAAATACATGCACCTTCATTCAAGGGTCAGTTTGAGGTTGCATTGCACTTATCCCTCCATTCCCAGGAGACCACCACATTCTGCAGCTGTACATGTCCTTGTGAGTGTGTGTGGGTGTGTGTTCTTGTGTGTAGAGGCAAGAGGAAAGCAGTGTGTATATGTGTGCTAGTGAGTGGGTGAGTCAGTGAATGAGTTTTATGCCCTCCTGGTTTCTTTTAAGGATCCCACAGAGCCACAAAGGAAGAGGAGATTGTTGCCATGCAGGCTTGACCCTATTCATCTCCTGAAAGATGTAAAGTGGCTCCAGCAAGGGCCGATGCAGTCAGTCAGACTGTTTGAGGCTGATGGGCACTGGAGACCCTTAAAGGCAAGTAAACACACCACACACGCTCTCACCATACCTTGTGAGGTTGCCATGGTTTCTGGGGAATGTTGTGGGGCAAGTTGAAGCAGATCTCTGGTAATTCCACCCTGCCTGGCAGCGATGTTTGTGTCTGTGTGTTTGTGTGTGTGTGTGTGTGGCAGGCAGACAGACAGGCAGGTAGGAGGGTAAATGTGCTGTGGCTTGCAACCTGTGAAGGGATTCTGGATTTCACACAAGCAAAAGACGAGCTTATCTGTTTGGTGTTATAATGTGCTCCCACAGCAACATCAGTTTTCCCCACATGAGCACAAACGCAGTGTGGTCGACATACTGAATCATAAGAAAGGCTGTGCAACACTGATCAGAGCTTCGATTGTGTGACTTGGTGTAATGCTTATATGGTGTTCACATTAAATAGCTACAGTGTTAATGATTATTGATTTAATGCAGCAGTGAGGTTGCTGGTCATAAGACCTTTTGCATTACATTTTTCCTTATTGTGTCACTGGTCGACTCTTTTGAATGACTCTTGATGGCTCTTATACAGAAAAACAACTTATCCCCCCATAGTGACCTTTTCTTTGCAGCAATCTGATAAAATCCTGCTTGCTGAATGATTCCACTTTAAAGGACCACGGCATTTTTTTCCAGCATGTTTTGGTTCACTTACAATTGCTTGTGCCTTATACAAACATAAAATTGAAATGACCGCAATAATAAAACTGCATGCTGTTTCAACACACAGTCTGTATTATCTTTCCTGCCATAACAATTGTGGGGGAAACTAAGTGCATACATTAATGTGCCTAAATTCAGTATGCACTTATATGATCTATTTTAGGACTGTGGATCAAAGGATCTTGGTAATACAAAGGTAGTTGTGATTATTTATTTTATAACATGAGTTAAAAAAAAAACAAAAGACAATTGTTCTGGTTGTGTGTCCAGATCATGTCTCACTTGAAACCTTTTTCTAAGGAAACTCTTTATCTTGTATGAAAGGATTGTACGCTTGGAAAACATGTTTGGTTGGTCTTGTTTATTTCAGACTAGCATGTTTCCTGTTAATATGATCATTGTGTTTCTATCATTCATGGTTATTTTGCTTTCCGCCTCTTTACTGTAAAATGATTTTTTTCCAGTTGATTTAGGAAACATAAAAATAACCATGGACAATAATATTTGTCAAAGCTGAAAATTCATTTGTAGTTCCACAATTGGAGCTACTAGCACTTGTTCATGCTAACTCCTGGCCGAAAAAGGTTTCATCCACAGCTCACATGAGAGACCAGCAGCCTTTTCTCCAGGATAATATAGTCTCTCTGGTGATCTGTTTGTTCTTTTTCTGCCTCTGTTCTATGTCATACATACAATATATCCTATGTTTAGGTTTTGTTTGGCTTCATGTCCTTAGCATAGCATTTTAAATCAAATTAAACAATAGACAGAACTGACAACATTTGCAATGGTCAACAACAAAATTCACCATTGCATGTTGCTGTTCAGTTTCCTGAAAATCAGACACACACACACACACACACACACACACACACACACACACACACACACACACACACACATACACAAACGGGTGTGGCAGTAAGATTATGCTAGATCAGACAGTAACTCACAGTTTGTCGACAATAGAGTTGCTTAATGTTCTTTGCTAATTTGATCATCTGATTCTACCTGCTGCACACATCATCCCTAACATGTGTGTTTGGCAGCCACTTAACTATCGAGCATTTCTCACTTTGCCAAGGATGTCTACTTATGCTCAACAGGAACCTCTTCTCTTTTCCATTTTCACCAAGCTTGTTTATGATTTCTTTTTGTTTATTTTGACTGTAAACACTTTGAAAGATGAGGGCCGAAGGCGGTTTCCATATCTCTATACCTGCAAGCCTGTAATCACTGACAGAAAAGATAAATGTGCACCGAGTTGAGCTCTCATCTACTTTCACATACACACATATGTATTGAAAATTGGGCCCTCTGGACTTCAGAAATGGCCTCTTGATTCTGAATGTCGTGCCAGTAAAAACCAACTTCATTATGGTCTCACCCCAAGCAACCGGACAGTTATACCATAGCAATAACTCGACAGGCAGTAAAATCACGAGCTAGCTAGGGGAATAAATGAGCGATCGCACATACACATTGTATACAAACTCACACACATGCTCATAAACAGATTTAATAATCCTCACTCTCAGTCTTTACACACACACTCATGTGTGCATTGGCTTAAAGGTGAACTCAGCATTCTTTTTGGTGTTTCTCATGCTACAACAGATCTCTTTTTTTGTGTCATCTTAAGTGCGTTGAACCTGTTTCCCTCAATACTACACTCCACAACCCCACTCATACTGACAGGATTTGCCTCAGGCTTTATCAGCGGCCCCTTATTGGTTCAGTTTTTAAAATATGTCTGTGACAAAGTCTTTTAGACATGACTGTGAACCTTTACTCTCCAAAACCATGACCTTAAACTGTATATTGTTAATGTTGTTTCATATTTTCAGCCAGGTTTTCCTGTTTGTATGCAAAGAGAGGAAGGAGGGGGATGCTTAATGCTTGGAATAGCTTTACTTGGCCCACTTCAGCAATTCTCTCTCGATGGGGTCTCAGTGGCCTTCTCCCCTCTTTTACTCTCCAATCCACCTCACCCACCCTGGCTTTCCTTAATCATACTGACCCAACCCACCTTGAGCCTACGTGCTTTAGCATACTCAGCAGTACTGTGGTAATCAGTAATCAGCCTATGAGTCTAAGCCTTTCTCCACACCGACAGCCTGCACTCTTCTGCCATCTCATCCCAGTCAGAGGGATGAGAGCTAAGCATCGCTGTAACTTGCCTTTTGCTCATGCGGGCAAAGGCTAATGTTTGTTTAATCAGCGTGGAATAAATACTATAATTGGCTTTGAGGCAGTGCATACTTTAAAAGAATAAGATATGATTATTTTCAAGATTGTGTGCCCTGTTTCTTTCATTTTCACACAGAACATCCGGGAACGGCATAGCATGAAAATCGTGCACATCACTGCACTTTATATGCTACAGCTAAAATGCTGTTCCTTTATGTACACATTTGCCACGTTTACATGGGAGTTTTAATTCTTGTTTAATTCCGAATAAAAGTTAGTTCCGCTTTGAACTGATGAAAAAATAACCATGTAAACACTTAATTCCGAATGCAAATTTCTATACGGCATTAAACTTAGTTCTGATGTAAGTGGATGGTTTATTCACATTTTAATTCCAAACTATTTAATTCCTCTGTCATGTAAACCTTAATTTGGCTCTATGTTAATTCCAGTTGTTTTGCACATGCTCGTTACCTTTTCCTGTCCCGAGGACGGGAGTTGTTTTGCCTCCGGTGGTCTATCTTTCCTCTCCTTCTCAGTTGCTGCAAAAAGTGAAGTAGTATGCTCGTGTTGAGCTGGTACTTCACATTTATAACAAAAGTAGCGGCGGTATAATTGTAACTTGTGGTTGGGTTGCCTTCCTGGCCAGATCACTCTTAAAAAGTAGATTTCTAATCTTAATTAGAATAATTAATCAATTTATTTTGTGTAGTTTAATAAAGGAGACGTACTTGTCACTGGATGACTATACAGACACATATTCAGCAAAACAAAAACACTCTTACGATAATTACAGAAGTATTATTGATCCTTAGATTTTTTTTAAAATTTCATTTTCATTCATTTTACAAAAATGAATTTGATCAAAGAAAAACCAAAAGTTAAGCATGTGCAGACTGACTTTCTGTGTAATTGTTTACATGTGATTGCAAACAGTTTTCAACCAGATTATAAGAGTGTGTTCAACAAGCAGTATCTGGGTGCTTTAGTTTCCATTTGCTGATATTATTCAGGCTTATTGAATCGAATATATCACAGTCAAGACACTGCTATTTTATGCCCTAGGCAGCAGCTTGGACAAGATCACAAATCTCAATCTTAAAAAAGAAAAAATGTCAGCACAGAATTGTTCTCTTGAGATTTTAAACAGAGATGTGTATAAAGATGGACGATAGATTAAAGACACATCAAAAGTGCTTTAGGGAAGCGTTGGGTCAGCTTAGACACACTTTTTTGTTTTTACCCTCCCTGATGGATGAAACACGATTCTTTCAAATGAACTTCTCTCATTTAGTGAATTGATTAAAGTGATTGAGAATGGCATCGTAAGTCCAAAGTCTACAACAGGAATTCAATTCTGCACAAGGAAATGTAGCACACAAACACTTCTTCAATATAACAAGAATATAGAAAAGGATGAATCATGTCTCCACATTTTTAAAGACTTTTGTGGTGTTTGGACCACTAAACTCTCAACTCTGCATTCATCTTTATAATGAGATGGTTGACAAATTGCTGCTGTTATATAACATTTATCTCTATGCAACTTTTGACAGACTGAGCTTGTTGACAGACCTGATCCCGCCCTGCACTGGCATGCTCACTCACTCCCATGAAAAATAATTACCTTACTGTTCTTCATTACATATCAAGCTAATGCAAAGCTATTAGTTGACACAAAATCTTGTGGACATAAAATGTATGCTGCTGATCAGTTGCCAACCCAAAATTGCAAATGTTTTTCTCATAGATTCAGATGTAGATATTTTGCACCAGTACTGTTACAATACCTGCAGCCATTTGAGCTGAGTTTATGTCTGAAGAACCTGCAGTTCATTTACCAAAACTAAAGCCTTTTAGAACTTAGACCTCTCCACACTTAGGGAGAATCAGAACTGGGCCTGCTCTGCACTTTATACTGTATACCTCAGAGCATGATTGTATATTAACTGTTTACCGATGCAGTGTACCCATGTAGAAGCATCTCCATTCAGCTTGATTCTCCACTCATTTGTTTGAGTTTTGTCTTTAAATTCTCACTACTTTGTACGTGCCAGCTTGAATCAGTTTCTCTATCCATAAGGGTTTGCACCACCAAGCTCAACTCAACCTACAATTACATAGTATCTTAAGGGAAAGCGCAGCACACAAAGACAGTGGGGGTGGGTGTCATTAGTGTTGCCACAGCAACCTCCATCAACCCCCTTCCTCATTTTATGAATTTCTACTGTTAATCTAGCCCAGATACATGGAAGCTGCAGTAAATGATTTATTAACGAGTTGATGGAATTATTCCTGATCATCATTCATGGACATTAATTCTCAAAGTGCTCACATGTGACACTATACATGCTTTCATTTGCTGGACAAATAGGCATTTACTAGTAAAGCATTTACTGGGGTCATCATTATCATCTTACCTTGGCTCACTTTGATTCAGAAAGAAAAACAAGGGAGAACAACATCTGTGATATTATCAGACGTAATAATCCTATCATCAGTGTGTCAGTCAAGGCTGCCTGCAGCGCTGAACGCTGAACAGTGCTGTTTGCATGGTACAAGGTTAGAAACAGAGAAGATAATGCCACTGCAGCCCCCAATATGACTGTGTCCTGTGATTATATGTATTATAGGAAACCTGTTTTTCAGTCTGAACAGTATGTGTTCAAGAAATGACACCAGTAACTTCTCAGTGATGCTCAAAAATACACAAAATCCCCTATTCCCTTTTGAAATGCTTGCAATCATGGTGATAAACACACCGAAAGCTCGTTCCTACAATATTTCCCCTGTGATTCAGCAGTTAAAACAGACAAACCAATTTTTCAGCATTAAAAGTAGGAAGAGCAGATCTTACTGCGTCAAGCTCCTGGACAAAATAAATGATTAAAATACCATCTGACCATCTTTAAAGCGGCTTGCTCATGTGATCTGCTTCAGACATGGAGGTAATAGCAGCTCTTTCATTACACTCCTATGATACAGAGGAATAGTATGTTGTTCACTTCTAGTTCATCATCAAGTCACATTTTTTTTTTACATCATATACACATATAAAGCCGTCTCCACATACGTGATGATTTGCTCTCCCTTCTGTAAGGATAAAAACTCATCTGATGACTGACTGTGTAAATTGCTATTCCTTCTAATTACTTCTATTTCTGTAGCCTCCCCTGTTACTGTTTTACTTCAGTCCTTTATTAATATTCCTCTGCATACCTGGCAATCTCCCTCTAGTTCTGCCGCCTTTATAACCACCCCCTCTCTGGTTTTCCTCCTGCTCTCTTCTTTTTCTGTTCTCTCTGGCATGTTCATTAGTCTGACAGGAAAACGTTGTTAATCGTGATGAACGGAGGAGGGAACTGAGAAAGCCCCAGGTCCATCATGGGAGCCAGCATGGTTCATATGGTTTGTATGGTACATAAAAATGTCAATGTGGCCACCTCAGATGCCAAGAAAGAGGGCAAAGGACTGTTTGTGTGCATATAATCTGCAAAACAATCATTTTTACAACTGATTGTCTGATGTCTACATGCAACAGTGTTACATATACAATCTCAAACACACTATTTAACTATATAAATAACCTACAGTGCAGCAACAGCAGTGTGTAGTGAGCTGTGTTCGGTCGTGAAGTTTCTTTCTATCACATACAGATTCATCTAATTAAATACTATATAAACAACATACTACTTTTTTGTGTGTCATGTTACACAATGTAAAGTTAAAGGCTGACACACAAGTAAAATTTGCTAGAAGTGGCCCACTTTTTACAAAACTTTGGAAACATTTCGACTGCCAATTCAGTACACTGACAGCTGGGCTCAGAGGTGTAATTGGGATTCTGGCCATTCTTTCTCTGCAAAACTTACATGCAAAGTCAAGGTGCAATGAAATAGTATGTTTTCTTATCATAGAAAATATTCAAAAAGTGTTTTTTATCTCAATAAACTTGGATGAATTGATGCCAAACTTCACAATTCAAATTGTCTGCGACACATTTGACAAATTAAATAACACCTCTGTAATACTACAATGGAAATTATTGTTGCACTATTAATTATAAGGACACCTAAATAAAATCTGGTTAAAATCCACAGTTTGCATAAATACACTGAGGTGGTGTGCTTTAACAGCTTGAGATGATGACATTCCATGAAAAAAATGAAAATTTTGACAAAATTTCCATTTCTAGGATACAAACAGTCCTTCTCAGTGAAATGCACATGATTACTTTAAAACATCTGCAATCGCTCATCCTTTCCTCTTCAATCTGTGCTGAATCTATGTCTGCACATATACATTGAAAGCTGGATAGAGAGGTGCTGAAAACTGGAACATTTTCTGCAGTCACGTTCAGGTTTATTATATTCACAGTATTCTAGGTCTATCTTTGTTTGCATTCCAAACTTCCACTTTATTAGTCATTGACGTCACAATCCCACCGACAATCAAGGAAAAACATGTTTTCCCCAAGTCTGTGTTTTGCTCTTGCCTGGCATCCCAGATCTTGAGTTTTACCACAACTGCCTCTGTTATTGTCTTTTCAAATGGGTTTTATGACAAAACACAGAAAAAAAAAAGATATCAGGAATGTTTATAGTAGGCACACATATTTGTACATATTTACAAAGTTACCAGATTGTGGATGTTTTCAAATGTTACAACCCATACTAGCTGATTGAAATATATAAGTTTGGTTTCTTGGAGTATTTGACGCAATCACAACCACTTGGAATATTTGCAAGTTAAAGAGTGATTGTCTAAGGATAAACCTCAATCATCATGTGCAACGCAGAACGGTGGAAGATTTTTTTAACAGATATATTTGGTATAAGGATTCTAAAAACAACAACAACAAAAAAACAACAAATAAATTTACCCAAAACACTTAATATCCTATCCCATAGTTAATATGAACTATTTTACTGTGCACTTAGCAGCCAGTTGATGTTACTTGTGTGACAATTCAATTACCCACTAAATTAAATTGAAATATCTTTATTTACTCAGGGAAAAAAACTATATAAGGTCCAAATTGAAGGATAACACCCAATAATACCACATATACTGGCACAGCTTTGGTACTAAGAGTATGTAGAGAAATCATGAATAACCCTCCCTGAAACCTGCTTCAAGCCTGTTTCATTAACATTGATAGACTTGCCCCCATTTCCCAAATGCTTTTCACTGGTTGCTTTTTCTGATAGTTTTTCTTATTTCATTAAATCTTTTTCTTCTTGGGACTGTTTTATCACCACTCCTTATATGGTCTATGCATCTTGCCTCTCTTTTATCTTGCCATTTTCCCACATCAACAAACTCTTCACCTCCAACAGAATAAAATGTGCCAATGCACTTTGTTTCCCCCTCCCTTCTTCAGTCATCAGCACCTGCCCCCTCCCATAGCACCAAATTTCTCTATGTCGTCTAATTCTATCCTCCTTCCTCTGGAATCTCTTCCTTTTCTCCTTCCTTACCTACATGGTCTCCATTTCAAATGCAGATAATTCCCTCCACTCCTTGCTCTCCGGACCCCTAGTTGCTGAAAACCATGTGGTCCAGGTTCATTCATCTCTGTCACACTGCATTAGTGCCAGGAGGAGCACATACAAACCTATGCACACACTGAAACACACACAGGTTCCTGGTTTGGTCTTCTGTTGGGGGTGGGTAGGTCATGACAGCAGGCGTCTACAAAGCTGGCCAATGAATATAGATCACCTAGCTATTCTCCAGCATCGGGGCCCCGAGACCCTCGTTAGCCCTCTGGGACTTCAAGACCTTAGACTGGGTCAGAGCCGCTTATGTGGACATGCAGATAGAGTGTTCACAACACAGCACCAGCATTCACTGCGTATGACTGAAACACTGAACTGGTTAGCTTTAAGTGAGTGTGCAACTGGACAGTGAATTGCAGTTTGATTTCTTTTCCTTTAGGTGTAATTCAGTGAAACTCTCTCAGAAAGCAACTGCCTTGGGAATAATTTAGGAAAGAAAACATCTTTTTCCAGCAAAGCAGATGAGAATGGAACAAATGAGAACTGGGATGAAGCCAACAGAGAGGTCACATGGTCTATGAAGGAAACATGGCGATTTCAGTAACCTTCAGAGTAATAACCTGAGACATTTTCTGTTTTTGTTGATGTTATTGTTGTTATTCATAGCTCTGCATGTTAAAATGAGTCTATTTTTATTTTCCTGGAAACAACTAAGTAAAATTAATAACTAAATCCAACAGTTAACCTTGTCAAACCTTGATGTTAACATTCATCAGTGGGATAATTTATTGTTGTCGTGCAATTTGTGTGAAAAGAATCACAACAAGAGAAAGCATCAGTATCATTAAGCTGCACATTTAAAGAAATAAGATTTTGGAGGGAAGAATCAGCGAAACACAGATCTGCATGAAGTGGAAATTGAAACCATGTAAAACTGTTTGAAAAGTGCAGGTTTTTACTTTCCATGTGTTGTTTCTCTGGTTTTAGTTTCTTAAATGTTCCAATATATTAAATAGTCAGAGAGAGAGAATTCATATACACTCCACTCCCTTGTGAGTGCAGGTGCAGTAGACCAGCATGGACCAGCCTCTGCTGGCTTAATTTAAATCAGGGCTGGATTGTATGAACAGCATATTACTTATTTGCTCCTGCTCTCAACTCCTTTTCATGTACCTGATGTAGCAAAGATGAAGAAATCACGTGTTCTGCAGGTTGTTAACATGAGTTTTGGGAAATACACAAAGCAATAACATATATATATTAAAAGCTTTGAAGTTAAAAAGAACAATCTTGCTTTTATATTGATGTGAATATGCATGCAATCATTCCCCAAGATAATACAATCTGCTTCTGAATGCCTCATAAACACAAAGGTATATTGATCTGGTTCAAACGTGTGTGGAGTGTCAGTGCATGCATGTCTATGTACGTTTAGCGTTTGCTTGTGCTGTACATCTGAAGTGGGTTGAATCAGGATTTCTTATTAATGCCTGCATGCTTTCAGATATAAAGTGGTGCCTGACAGAAATCAGCAGTAAGTCTGTGGTCAGCTTTGTGCCACTGAGTAGAAGTAATCTGTCTAGTTGTATTGTTGTATTGTATTGTGCACATGTGCCCAATCTTCTGGGAGCATGCAGCAGGCACCTTAATCTGCTTGGAGAATTACTAAACCAGCTCTAAGCTTAATGCTGCTATTTCTGAAGAAAACACCATAGATATAAGTGGGTGGCTGTTTGGTGTGCTATAATTAACCATCTGATCAATGGCCACATTGCATCTATTTGCTGTTATATGCTCACCATATCTTCCAACATGATTTCCAAACTTGTATCACATCAGTGTCAAAATACATAAAAATATCAGATGAAACATATTAAAAGGCCAGGAAATATGTTGAGGTAAATGCTTCAACATATTCTAATCAAAAAGGAGCTGTCGGTGTGATTTGGAGCTCGCAGCAGTGGATCACTCTTTCCTGATCTCATTAGGAATGACTGGCTGCAGATGAGTTGATCACTCTGAGGCCTAAATGCCACCAGTGGAGGAAGATGTATAGATAGTAAACACTATTCATCTCACTTGATCTACTTATTTGCTCATAAAATGCAACCAGTAATGAAAGCTGCATGTTGACAGGTTGTAAGTGTGCTCTGATATTTAATCAATGCTGATTCTGTCATGTCTAGATCCATCCATGTTAATGTATAACGCTATTATTAATGCAGTTACATTAATCTTTGGTTCAACACAGATTAAAAAATCTTTTGTAAAGATATTTCCTTTTTTGAAAGAAAAAAAGTAAGAAATGAATTTCTTTCTGATAAAACGAACACTTTTACAATTCAATAGAGGTGCAAACAGCAGAGTAACTTGTGTTCATTTAAAGGTTATGTAAAGCAAAACCCTGCAGTAAAACTCCAGTAAACTCATTGGATGAGCTCTGCTGTTTGTTTGTTTTTTTAGTAAATGCATTTCAAAGAGTGTATATGCACACTCAGGCATCATTATTATTTCTTTGTGTTTTTTCTATTGTTTTTAGGGATCATTTTGCATTTATTTAGAGGGTAAAAGGATATAAAAGAATCACAAGGCAGAGGAGGGAAGCAGGGGAGGATTATGCTGCAAAGGCACTGCTGGCCCTCACCAGTCACCCTCGCTGTTTGTATTAATACATGTTTGCTGACACATAAAACTGGTCACACACAAACTCAAAAACATATTGCATGCACCACATTGGCATAGAGATGCTGGAGAGGCAGGCTCTACTGCTTCTGCAGCAGATAATAAAAACACAAACAAAGTCACTCACCAGGATCATGAATATTAACTCTGCCTGACTCTCCTTTTACACTGAGAAATGATAATTGTGTTTGGACAACCCCTGAGGAAGTCCGTGCCGCAGCTGATGGTGTTATATGTTTTGGTTTTGTTTTTTTTGTCTAGAAGCAGAGTCGCCATGCAGCGATGACGAGTGTACCCCAGGGCTATTTGACATTCAAACATAGACAGTTGGACGGTTCACACACCCACTCCTGCCATGTAAATTTAAAGGAAAAGATCCACAGGCCCTCAGGGGGCAGCACAGACGGTAACTATTAGATAGACAAGAAAAAAAGATAAAAAAAATAAAAATAAAAAAATAAAAAACAAGCAAGAAAACAATACACATTCCTCCAAGCCAAGAGATTATGTCAGTGTGTACAAAATGACAATGTATGTTAAAACGTCTGGTGTAGGTTGTCCTGTTGAGAACTGGGAGGTGTAACTATGCTTCCTCTGGAAAACTAATATGGTTTCCAGAGTTTCTACATGTTCAGACAACAATTGAACAATTTGCAAGTAGATTTGTAAACATATTTCCTTGGGAAATTTGCCATTAACCAGGTAACACGCTTGTGCAGAGTTCTTATACATGTTGCACTCGCTGGTGACAATTAAATAGGAACATTTGACCCAATGTGATTTTAGAGTAAATCAAAGCCACTTCATTGTTTAAAGTGGAGTATCTTTACTTTTTTTTTTTTTAAACAAGTTTTCCTTTCTTTAATTACTTGCAGTAGTTTGTTTTTCTTGATCTATTTTTAAAGTGTTTATTGAAATTTCAATGTCATAAAACATTTAATCTAAATGTGAGCATAAAATAGCTCATTTTATATGCTACTGATGTTACTTATTCTTGTGTGAAAAAGACTTAAACTCAACTCAGAGAAAAATAAATGAATAAATGATAACCATCTGAGTGGTACACACTAAAAATCCTCGCAGCATTAAAAAAAATCAAGGATCAAGGGTTCTGTGATGTAATTTTCACTGTGCATTTATGTACACAAGGGCTAGAACAAAATTTCATTTGTTGATCAGGGACTGCAGTACAATGAAAAATCAATAATATGAAATAATAAAAATTATAAGAAAATATGAACAATGTAATAGAATAATAAATAGAAATACAATCAGACAAAAGCAGAAAAAAAATAAATAAAGCTGGAGACGCTGCTGCTTCCAACACAAGTGATGCTGACCTCGTTAGCGCTGGTATTCATGGCAACTGTAGCCACAGAATGATGACTATGGTCTGAAAATGTTTTTTACACAATAACAAAGAGTCAAACAATTGTGTCAAAGGCCATTGAATAAGAAAAAAATAATAATTTAAATGCTAAAATGTGGCTGAAATAAATTCTTTTCATTGTTGAAAGTTGAAACATAAACCATGACCATGGCGAAAGTTTGGCCTTTTATTTTCTGTGTAAGTGTTTAGAGAAAATAAGAAAAAGTTTAATCTCAGTCTGTCTCAGTCACTTAGTCAGGATGTTGCTATAATAGTAAGATTTTACGAGATAAAATTAGAAATATCTGAAGCACAAGTAAAATTCCACTCAATAGTCGAGCAGTATTTGTGTCTTTAAGGCAGGAAGGGTCAGGGTTGGGCTGAAGGGTGTTGATCCAGATTTATTTCAATATTTGAAAAACATAAATAAATTAATATCATTTTGTGGCATGAAAAAGATTTATTGACAAAATTAGTTGAGCTTTTCTCAGTAAATCCTCATTAGCTTTGCTATGCATGCAGCGATAGATCCAGGAAATTTTTAATGGGTGGCAAAGGTGAGACAGACGTTATTTTGAGGCTGCACATCAGTAGATTTATCTTACTGCAATATTAGCAGGATCATCATTCACTTTGGTTAGAATCAGTGTGTAAAATACAGGAAACAAACAGCTTTAAAAGGACATTGTGTAATATTTTCTAATTTATCCCTGGACAAAACTGATGTCTACATTTATATATGTTATCAGTGTATTATCACTTCTTATAATAATCTGACACATCTGCTATCTTGAAACTATTGCCACTGGTAAAAGAACAATATTACCAGTGTACTATAAGAGCATGTTTACCCTACAAGTCAGCACTTGAGATGGTAGGGGGAAAGATCACTAATAGAGGCTTACTAACCCAGCAAGTTGGAAAATCTGTTCAACTCATTCACAAAAATGCAGGATTGTGTATGCAGGAGCCGTGTTCACATCACCAAAATAGCAAAAAAAGGGCTCATAAAAAGCTCTGTGGATGAAGCATCCAAAAAAGAGGTATAACATCGGGCTATCCATCCCGAGATGCAAAGAACTTAAGATGGAGAAAGATTTTAAAATAGACTCTCACTACCGTAAGCAACATAGCAGTAGATCTAAAACACAACAGCCACATGCATGTACTTATTGGATAGAAGAGATGGTAATTATGTTTCCAACAAGTCATCTCCAAGTCATGAATTTGTTCTGCTAAAGCACTACACCAGGTGATTCCAATCAGCACAGTGAATTAACTTGGTTCAGTGACTGAGCAGAACAAATACACAGCATGTAGATGACTTCTTGAAGTGAGATCAAGAAGCTTGAATGCATTATTCGTTTGAATGCAAAACACAATTTCAGTATTCAATGGGAGTAACTCTTACACAATGTGCCTTTAAGCTCTTTTCAGTGTCAAAAATAACACTGACAGATTTAAAAGACTTATATTTTCAAAAAAGGCTAATTGGTCGCAAAGGAGGAAAAGGTTTTAAACTATATTCCTTTTGCAGAGTATACAGACAAAAAAACCAATGATACCTGTCAACACAAGTGTAGATGTTATTGTAACTGCTGGATCTACTGGCTGAAAGTTAGATCTGCTTTTAAGGGAATCAGAGGGTCCCCACCTAAACCCTCAAACCTCACCGCCTTCCTGTTGTAGCCATTCATGTTTCAAATAGCCTACTGCTTAGCCCCATATATAACACGGGCATTATTGAACAACTATATGTATTAAAATTGGTTTTACCTTCTACCATTATTTCATATTTTATTTATTTATTATATTTTATTCATATTGAACTTTATCAAATGCATAAGATTGATCCAAAGTGCTTCGCAGAGCAGAAAACACAGGGATTTGAACAACTGAAGTAAAACAATAATTGAAATAAAAACTAGCACTTAAAAAAGAATAAAGATTAAAATATAGATGGTGCTAAAATCAAGAAGATAGACATTTACTATGGTTTCTGTGTTATTAAACAACAAGCTGATAACGGTGACCTGAAGTAGTGTCTTGTTAGAACCCACATGGACCCATTTACTTTTATTTTATTTGTTCATTTATTTTCAATTAATTTATTTCACATTTTGATGCTTCAGCTTCGGGTCTTATAGAATAGTAATGATCTTTCCACCTTTCTTTAATTTGAATGTCTGAACACCTTCTTATAGTGTCTCCAGTTAGGTCACATGGTTACTGGTACAGCAGGATAGAGACTTCAGGCTTTTTTTTTAAAAACTTTTTTTCATATTTTTGTTTGTGTAGATCTTTTTTATTTTTAAATATTTGTGTTACCCAGTATATGTACAACAAAGCAATTGTCACATCTTAGCCATCTAATCATGCATACTTTAATAAAAGGTGTTGATGATCTGGTCAGACCTCCCCTCTAACTTATCACTTGAAAATGATTGAATTCAAATAAATGCTGAATAATAAATAGCACCTCCTGTACATGAAATGTGAATGGAAGCAATATTTTAAGGAAATATATAGGATATAGATGAAAACCTAATTGCAAATTATTAAGCATGAAAAGGCAAGGCTTTCAAAATCTAACGAAATATGAACACAATTCTACCACTGTGGCTTTGCTGCAAATTCATTGCCAATAGAAAGATAAACTATCGATAACCTGATCAGTCCAGAGAGTTTGATCAAAGATTAATCACAATTTCAGAACGTTGAGGTCTTCTGAAATCTATATGTTTTTATGAAAAACAAAGCTTTTAGTCTCTCCCGTTGTGAGTTTGGTCATAATTCAGAGGATAGCCTTTGATACATGGACACAAAGTCTCGCTGTGAAACTCAACATCATGTTAGAAAGTATAATGTGTAAAGTGTCTGAAGAAGGTTTATGTGGGAGTTATGTTCTTGAATCTAAATCCTGTTCTCTTGCATGAAAAAGCAAATGTATGGCAGAGTTAGCTCGTTGCAGTCTGATGAAATAACAATGTGGATGCAGAACCCATTCTCTGTTGGCCTCAGTGTTATTACTATGGTAAGTTAGATCTTTCCCTGTTGTATAAATGTACCAAAATTTGATGCATTTTTTTTTTCACCATCATTCAGTCAGAATTTATTCGAAACAACAGCAATAAGTGCCCAATGAGCTGCAGAACTTTGCAGTATATGCTTGTGTCATTATTTTGGTGTTTAAGCTAAATGCTGCAGTTGAAGCTAATCAGGTACAGAATGAAGCTAATGTGCCTCCATAAACAGTTTGAGCAAGTTGGGCTTGTTTGCATGCAATAAATGCATTTCCCATAATTCATCTAAATATCAAAGAACCAAAACGATTAGCAACTGACCGGGTTTAGTTTTTTGGTTTTCATATGCTGTTCAATAGAAAGCAGTTCTACTGAGTACTACAGTACAGCACAGTACTGCAGTGCTACTAATGTCCCATAAGCTAAGGGTTACTTAGCAAAGGGCTAATGCTGCTCTATAAAAATAAGTTATTTACATGAGTTGTGCCAAAGCTACTGCTTCATTTGATACTCAAAACTATCTTTCATAGTAATGTTTTGGGGGCAGATTTGGCTTTGAGAGTGTATCAGATGGAGACTGACGATGTTGTGTGGCCTGTGGGAAATGACAGGTTTAGCACCCCTAGTAAACAAAATTTAGACGGTATCCCTTTAAGTGTCTTCAACACACCTCACAACTGGCCGTAATAACAGCACTGTTAAACTTGATTTGTTAACTTGTCTGTCATTGTTTTTATATTTAGGTCAATTGATCTTCATTTTGTCTTTAGAAGAGGTCTTTCTATAAGCTCCCAGCCTAATTTTTCCTTGCATTTTTATTTTTCATACATTTTATTACTTTGTATAGAATTTTTCTTGCTGTCTTTGTGCCCCTGCATATTTTTACCCCACTGTCTTTCTTAAAATGGTGAAGCAGAAGAGGGATTTTCTCTATTACTTTGGTATGTGGTGGTCTGAGTTTAGTTTGTTGTGTGTATATATTAACTCTCTGGCTAATTACGTTATGTCCTGACATATTTTTAAAAAGTGCATTCAAGGGCTACTTAGCACTAATCTCACAAGAGTCAGGCCTTGCAGAAGAAAAGAGTAATGTGGAAGGAGTGGATCACTCCATAGTCTAAAACAGGTCAATAAGAACAGAGGTTAAAATCTATGATAGAAAAAGGGGTTGTTGTACTGAATTTCAGCTGTATTTTAACCAAAACATGCCACAAACTTAATTAAGACCTAATGAAATTATGTGGAGAAAAAAAAAGGTTGTACCACAGCCTATATTTCCCTCTAAACTGCATGTTTTTCAGAACACACTTTCAGGTAAGAGAACTTAACAATAATATATTCAGCATGTGCCTTATCTTTTCCTTGACCTCTGTTTGTGCACAAGTTTGTGTGCATATGTGTTTGATGTGCAAGAGAGAGAGAGAGAGAGTTGTTGCCTGCTCCCTGACCCCTCTCGTGTAAACATGGACACACTCCGACGAGGTGCTGAATGGCAGTGATTATGAGAGCGAGTGCAGAGCTACCCACTCACACACACAAACACATACTGGGAGCTCTGCCAAGAAGGGAAGACCCATAGAGCAAGGCTTCCCCTGGCTCCCTGCCAACACTCCATTAACAGAGAGGAGGAGTAGAAGAGGGAGGGAGAGGGGGAGTGGGACAAGAAGAGGTAAAGAGGAGGAAAAATAGAAGGATAGTAGCAGAGGAGGGGTGCAGTTGATGATCTGGGGAAATGGAGAAAAAAATAAACTTATGTCTATGTGTGATGTGTTGCAATTATACAAAGTTCGTTCTGATTGTTAATCCTGTTGTCACAGTTATGAAACAGTACAGAGCCAAAAGTTATGTTTTCATCCTTTTAATCTTGCATTTATGTATAAATGTGCCATAGGGAGAAAGGTTGTTTGCAACTGTAATACAAGTAATATGCTTTACAGATGAGAAATGTAGTGTGAGGTGGTAGAAGCTCTCTGTTATAATTTACAAGGTAAAATACATCAATACTGAAAGGAAGTAGTTTAAAAGCGTGTGAATGTTGCAGAGAAAACTTCAGAATTACAGAATTAATATTGATCTTACTGTTTTATTACCTAAAAATGATGATTTAAAAAAACAGTTTTAATCTCCTGGGGTTATATGAAATAAAGAATGCTTTCTTGTTTCCACAAGTTTCTGATTTTAGATTTGGCAGCATATCATTAATCTGTAATAAAAAATAAATAAATAAATAAAAAAAAACTAACATCAAAACCAGAAATACTCTTCACCATATGATACTGGGATGGATGAATGAATGGATGGACTGGTTTTGAAAATAGTTAGTTATGCAACACAGTTTATAATATATATAAATACAATATTTTAAAAATGACAAAACTGAACAATGCAATGTTTTAATTTAGTGGTGGGAAGGTGGAAAGACTGTAACTGTACAATATTTGACTGTCTAGAAGAGAGATTTCTGTTTCCTGCTTCGATAACGTCTGTGTTTATTGTTTCCATCTTATCTTTAGCTCCAGACTGTAGTATGATTGTTGCAAATCACAATATTTTTGCACATTTTCACTTCTTTTTATAGTCCTGTTGATTAAAGAAGACTTTAGTTTTACATCTCAAAACACATTACTTGTGCTACCTATTTTATTTGCTGCATATTTGATTTATTACCGATCTTTTAGATTGGGCAAGGCTATCAATAAACTAATTTATAGTGTTGTTTTTTTCTCCATTTGCAATTCCTGCCTGATCCATTAAGTAAACTTTTATTTGGACCCTTAGAAAAGAGATCTTGTCATTAGTGCCTGTCGCAGCAGTAATCCCAGAACTCGTTGGTGGACACCAGCAGTGAGGGATGCCATCAAGCTGAAGAAGGAGTCCTATCGGGCCTTCTTGGCCTTTGAGACTCTCAAGGCAGCTGATAGGTATCAACAGGCTAAATGGCATGCAGCTTTGGCTGTAACCAAGGTAAAAACTCGGACATGGGAGGAGTTCAGTAAGGCTATGGAGAACGACTTTCGGACAGCTTTGAGCCGATTCTGGTCCACCATCAACACTGTGTACAGTGGAGATGGGGAGCTGCTGACCTCAACTCGGGACGTTGTGGGTCAGTAGAAGGAATACTTTGAAGACCTTCTCAATCCTACCAACACGTCTTCCGATGGGGACGAAGAGCTGGGAGACTCGGGGGTGGACTCTCCTATCTCTGGGGCTGAGGTTGCTGAGTAGGTTACAAAGCTCCTTGGTGGCAATGCCTTTGGGGTGGATGAGATCCGCCCGGAGTTCCTTGAGGCTCTGGATGTTGTGGGCTGTCCTGGCTGACACGTCTCTGCAGCATCGCATGGACATCGGGAACAGTGCCTCTGGACCTTTCAAAAAGGGTTCCTGAAGGGTTGTTCCAACTAAAGGGGGATCACACTCCTCAGCTTCAGGTAGTCGAATCTCGGATTGAGGAGGAGCAATACGGTTTTCATCCTGGTTATGGAACAGTGGACCAGCTCTATACCCTCTTTGGGTTCCTGGAGGGGGCATGGGAGTTTGCCCAACCAGTTTACATGTGCTTTGTGGACCTGGAGAAGGCGTTCGACCGTGTCCCCCGGTGGCTACTGTGGGGGGTACTCCGGGAGCATGGGCTACTGGACCCCCTTGTAGGAGCTGCCTAGACCCTGTACGACAGGTGTCAGAGCTTGGTCAGCATTGCCGGCAGTAAGTTGGATTCGTTTCCAGTGAGGGTTGGACTCCGCCAAGGCTGCCCTTTATCATCGATTCTGTTCATAACTTTTACAGACAGAATTTCTAGGTGCAGTAGAGGTGTTGAGGGGATCCGGTTTGGTGACCTCAGGATTGGGTCTCTGCTTTTTATGGGTGACGTGATTTGCAGCCTAGTGTGAAGCGGCTGGGATGAGAATCAGCACCTGCAAATCTGAGACCATGGTCCTCAGCCGGAATAGGGTGGATTGTCCTCTCTGGGTCGGGAGTGAGGTCCTGCCCCAAGTGGAGGAGTTTAAATATCTCAGGATCTTGTTCATGAGTGAGGGAAGGATGGAGCGTGAGATTGACAGGCGGATTGGTGCGGCGTCTGCAGTAATGCGGATGCTGTGCCAGTCTGTCATGGTGAAGAAAGAACTGAACCAGAAGGCAAAGGTCTCAATTTACCAGTCAATCTACCTTCCTACCCTCACTTATGGTCATGAGCTGTGGGTCATGACCGAAAAAACAAGCTCTCTCATACAGGCGGCTGAAATGAGTTTCCTCCACAGGGTGGCCGGGCTCACCCTTAGAGATAGGGTGAAGAGCTCAGTCATCCTGGAGGGGCTCAGAGTAGAGCCACTGCTCCTCCGCATCAACAGGAGTCAGTTGAGATGGCCCAGGCATCTGGTCAGAATGCCTCCTGGACGCCTCCCTGGTGAGGTGTTCTGGGCACGTCCCTCTGGGAGGAGACCCCGGGGAAGACCCAGGACACGCTGGAGCGATTATATCTCTCGGCTGGCTTGGGAACGCCTCGGGATCCCCCCGCAGAGTTGGCAGATGTGGCTGGTGAGAGGGAAGTCTGGGCTTCCCTGCTTAGGCTGCTGCCCCGCGACCCGACCCCGGATAAGCAGCAGAGAATGGCACAAGTTCATTCACTCAACATTGGTATCTGGCAGTTTAAAAAGAAAAACGTGAAAAGAAGCTTTAAAAACTCAGGAAAAATATGTCTGAAGCTTCAACTGTTAGCTTATTATTATTATTATTATTATTATTATTATTGTTGTTGTTGTTGTTGTTGTTGTTGTTGTTGTTGTTAACCAGGTCAGTCCCACTGAGATCAAAGATCACTTTTCCAAGTTTAAATAGCAAAAGAAGAAGTGTATATAGAGATGAGCCAAGAACGACGCACTTCAATAGTGAATGACAGAGGAAGAATCATCTGAGAAAATAAAGGGGACAAACCAGCACAAACAAAGATCTTTGTCAGGGTCATGTGTTGTTTGTCATGTCATGCTTTTCCTGTCCTTTGCCCGTCTGGCCTGTTATCAGAAAGCAGCTCGGCTTGTCAGCTGACTACAGATGACCATGTGCTGACCCCTAAAACCTCTCATCAAATCGTGTGATGACACATTTGCACCAGAACCTCAGTCAGCTGGACATTCATATCTTCCAGTTGCTAGAAGATGTTCCGTTGAGTTTAGTACAAGAAAACATACTGTGATCCAGTACAAGGGAACGACTTAAAACAGCAAAGATGAGTCAAAGAAAAGATTTCGGCAATGGTTTTGCACATCTGTAATTGTTAAACTAAATTTTTTAAAGGCCCACAAACATTTTACAGGTAAATGTGTCAAACCTATTCACTCAGTTGGCATCTGGCAACTTCCCTGAAGTCTAATTTTTGCTTTTTGTTATAATGTGCAGTCACTGCAGAACTGCACGCCTTGAAAAGATTCTTTTTGTCAGTTTGTGTTAGTTCATTTAGTTTTTAGGTGCATATAAATCATTTAAACTCTGTAACATTTAATCTGCTGTTATTAATCATGAACTTATAAAGCATGTTAAAGTGATAAATTCCCAATAAAATCGCAAACACTGCAGTGACAAATTCTGCATTAGGAATGGAAAATATAGTAGTTTTCGTGCATAAAAAAGGAATTAGATTTTGTACAAGATTTAGAAGACACTGTTGAAGTGTTGAATCATGTTTTGTTTTCAGTCAAGCAGATTAAGTCCATTGACACAATATGTGCAAAAATACAGTAAGACGATGAGCAGAGTTCTGATTGGTATCTCCTTGCTTAACAGAATGACCCTTTCATAAAAGCCAATTTACTGCTGGCCCCTTTTCTTTCTTTTTCTCTTTTTTCCATTTGACAAAATGAACTTCATTATGTTAGGGTACCACAGATACCACAATCAGACCTCCATGGCAACCATCTGTGGCTTATTGGAATCAGCCCTCACATTTGATGAGTATGACATGTCAAACAACTCAGATGGTCATTGATCTCTGGAAACAGAACACCTTGAACAAGATTAATGACACAGCTGATTCTTTTTGTAGCCTATTATTGATAACAAGGCTTTAATAAGGGACATTGCAGTTGTTAGGATATGCTGTACCTGCTTATACCCAGACAATAATGTTGGGATTTTCTGAGGTCTTACTGTAGAATCTGGCATCAGTGAGCCTGTCCTAAATGCATCCAAGGATATCAACATTTTATCAGCCAATTAAGCATAATGCCCCGGTCATAAAGTTCAGCATTTCTACAATCAACCTCATAACTCAGGTGATTTAGTGACTGTGTTGGATCAATTAGAAGTGTACCAGTTGTGCTTTCTTTAGCTTTCCTTCCTCCACTAAACACCGCTCCAACAATATGAGCCTTCCTCTGTATATGTCTGTGTGATTGATTTGAAAGCTCAGTTTTATTTGACTCTTCTAAGCTATGCTGGCAGACTGCAAAACAGAATTTGACCTATGTAATGTCCTTTTTAATCAGAAGTAATTGACACAAATAGACTTTAATCATAACTGCACATGCCCTTGCCATCCTTGCAAGAGCTCTGCAATGCTGGTCTCCTTCATTTCTTCCACTCAGGGGATTGGTTAAATAAATTTCCAATTAAAAAAGGAGCTATCAGGACTTTATCTTATAAAATTTCTCCCAGTATATTTTTTATTTTTACATACCAAAAACCTTCCGTAATTGTCTGCGTTCATAAAAATCTGCAACTCTTTTTCTGTTTTTGTCTCTTTTTGTTAGCCTTGTACAGTTATGTTAGAACTTTGTGCGCCCCTGGATTGTTCAATTAATATACAGTAACCATTTTCTCCTTTTACCCTCCAATCTCCTCCCTCCCCTGCTGAGGGGAAAAATGTGTCTCATTCCAATTTAATGCATGGCCAATTCCCACCTCGACAGAGCAGTAATTAAAATCCACACGCAAAGCCCCATTCATCAGTGGACACGACAGAAAGAAGAGGTGGGGGACGAGGGGCTCGCTTGCTGTACCCTTGAATTTAGGAATTCAGGCTGGCTTGGGAAGAGTGAAACAAGAAGAGTGAAGGTAAATGCTGATTTCTCCAGATGTGTTGCATCTTGTTCTACGGTGTATCAGCTCTGTACTCATTATATGAACAATCATGTGCTGAAAATGTGTCTGTGTGCAAATAAACATGAGTTATGTTAATGAAATATTATATCCTCATGTGCAAATGCACATGCTTCTCTTGCCAATACCTGCAGTGTTATTACCTCATTAACATAAGACCCTCCAGCTTAAACCCTGCCTATCATATTAGTAATTTCTTATCTTATTACAGACCCCCCACCTTCTGCACCCCATGGCAGATTTTCTGTTTTGACAGAAGCCCTGCTGTGCTCTCTGGGTTTCGCACACACAAAAACAAACACATGCACATACACGTACACACATACACACCACACAAACACTGCATGGCCATGACCCTCACAGAGACCCGAGCATATCCACAATGTCCTTCAGGGGTGCAGGGGGGACACCAGAGGGACTCTGTGAAGTCGATGGCTGTGTGTGTGTGTGTATGTGTGTGTCATTGTTTGCTGTCAGTGATTACGCGTGTTGCCACCCAGCAGCTGTTTGCATGTTTTATTCTGCTGTCTGTCTACTCACGTCTGGCGCCTCAGCGAAACTCCTGAGCTCACTTGCATTTTTCAGAAAAACAGAAGTAAAGTGCTGCAGGATGCACAACGTGTTCAAGGAGGGGGAAAAAATTAAGATTTTGTTGTCTGATTAGGCCACATTTTAAAGCAACAATGTCCTCCAGCAGAAAAACAGGGAAAGTTTGCTGTAAGTTGTAACAGGAAAAAGATACATTTCTTTGAGCTGCCTCTCTTTTCACTTTGGTTGTGGCATATGTCCAAGGCCTTTATTCCCCACTAACCCCCCTTCGCTCCTCTGAGTCCCAACGTTCTCTCTGTCTGCCCTTTTTTTTTCCCCTCTATCCTGCAGTGGACTGCACTTGAGCTTGAATGGCCAAACTGGGAGAGGCAGCTGCCTTGGCCCTGTGCATCAGAGTGAGGGACAGGAGAGGGGGTGGGGGGGGGGGGGGGGGGGGGGGGGGGGGGGGGGGGGGATCTGCACAGATTTTAATGAGATGCACAGTGTCAATGGCCACTCTCTCTGAAGAGGGCAAGAAGAAAAGGGTGCTCTCTCTTTTTCTCTCCACTCCCCTCTCATATATGCCCCCTTCCTCCAGCTCACTCTCTCTGTATCTCCTGCCCTCCTTCCCAGCTGGCGAGGGGCTTTGTTAGGCGCCAGATGATACCCCAGATGCCCCATCCCAGCCGCTCCTTTCAGCTACATTCACCAGTCTCCCCTCAGGTCAGAGGTCACCACTGGGCATCTGAATGGGTCTCCGTGGCAACAGTGGCCGTGGTGGTTGAGAGTGGCAGAGGCTTTTTGTTGTTAACCGGTTGTCATGGACAGTGCCTAATTAATCTGATTCAGTTGTTTGGAGAAGGCTGAAGTTTGATATGGGCCAAAAAAAAAAAAAAAGTAAAATTTTTTAGTTCAAAGTAGGTTTAGGACTGAAAATTTGCTGCTGGTCAATGTATAAATGAACACGTTTCATCACATATAACAGGAAAATAATTTCACATAAATATTATAAAATATGAGATTATTTCATAAGAAATCTTGGACTTTCCCTTCACTGCTCTTCTAGTCCGTTTTTGGACTTTATCTCACTCAGTTTATGGTCCTGCCGTTTAGAGCTACTTTAGCCATCTGCTGGACAAACACACAACTGCATGTTCCAAAAATGGTACTACCCAATAAACTGTAATAATAATGTAATAATAATAATAATGATTAATAGATGATAGGTGCATTGCTAATTATTAACATTTGTTTGTTGTGCATTTCTTTGAATTTAGATTTGAATTTATTTTACACGGACATTTTGTAGGACACGGCTGAAATGAGTGGGATTGTAAAACAAACAAAACATGTGATTGTTTAAAAAAATGTTTTGCTCTTTCAAAATAGTTTCACTCTGTTCATGTCATATTGATTATGTTGTCAATACAGATAACAAGAAAAAGAGACAAAAGAAAAGCTAGATACCCTGCGGTTTCAAGACAGTTCCAGTAAAGTTCATTTTTAAGTTAATTTTGACTTCCATCACAAATACACCATTTTATTTATATGACAATATTAGTTACTGTTTATACATAATGAATTACATGAATGTAGTATTAAATACAGTACTATTAAAAACTAAACTAGTCATTTTATGTCTTTTTGCCCTTTGGTATACAACAGACAGTTAAGTTTGTTTTATTTTATTTTATTTTAGTTTAGTTTAATATTCATAAAAATTTCCAATGTTTAAATTATGTCTCTAAAAATGAGAGAATGGTGTCACAACAGGACATATCTACTGGCTGAAACCTGTGCAATAATGACCATATCCAGATCTGATTGTTGCCGTGTGTCAATTTTATTATATTTTGAATGGATTTTATGTTTTTATTCACCTATTTTAGATGCTTTGTCAGTGGTAGTTGCTGCAATTTTGCTATTTGACTAAACTGCACAACTCAGTTGGTGCAGTTTAGTCACAAAGTATGATGGCAATAAATTTTTCTGATTCTGATCTAAAACTGAAGAGAAAAAAACTGATTTGTTTATTCATGTCTTGACTTATCTGATTTTCCTGTTGTTGCAGCTTTGCATACAGTGTCTATGTACACTCATGTGTGATTCTCACTGGACTGGTGAAATACTGATGGCACAATTACCACAGAAAATATCTTCCATCACTTTTAAACATGTTGTGTTACAGCCAGTAAATTTGAAGTCAGTATGAAGAGCCAGAAATGCAGTAGGGGAAGCAACAAGGTAAGAAATAAAAGGTTGATATAAGGACAGCAGAGTGGAGGGTGATTGCAGGGCAAAGGCTGCATTTGCTATTTTTATCCTCAGCAGCATTGATGTTTTCTAAATGCAAACCAGTGGTGCCATTATGTTTCACAGGAATAGAGTTCTAGGCAAAAGAAAAAATGTTTTCATGATGGTTCTCACTTGGTGCTTTTCACTTTGTATGATGTTCCTCTCATTTATGGAAGTGCAAGACCAGATTTTGGTTTATTAATAATTGCTGCTGAGTTCAGGACAGACTGGAAAAGCAACAGTTGAGGCCTTTTGTTACATACTACAAGCGTCAGTAAAGAAAAATACAAACTAGAATTGCATATTAAGCTTTTGAAATGTGCCGGATTTCCTCTGCCTTTGCTCCCTTGGCTCTCCTCTCCTTCCAGCCTCTGTTGGTCACGCTGTCCAAACAGATCAAAGGTCACACGATAAGGACAGGGTGAATACTGGGTTCCATTCAGCAGCACAACCAATGGTGAATAATATGTGGGCATCAAGAAACAGTGAAAAAAGGATTAGATAAAGGGAAAACAGAGAGTTTGGTACCAGTGAGTGTCTTGACAAGCCCTTAGTGAGTACAGAGAGTCTATTATTTCATACTGACATATAAAGAGCTTTTAAAAACTTTGGTTTGTTATGCTAATGCAGTGTTTTGTGTTGAATACACTGAGATATATCATTATGCAAGATTTATTCTAACAGGTGGAACAATGACTAGTAGTGTGTTTTGTGTATATGCAGTTGCATGGTTGCGTTTTAAGATGTACAGTGTTTGTTACCTACCAGGCTGCAGCTTGCGGGTAAACAGTGATTCTATGCTGGTTAGGTCTGACCCTTCCCCTAGGTCGTTATAACATCAGATAACGCAAATGATGAACAGCACAGAGAGAGGCTGACCCAACCTCTGCCCTTCAGCTGCATGCAAAATGCAGGCAAACCAGACAAAGAGTCACCAATCAGCTAGAATTTTTTTGGGCTGTTTCACTGTTTTCTTTATACATCAAACTGCATACACACACACAAACCTAACACTTAGTCAGAGGGTTTGGGGTTGAACATTTAAAGTAATTGTCAATATTTTAATTTTTTATATTGCTGTAAATATGTCTCTCTTTACATACATTCCTGGTATTTAATATATGTTTCAACTAACCCTGCAGCAGTGACCATGAACAAGATATCATGAGGCTTGGTATTAATGTTTACATGTTTCAGAATACAATTTCTTGTCATTAAAACAGAAGGTGCTGCTGATTTTCCTCATAAGCAGCAGTTAATTGAGCTTATGCTAAAATAATAGTACATGTTTAAAGAGCTCACATACTTTGATTTGTTCGGGATAACGTTTATGGTCATGTTTTGTAAAGATAATATTTTGGCATTTTTAATAAAGAACAATGGGAAATACAAAGTGTCACATATAGTAAGAACCCAGTCACCAAGAAGTCAAAACAGAGATTCACAGCTTGAGGGTATTTGAACCCATTTGGTATGCACCCTGACCACTCAGCAATCACGTCACACTGAAGTCACATTTTTTTCAGACTCACTTGAGTAGTCATTATGTATGACAGCTAACAATACGGTGCTCTCTGGGAACTACAAGCCAAAGTTCAGCAGTTACAACACAAATCTATTGGATGCTCTTGTAACATGAAAACAGAAAAATAAAATTGTCTATTAGAGCAGCACTGAGAAGGACAGCCTTACTCCTGTGTGGCAATAGTTTCTTTTTTCACATAAGTAAAAAAAAACCCTCATCAACGCTGCTATTCAGGGCACAGCAGCCTCTATTCCTGATTAGCTCCAGCATCTCATCAATAGGCCTGACTGTCTGCTCTGGTGCTTCGAACAAACAGCCCTTTCTACTCAACTTCACTCCTTACAGCTTTTAATGACTGGAACAGTTCAGAGAGGAGTTAATTATTGCATAGCACATGGCTGGCATACTGGGCCTCAGCTTCACCAGCTCAAGGAGCATGAATGTGTCACAAGATGCCCTGCAGTTTGATACATGTGATGAACAAGGACACATGGAGCCATGTTTGACCTAAAGGACACAAAAGGAAGACAAAGGGAGTGTTTTCTGTTTACAGATTAGGAAGATTTTACCAATTATATGGTCATCTAAAACACGTCTATGCAGATGTTAGATGACCACGCATGTGTGCTGACAGTTTAAACAAAAGTTATTGTACTGCAGACTGCTGCATGCTTATGCTGCCTACTCTTGCTCATATCATTCATTCATTCATTTTCCGAACCGCTTATTCCAATTCAGGGTCGCGGGGAAGCTGGAGCCCATCCCAGCCGGCTTTGGGCGACAGGCAGGGTACACCCTGGACAGCTCGCCAGTCCATCGCAGGGCTCTTGCTCATATCAATATTTCATTATTTATAATGTTAAATCCAAAGTTATATTTTCTTTTTTCACAGTGTCCTACTTGTTTTTTTTTTTTTAACCCTTTGATGCATTCAGTGGACATTAAGAAAGTCACCCAACACATTGCAACTCACTGAAAAATAAACAAATATAGTATAAAATTTCATATATATATACATACAGGACAAGAAAATGATGCAAGAAAATGATGCAAGTCCATTTTTTATAGAATATTTCTATTATAAAAAAATATGACAATATATTATAAATATATATATATAGAATAGATCAAATATATTAAATAAAAAGTCAAATAATACCAAAGAGAGAAGTGGCTCTGCACATGTTTGTAGAAGTAAAATATAGCATGTGAAAAAAGTGAGGCATTGATTTTAATAATGCAGAGTTAATGTTATTTGATGTTATGTTGCTAGCTTTTTGTGTCTTGCAGTATAGTTCTATTTTTTTCTGAAATCATTTTTCTGATGCATGGTTTGTACAGGTATGAGCATGTGGCGTTGTCATGTAGCAAAGATATTGAAAGATGACAAAGCCAGAAATGGATCCCAAAAGAAAGTCATTTTAAGTTTGTCTCTTTTTGGTGGTGCATCTGTTATACAAGTATACATTTTTTTTTAAAACGTGAAACTTCAGGAACAACATGATCATGGCAAACAGCCAAGACAGACAGCGTTTCTTTCTATTGAATAATATCAGTTTGTTTCCACTATTTCCACCAAACAGTGCTGAGATTATGAGCATATTTTCCTTCCAGTAAATATGTGGTTATGAATAAAACAGTTGGTGAATCAACTATGAAAAAGCAAGAGCAGCTCAGTGTGCTGTCATGGGATCTCTTGTCTTTCCCTGCTGCTCTCATTCTCTCTGTCTCATACTGATTGTTTGGCCTCTGGTTTGTTGACTTGAGCTGTTGACTATTTTCTGAGGGCTCTTACTCTGTTCCACTGATGCATCCAGTAGGCCACCTCCATATACCCCCAAACACACTTGAATGCTGCACTAATGTTGCTCTTATTAAAGCTAGATCATAAATAATTCACACATACATAATGGTAAAGCAAAATAAAAAAAACCCAAAAAAAACTGTGTTGTAATCTCAATAAACTGATAATGACTTGTCTATATAAGAAACATATCAACTTATTCTTTTTTACTCATATATTTCTGTATGATTTTGGCAGCATACATAATGATCAAACAAATGAAAACTGGAGTAAACCTGCCGATTTGCAATACTCTTTAGGCTGTTCTGTTTCATTGCACTCTTTTCAGTGTCTTCAAAATAACCTGTTTTGCAACACTATTTCAAACAAGACTGTAATTCAACTCCGTGTCTCACGGCAAATCAGGCAACTACATGCTAGCCTCCATTTAAAGTCATTCTACTCTCAGAGGGGGGAGATCTTCAAAGCCATAGTTGCTGAATGCTTCAAAACCCATGCAATGTCACTCTCATTACCTCAAAGAAGTTTCTTTTTAACACTCTTTTATTGCTGTTCCAAGTCCTTGGCATTGGAGCAGCCACCCGTAAAACATGAGGATGAACATCAGGCTGATTGATTTGGCTGCACATTAGTTATGAAAAAAATAAAGTTTTACTTGCCAACATTGAATTTGTCATCACATGCTGCCCTCTGGTGCTAACACTCAAGAAGCTCAGCTGCAGGTATTTGAAATGAACATGGGATTTCTCTTTTATCCAATAGTAATTTTCCCAGTGTAACACTCAATGAGAGTGTATATCTTAAATCATGGTAAAGAAAAGAGACAGACATTTTTCAAGTTAATAGATCTTTATTTGATTTATTATCTTATGCATTCTCATTCAAAAGGCATGGAGATAGAAAAGGATACAGAAAATGGATCATGGGTATAAATATTACAAAGAGAAGCAAAATCTTTACAACCAGTAACATCACATGAAGGTTTAAGTTAATAATATGAACATGGGGCACCGCAATGTTGGATCATCAAAGAAAGCCACCTTGGACACAAGCTCCATGATGGTTAACGCCTGACTTCATACATCTGCCCAACGTTTGAAGTGTGCCTTAATGTCTTCCACAAGCAACAGTTTAATTTAAGTGCATGATACCCCCATTTGGAAATGCAAAATATACAAAACTCAGCCCCAGTGTATCCTAAAACTTGTGTGATCATTTTCCCAGTTTAAACTGGAAATTGGAAAACCCCAAAACACATAAAGAGTAACCCATGGTCTGTACAGTCAAATACAAGCTGAGTACCATCAATGATCCTAGGTCAATTAAAAACAGAAAGCACAGTAGTACAGTCAAGTACAAAATGACAGAATAGGCCACATTGGTCAGAACTGAAACCACTCTACTTCAGCTACTTCAAGTATCCACTTAAGACTTCAAAACCCCAAGTAAAATCAACTGAAGCCACATTTAGAAACAATATTAAAATTGGCACAAACTGAACGTGCAGATTACCATAAGTTATTCCTCCAACTACACAGAAGTCAAGATGCTAGTGCAATAGTATAATAACATTCATTTCAACAGGACAAAAATAAATAAGGGAATACTAATTTTAAAGACGATGTTTTGAGAGGAAACAAGAAGCTTAAGCAAACCCAAAGGACGCTATCCAACAACCAGCAGAAATGGTGGATGACAATCTTCAGTGGCAAATTTAGTAAAGGCACACACACACACACACACACACACACACTAACTCACACAAACTCACACATACACTATGAACCAGCCAACATATGCACATGCTTCGGGCTAGCACACACCTTTAATATGGAATCTGGTTTTGGTAATACTGGATCATGTCATAAGTTCTACTCCTGTTGGGGAGGGGGAAAAAACAATTAGACAAATGTGCTTTCTGGAAGTCGCAATTATAAAGAATAAAGTTAGAATAAAATGCACCAACCTGTTGCTAAGGAAGCAGTTCTGAATGACTTTAATGATGAAGGAAGCTGCGTCTTTTTCACTCAAACCTGGGTTGAATCTCTGCCTGGAAAAAAAAAACCAATGGGCAACATCAGATAATAAAAAAGCAGTTTGTTGGCTAATTCATTGTTACAGGGACATAAAAAAAAACCAAACAAAACATGTGACTCACTTGAGTAACTTGATGGTCTGTCCTCTGAAGCAGGGAAGGCCGGTATCCAGCATGAGGTTAACTAAAGACACCACAGCATCCATGTAGGGCCTGATTCACCAGAGGAACATCGTGTTATTACATCCTCATTGTTCAGTTAAGAATTACTTCAGTGTCTCTATGTACTCACCTGACAGCCAAGTATCCCCTCACGCACATCTCCATAAACCATTTAAATGGCGTTGCCTCCATCTTACCCCCCATGATCATGACCATTTCATCAGTGAGCTTGATATCTGGCTCCCAGCCGAGGTTCCCGCCAGGAGAACTTTCAAACATGAACCCAAAGTCTAAAAACGCAAAAATGTACGCAAACATCATGGTGTAAGATTTTCCTGATCATTTGAGAGTCCCATAATGGTGACGTGTCACCAAATAACAACAAAACAAAAAGAAAAAAAACCTGTAAAACTATCTAAAAGCAAGAACACACCAATGTGGATAAGGTGGCCCTGGCTATCCAGCATGATGTTCCCGTTGTGTCTGTCTTTTATTTGCAGCAGGAAGAGCAGCAAGCTATAAGCTGCCATGCTGCGGATGAAGTTGTACCGTGCCTGAGAAGAAAGTTATTGGGAGGGGGGGATATCAGAGAACACACAGCATAAAAAACACAAATGAATATTGTATAATCTTAAAGGTATGATGCGGAAAGGTTATGTGAAGTTGTGATATCAGGCATTTACCTTTTGGAACGCGAGTGTGGATTCATCTCCATACTGGTTCCTGAAGTAGTCATACATGCCAAAGTCTGTCTGTCGGCCCAGTTGGTCACGAGACTTGCAGTCTGGGATGCACTCAATCACTCCGCACTGATGGGACATAAAAACAAAAATCAGAAAAAAACAAGAAAGCAGGTTTTTGTTCACCTGAACATGAGGACCCGAGCCATGAATGCAACCTATTTAGGCCCAACTTTTATATGATGGGGTTGTATAAGCATCATTACTGCAGCACCTGTGGTTTTTTTAGCATCATATAATATATCAGTGAATCCCTCCTGGTTGATCAAACAGCCCTATTTGAATACATTTGAGGTGTGTATTATTAAATCAGCAGCTTATACTAAACTGCAAACAGCCGCCACAAAGTAGATTCAAATGTCATGCATCAGTGTGTGCTAATGCTCAGGAGGTGGAAATTCACAGAGCAGAGGTCACTCTCATCCCAGAAATAAACCAAATTAACTTTACTAAAATTAGCAGCCACAGCAAAATTTGTTAAAAGTTCAAAAGTGCAAACCGTGGGAGAAAATGTTACCATGGACTCCATTTCTAATCAAGTTACGTATATATAGCTGGAAGAGGAGTATGGAAGGGAGGAGAAATGGAAAATATTCATTTAACCTGCCCTCCAAGGAACAATGGTGGATTATAAGTATCTAATATTAAACTGCATTAAACTGATGTTTAACATTCAATTGCTGGGAGGATAATCTGAGCAACTGCAGTCTGGGAACATCTTTTTCAGCAGGGTTAGCGGCCGCATGTCTTTGTTCTTTTAGGGTCTCGTTCCCAGCTTTTAAGTAAGAAAAAATACCTGGCTTGGCTTTCAAGTGGTAAATTTGCCTGTATTATTCTGTAGGACATATATTAACTATGCATGAAAAGCAGTAAGGAAGGAGTTTAAAGCATTTTAAGATCTTACTCCAGGGGCTGTAGCCACCACCCTGTAAGGAAATACGTAGAGATCCAGGCCCACCAGCTGGAAGATGTTCTTAAACAAACTGATGATCTGAAGAGCCAACATGTCCTGCAAATACAAATGAGTAAAATGGTAAAGGAGGGGACATCTGGCTGAAACAGCTCGTAGATTAATGGCAGAGAGAGAAGTTAATGGACCTGTCTGCAGTCATCTCCAACTTTAAAAATGGCTGCTTGCCAGCAGATTCTCTTGTCTTCTTCTTCACTTTTGCCCTCATCCACAGAGTCTGAGCGACACAGCAGACCTGAAGGGAAGAGGTAACGATTAAGGCACATTTAATCTGTAGGAATATATTATTAAAGCAGAAAAAATGGGGATTTAATTTTGTAAACATCGTGGAGGAAACCTTTAATGGTAACACTACCTTCCTTTTCCAGCTCACTGACACCACACCTTCTAACTTTGAACTTGGCCAGATATGGAGCTTTGGCAGCACTGCGTGGAGATGCAAACAGCAGATTATTTTACTTACAGTTAAACAAAGCTTTCACGTTTCTTTGTTACATTCATTGCATTGTTAATCTGAGTCCGCTCTGAGGCCCACCTCTGCATGGGGGTCCCAGATTTGTAGTCTATATCCAAAACTATGGCCTCTGGGTTACTGGGAAGGTAACAGCCAGGCTGGACTTTAATCTGTGACATGGCCTCCAGACAGGCTATATTCCTCTCCTCCCCCTTGGGAAAGGGTCTGACACACACAAACAAAAAAACAACTTCAACATTTCCCACACTTCCATGAATCAACCCTTGGGACTGAAAGTAACATCTATGGGCATCTTAATGAATGACTCCAGACAACAAGTGACAGCCAGGCTCTGCTACTGGCCACAGAGGAGCAAACTGGGAGTAATGGAGAGAAACAACAAAAGAGGTTTCTCTTCAGGGTTGTTGCAATTAGCAGAGTAATGAGAGCAGAGGGGAATTTGTCACCCTGTGGTGGGCTGATATCACACTGTGTGTGTGTGTGTGTGTGTGTGTGTGTGTGTGTGTGTGTGTGTGTGTGTGTGTGTGTGTGTGTGTGTGTGTGTGTGTGTGTGCCAGCAAACTGATGGACAAGAAGATGCAACTCACGATAATGCAGAGAAATGCACAATCAAAATAACACAGGAGCAAATAATGGTTTAATTAATGAGTAACAAGGGGATTTAGAGAACAGGAAAGGGAACGAAACCTCTTGGGAAAACTTATCACCTCATAACCACCTCGGCTACAGAGATCTGTTTGACTAAAGTTATACAGAAATAAAAACTTTAAGCTCTTTATAAAAGCTCTGAGCCATAGATTTTTATACTTTTTAATGAACTTTTCTTTCAATGGCTATAACTTAGATTGGAGATCATTGGGAAAAAACAGTCAATTTTGCCCCTCTTTAGGGGGAAACTTATTTTCATTTGCTGTTACCGTTTTCTTTTGCTTTTTTTTTTTTTAAAGCTGTTTATTGATTAGGCCTATGTAAAACAGAAATAATGGAAGAAAGATGAAAGCAAAGACATATTTCAAGAGAGAACTAAAAATAACTTTTCAGCTCTTCCATAAACCACCTTAAACAGATTAATAAACCAATCAGCCACATCACACTGATCCATTCTTGTGCCCTCAGAAGAAGTCACCTCGAGGGGGATGGATTGATAATCTGATCATTATCAAAAACCTCATGTGATTCTTTCTCCTTGGATGGCCTGTTCGTTCTGTGCATGCATGACAAATCTATGTGTATAATGTGCGTTTCCAAATGTGGTAGAAAAACTAAACTGATCAGCGACCCACAGAACTTCTCTGCTAGAAACTTAGAGTTTAACATGAAAATGTTCTGACTGCTATATTCTGCAATGAACTCCAGAGTGAACTGAGCTGTGAAGATCCAGTTTTACAGACCGTAAGAAAAAACAGGCCAATATGGTTTTCAGGTTGCTGCTTTGAAAAAAGGAACTAGAGAAACACAAAACTCATTGGGAAACTGAGACAAATGACATAAAAATTCAATTAAACTAATGATGGAACATTGATACAAAATAACATCATAATGGAGCTGCAGCAAACTGGTTTTAGGAGGGTTTAAACAGAACCACTGAGTCCTACCTCCATATCAGCACCCAGTTCACACTATAGCTGAAAACTGATAACAGTGACTTTGACTTCTGACTGTCACACTAACTCCTGAGAGAAGACGGACAAACAACCTGAAAACATGATACTATTAACTGCAACTGCAACATATGCTTAGGGATTTAAAAACATCTGAATAAAAAGAAAGTGTATTCCTACTTGATGATGGCTGACACATTTGTTATCTTGTGGAAGAAGTCAAACTCTCTCTGATAGAAGTCTTTGGCCGGGCCGGAGAGAGAACCGGTGATCTCCTCCACCATCTGTTCCAGCAGCTCACCGATCTCAGCTGCAGGAAAAACGGGACAAGATCATCATTTTCCATTTATTTTCCATTTTAAGTTCTCATGTTGATTTATCGATTTGCTCTCGAGTCAGTCTGGCTCTCTTACGATCTTTGGTGTTTCCTTCTTCATCCAAATATATGTTGGTCTTCATGTTCCAAATAAACTGGTGAGCCAGTAGTTGAGATTTCTGAGCAGCCCACAGGATGTACTCCCTCACGTAGCCCATCTACAGCAGGGTGTTGGAAGGAAAATACTTCCAATTACAGCATTATAAGGGGTTTAAAAAGCATCCGTTGAGCCAGAAAATGTAATACTTACCTTGTCATAACGAAGGGCTTGGACAATTTGAGGAATGTAAAATAAAATAGCGTCCTAGAAAGGGTAGAAGAAAAGTTTTACCAACATGAATAAGAGGAAATTATTTTTCATTTCACTATCAAACATGTGTAAGTCAGATTCACTGCATGCAAAGTAAAACTAAATGAATAAAAACAGAGTACTGTTTTATAATTTTTATTTAATGTTTAGACGTGCATACTGGAGGAAAGGAGCGCAGCACTTTGACCCCATACTGAGCCGTGAGGGGGTGAGGAGGATACATGGAGGAGAAGTACGACAGTCCAGTTGGGGGATCTGCTGGTGCCCAGCACAGAATGTGACTCAGCTCTGGAGAGTCGGCATCAATTGTGTGCCATGTCACCAGGAACTAAAGAAACAAGCCAAAGGTTAAACCAGGCCAAAATTTACATCACAGATGATACATTGCTCTCAATGTTCAGCATGCATCACAAGATGGGATCTGCAGGTTGTTAATCTGTGCTAACTAGCCTCCAGAGGACGTTGTGTTTATGTGGAAATAAGATAAGTGGAATAAACAAGTACAAGGTGTCAAAGCAGATTATCTGACAAGTGGAGTTGCTCTTTGGGGATGGTTGTGCTCCGTTTCCCCTGCCTCTTCTCTGGACAGGTATGGGGCTCATTAAGGGCTTATTGGAGCAGAACTAAACCAAGAGGACAGACAAAGTCTACCAAAACAAAATAATTACTTGTGTGACAAAACAGCAGCTTAAAAGAAAAACATTAAGTGGCAAAAACTTTTTCCTTCTCTTTGACTTTTGGTGCAACTCAACAGAAACTGCATCAGAAGCTGTAAACATGATGTAGTTTAAAAAAAAAACAAAAAAAAACATTTAAATAAAACCAAGTAAAAAATTACTATCATAGCATGTTGGATAGTTGAATATCTGTGTATGACAAAGTGTTCTATAAAAAAAAGATTGTCTGGTTGGGACTCAACAAGAGCAAACTACCATCCATGAGGGGAAATGCATCTAGATTTAAGTAAAAAATAATGAAAATGTTTCTGGTGTATAATTTCCTTGTTGTAACTATGCTTCTTGGCAATAAATCTTACACTGTCGGAAATCCTGTTTGCTTCCTTTTTAAATTATACTACATTTTTAAGGAAAATGCATCTGTAAGATGAGCGACAGAGTAGAGTGCAAGGATTGAAAAACTTGAAAAATCTTCTCTGTTGTTGCCTTGCTGATTGCCGATGTGATCGGGTTCATCAGAAACTATCTCCACAGTTGGGCAGGAAAGAAGATGGAATGGCCTGCCTGCAGTTCTGACCACGACATAACATGAGCGTAGGTGTGCTGTTACTATCAGAGGAACCAACACGACCACACTGACTGACCTGGAACAAATATTGGTTAAAGAATGGGATGCCATCCTTAAGCACCGTGTGACCAAGCTGGTGACCAGCATGAGGAGGAGGTGCTAGTCTGCTGTGGTGGAGTGTGTGGTTCTTCCATATGCTACTGAGGCTTGTGTTTGTTAAATAAGGAAACTGCTGTTTCTGCACATTTTATTCATCCAATCCAATAAATAACACCAACCAAGAGTCAATAGCAAAATAACCTGTTTGCCAGAAAAGATTTGGTACATTTTCCAGGGTGCAACACATATACTCAGCTCAGGTATAGGATTAAAAAAAAAATCAATAATCTTGGCTTTTTTTTCTCTCCATTTTTCTTTAACCTCCACAAAGGAGGTCATGTTTTTGACTGCATTTATCTTTTTTTTTTTTTTTTTTTTATGTTGGACTCCTATGATTATTTTCTGTGAGAATGGTTTAAGACCTTTGTAGTCTATGGTCTTGACAGAAGTCATATTACATTTAGTTTTGGGCGTGATCTGGAAGGAACTGTGGTCACAGCAGGATTCTTCATAATATGGGTGAAAATGAGCCGTTTGGTGAAGGTCTGCACTCTAAGCGCTTCTTTAGTTACTTCTGTGGAAGCCATGTTTATTGTAATACAGTGATCTGTGAGATTCGCTAATTGCCCCTTATTTTCCTGGAAGATGGGTTTCTGTTAAACAAAGAGCATCACGATGGACTGGATTGTTCTGGAGAACAATGTACACAGAATTTCTTTTGAGACTTTCTTCCTCTCTACACATACAATTGACATACTTTTATAAAATAAATCCTTTTCAGATGCATGTATAAAACATAATATACCAGCGTTTTAAATAAAAACTTCTTATGTTTATCATGAAGCACACAATCTCACCTTGACCGCTTCAGGAACATCACATACAGCAGCTGGATCCATTCGCACCAGACGCATCACCTCAGAAACAATGGCCTCTGTGTTTTTAAATCTGAAAAACAGCAAAACTCAATAAGTGCATTTCCAGTCAGACATGGTTTCTTAAAAATAAACAAACAAAAAACAAAAAAAAAAAAAAAAAAAAAATTATATATATATATATATATATATATATATATATATATATATATATATATATATATATATATATACACACATATATTTTGTTGTGACAGGATAAAAACTCTGGCAGAGTCCATGGATGTAAAGTCTGTTGTTAAACAAGGCATGTGCTTTTAAAAAAAAGAGGATTAAAATACATTATAGTGACCACAGGTGCCATTTTATGCATTTTATATTCATTAATAGTAAAATGTGACAAATTTGACCTATAGGGGCGAAAACCCAAATTTGTTGAAGTCTCATTTAACTTCCTACTCCAAAGATAAAATGTGTCACATGTGCAGTTCAGTGCTAACGAACCTTGCAATGCATTTGGTTTGTTTGTGTACCTGGCAGGCAGCTGTAGGGCGAGGTAAGGTGCAATGCTCCAGGCAAGGTTGACATTGTCTTTCCACTGCTTTTCTGTCAGGCTGATGTATTTGGATCTCCAGTTAGCAATGCTAGTCTCCACCGACTGTTCTGTGGCAATAGCCAGCTCCTGGGTGGATAACGGGTTGTACCATGTTGTCAGACGCTCGATTTCACTCGCCTGAGGAAGAAAACACATCGAACTTTGATTGCATCCTGAAGTTCAAAGTGTGGCGGTTGTCTTCACTGTTTTCTTAACTCATTAGCTGCCAGGCATTGTTGTAGCAGAGAACCTTATGCGTTTTGCAGCATTTTGCCTCATCGTATTTCAGGAATGGGGACTGCGGGGGGCTGATTTGGCCAGGTGTGTGCATTGGGGCATCTTTGAGGTGAGCACTCAGAGCACATTCACAACATGTTAGGTGCTGGGGCGCATTTTGGAGGCATTTTGATGCGCGCCCACCTAAATCAGCTCTCCACATACAGAAACCACAAAAGACGTCCTTGGCAGCCAATGAATTAACTGCTACTTGTTTCCAAAAGCAGGGAATGTGAACAGATAAATACCAGCAATGCCAGCAGCAGAGTCCTTCGTTTCATGTAATACTTGTGCAGCTGGGTGCCTCTGTTGCTTTTTTTAGATAACCCTAAAACAGCACAGAGGCAGATTAAGTGTGATAATCTTTGCAACAAAAATGACCATTAAAGCATTTTTACTTTAGATATTCTGAATGTTTTACCTGATTTCTTGGATATGGTGGACATCCCAGAAGAAAGAGGGTAAGTGTTAATCCATCCCTGAGCCACCTGCTGCCTCTGACCAACTGCAGCATCCAGGCTGTTGCGGCTGTCCGTCACCGTCATCACAGACAAGCTGTTCACCGACATGTCCTGGGGGTCTAGGCAAACATAAAAATCATAAATCTGTCCCGCAAATGTGTTATCATTTAAAAAAAACAAACAAAAAAAAACGCCATTTTTGCGCAGGGTACCTGGAGGAACCAGTTGGTTGGCTGTCAGATATTTCTTGTCAGACTGCAGGCTGGCATAAAACTTGATCATTATGCAAATGTCTTCTCTTAGCCTCTTGTCTGTCTGAGTGGGGAATTTAGGAGCGACACTACAAAAAAAAAAAAAAACAGAAAAAGCAAAGATGTAAGCAGATAGAAAATAGATGTAGCTGTAAATCAGAAAGGGGTTTTTAAGCACAAAAAAAAGAGAAGAGGATTTATATTTAGATTTTTCTCCACCTGAAGTAGTCAAAAGCTGTGGAATAGATTTTCTCTCGAAGCACATTTCTGATGGTGGCGTTTGTCACAACATCAGCATGTAGCAGAGTCAAGCCCAGAGTCAGCAGTCTGAAACAAAGCAGGGGTGATTTATTTAGAATATCAGCCAAGGATCCAGTACATAATGCTGCTAGTTAGTACATTATTAACCCACTCAAGAAGAAATAATACCTGAATCTTGGTCCGATAGCAGCAACATGACGGTTCAGGCTGCTTTTGGCTCCTCCTACACTAAGAGACAGAGACCTCTGCAAAATTGTGGTGAAAATTTCCACCTGGTCTGCACTGCTGTATTTGGCAATTTCAAACCTCTGCACCAGGAACTGAAGAAGGAAGGAGAGGAAGTCAGTACGAAATTATTTTGATGTGTGTCTGCAGAAACGCGAGAATACAAGGAATTAAAATAGGTGGCAGGCACATCGCTAAACAGTGTCAACACAGATGACTGACAGGTGCTCTCCCACCCTGAAACAAGAAATCAATACAGGCTGCACCGGAGTTTTTCTACTGTGAAAAATGCTATTTTAGAAACTTTCTTGATATTACAAAAACAATTGACTGAACTGCTTTTCTGCAGGCAAATAAGGTGAAAAATAAAAGGATATTATCTGCCAAGCCATCTGTATTGTAGACTAGGAGCTTACAAAGCTAGTAAATTATGCAGGATGCTCCACATTTGCACATGTTGTTTTGCACATTCACCTTCCTGTAAAGGGTTTCAGTCACTGCATGACTACAGTGCTACGATTTAGTAGTACGGAGATGTTAAGGGCAGTTTACTGATATTCATCAGATATTTGATCCTGCAGTATAAAAAACAACTCCAATGGTGACAAAAGAGGTGGTGTTACGTTAAAAATGAACCAGTAGTTTATGACCATGTGTCACTGACCTCTATCCATAGGAAATGGGGGATGACATTAGGCACACAGGGTGCAGGTTGACTTTCCTCTGACACAGCCAGGGGGCCGGCCTCAATTTGAGTCTCTGAAAACAAGCCCATCTTCAGCTCCACCGTCATCTGCCATGCTCCCGCCATCTCACGCATGAACTAAAGAGGTACAAAGAACATAGCTTTACAGCTAATCCATTCAATTCATGACTCATACTGCTTGAAGAAAAGTGATGAATGTACATACCGGCACCTCCACCCCATTGTGTGCAGCTAGGAGCCATTCCCAGCAGGCAATTGCAGTTTCCATGCCATGTTCTGTAAACATCTTCAGTGGAGACCAGCATAGATGGTGCAGCAGCTGTGGATCATAGTCTGAAAAGTAAGATGGAAATTATTTAAATTAAATGGACTGTATCATAAAGTAACTTGCACTAATAGTTATAACTAAACGAAAAAGGGCTGGCAGTCACTTTTGGTAGTTATGAGAAGGGCGGCCATCTTGAACATGGCTTGAGTGAAGGCCTCGGGGTCTTTTGTGTCAAGAGCAGTGGTCATCTGATGGATCATCAACTTTTTAAGATCTGACTGGCTGTGAGTGGCCTCTGAGAACTGGATCATACCAGCCACCTAAACAGGAGATTAACAGAGCCTTGAATCATAATGTTTGCAGAAAATCTTAAAGAGCACAAGAGCTTAACCAAGAGCAAGGTTTACCTCTCCTGTGTAACGGTTTCGCAGGTTAAGTGACGCCATGAAGTTGGAATAGTCCTTTTTCACACAAGCTGGTCTCTCTGTCAGCTGTGTAGTCTAATGGGGAAACACAATTTAGGTGCCAATTAGGACCAAACAGTCAATAATCTGGAAAGTAAAATACACATTTGTACAGTAACGCTTCTGGAAAGACTGCAGTAGCATGCCTGAGCCCTTGCTGTGTGTTTAATGTTGAAACCAACCTGTGGAAAAGCAGCCTATGGTTGGCCACATCGGGGAGGACAGCATCAGCATTACCAGTTAGCCAAATGGGCAACCAGCCAACCAACCCACCCGTCCATTGCAGGTAAGTAACCAGGTAACCACCAAATCCGTAAACCAGCCAAGCAACCAGGTAGGTAGTTCGGTGCAGATTAATAAAGACAAAACACAACAAATGAAGCAAATGAAAAGACAGATATAGCAGAATGCAAGCCCAAGAACATGAGAAATGCAGAGCAAGCACAATAATGTCACACACACTAGTAAGCATGCACACATAAACATAAAGTAAGCTGCTGTAAACAACTAGACAGTCTTCAATTGTTTACAGAGCAACTGTATAATTCATACAGAATAAAACACATGTGTGCAAAAAAGATACAAGACACTTCTGCTTAGTAACAAAACTGCAAAAGCTTTTGTGAAGCAACTTTATTTCCGTTAAAGAAGCCATTAATTTTGGGCAAATGTTAATGAGCTCCAAACCAACCAGCCAGGAGCGCCACTGTTTTTTTTTTTTAGTTTTAAGTTAGTTTTAGGTTTTAGTTTAAAGCTCATAATGTGCTTCTGGCTTACTAAGTGTTTCTGTGTGCATGTGTATTATGTATTATGTATTTCAAAATAGGAAACTTCTCCGGCTTCTAAAGAAAATGGTGAGTGGCCTTACTGTGACCCAACACATATTTAGTAGGACTGTACAACTTTTTCTTTCTATATGATTAATGAACCCGATTAAGATTTTTTGGATATGATTCATTTTAATGCATCATGCTGCTTAAACATTTACCCTCCTTAATCTGGAGTGAATCTAAAGTGGGGTGGGAAGCTCTGGTCCTCAAGGGCTGCAGTCCTACAAGTGTTGGTAGTTTGCCTGCTGCAACACACCTGACAAACATTAGATTTTATTGTGCAGAGCTTGACATCAAACCTGCACAAGTCTGCTTCTTACCCATTGATCTGTGTAAATTCCCGTAGAGTCCTCTGTGACACAGAGACACTCCTGACATTTTTAGGACTGCAACCTTCGAGGACTGGAGCTGCCCACCCCGATCTAAATGGTAAAATGGTGAATAGACTTGTACTTATATAACACTTTTCCAGTCATGTTGACCACTCAAAGTGCTTTACACTACATGTCACAGTCACCCATTCACACACACACTCATACCCCAATAGGCACATCAGGGAGCAATGCAGGGTTCAGTGTATTGCCTAAGGACACTTAGGCATGTAGTCAGGAGAAGCCAGGAATCAACCCAATGGGAGACAACCACTCTTTTACCTGACCTACTGCCTAAAGGATTATGTCTGTAGTGATCTGGGAGGTTGATGTGTACAGACATGAATGAATGAGCAGCTTTGACTCACGCCTAGTGTGGTGCTCTGTCTGTTGTAGCCTGCAAAGTGCAGTATGCTTTCTGTGGCCATGGCGAGGCCAGTGTGCTGGGACAGCCCTGAAACCCAAATCTGATGCTTGTTCAGGTATTCCTACATTCACACAGAAACAGACAGAAAAAAGGTTAATCATGAATAAAACTAGAAATGTTCATTTAATTGAAAACAAATAAATAAAACAGGTACAACTCAACAAAATACTTGTTCCTTAATCTATGAAGGCTGAACAGTTAGCAAACCAACCTGTAAGTGGGACTTTGTGACAGAAGGGGCCCATTTCATTGCCTCTTTCAAGATCTCACCACAGCGAGCAGCAAAGTCTTTTACTATACTCTGCAAGAAATATGCAAAAAAACTCATTCACAAAGAAACTGAGAGCTACAATTTAGCTTCAGTGAAATCTATTTTTCCAAACAAGAAATGGGTCACAAAGCCTTAACAAAATCTCAGTTTTTGTTTAGGTGTCAAAAGGAATTTTAAGAATCCCAAAAGTGTTTAGAAAAGCCTGACGAAGGAGGAGTAAAAGTGCCACAATGTATTCATTTAACAACTAATTAAATGTGTCATTTATTTATTAAAGCATTAAATAATGAATTAATTAAATGTGTCACTTAATTAAAATTGGAAATAAATGCACAAATATATATATATATATATACATATACACACATATATATATATACACATATACACATATATACACATATACACACATATATATATATAGTTATATATATATAGTTATATACACACATATATATATATATATATATATATATATATATAGTTATATACACACACATATATATATATATATATATAAAACTATATATATATAATATATATATAGTTTATATATATAATATATATATATATATATTATATATATATATATATATATATATATATTATATATATATATATATATATATATATTATATATATATATATATATATATATATATATATATATATATATATATATATATATATATATATATATATATATATATATATATATATATATATATATATATATATATATATATATATATATATATATATATATATATATATATATATATATATATATATATATATATATATATATATATATATATATATATATTATATATATATATATATATATATATATATATATTATATATATATATATATATATATATATATATATATATATATATATATATATATATATATATATATATATATATATATATAAATAAGTTGAAAATTTACAGTACCCCACCCTCTAGTGGCAACAAGTCTATCCGCACGGACATACCTCTCGGGCTTCATAAGTGTCAGGTACAGTGATCCTGTGTGGAGTGTCGGGAATGTCGTAGTACGGTTGATCCTTGTGAATATCCTTAGAGGAATAAACATGCAATTTCATTCTCTAGTTAGCACTTATTTAAACACTTCCCTGAGTTCTAATGATGATTAATTAATCCTATTAAGAGATTCCAACCAATGATCTGGCGCTGTATTGTTCACTCCAGCCATCTTCTCGTACTTACCGCACTTAGAGAGAGAGAGAGTGTTTGCAAAATATCCAACATGGTTTTCAACACTCGACCACTCCAAAGCAGATGGGGGAATCTGGTTGAGGTTGAGGGAGATGAAAGTCAATATAAATAGAGGTCAACCAGGTGGAAGCAGAGAAGCTTATTAACCGCCTGCAACTCACGCCTCAGCCAAACCAGACAAGTATTTGTCTGCCACTCTGCGGATCCTCTTGTGAGTGTGGTTAAAGTTGACCAACAAGAACTGAGCATGCCGCTCTAATTCCTCCTCATGCTCTTTGGTTTTTGCCTAAAAATGAGAAAAATACACCAATTTTCACCCCATGGCATTGACAAATTACACTTGTGCCATATAAACGGTCTGGATTTTTAATAAGTGTTTGCTGCTTTGAATAACCAACCTTCTCAGCCATCATCTGGAGGAAAACCTCAAATACCTTATCGCCAACACAAATGATGCACTGCAGCATCCCTGTGAGGATTAAAATGAAACATGAGAGTTGAAATAACATATTGAAGAATATAATAACCAAATATAATAACCAAAGACCTCACCAGATTTGTCTTTCTGGATGGCTTTGTCCTCAAAGTATCGAAACATGACCTGGAACCTGTCAGGGTCATTAGATCGCAGCATCCTGGCATGAAAAACAAGAAAGAGATATGAAAGAGCTGCCCACTCCAACAGCAATATACTGTATTTAGGAATTCATGGAGAAAAAAAGACAAGAAATGCCATTTGATTTTGTAATGATGTTTAAGCTGACCTCATGTATTCTAATCTGTAGACTGAGAGGAGGTATGTTGACATAGCAAAGTCAAGCTTGCTAATGAGGGCAGATACTTCTGGAGGAGGGTCGAGGAGGTTGCTGATGGTTGTCCGCAGATCGCTCAACTCAGCCTAGCGGACACAAACTGACAATCTAAAAACCACTTAAGAAGAAGACATAAACGTGTCCAGATTTTCAGCACTGTACCGGTGTCACAGTGTCGTTTTTCAGAGCTGAGTTGTATTGCAGCTCAGAACGAAGAGGTTCTCCACTGGGGAAGGTGAGAAGAGGCGACTTTGTAGCAATCTCACACACTCCTTCGTACCACTCCTCTGGCCAAAGTCCTAAAAGGAAAATACATATATCTATCAATGTACTTATATCAATAAATATGCATGTTGGTGCCTTGATGACTTTGTTTTATCTCTGAGTATTTCTGAGTAGGTCTTTTCAAACTTTTAACTACTTCTAAGTTTTATTTCCTGGCTATATTTGAGTATTATCATGACTGAAGATGCCATAAACATTATTTTATCTTCCTTTAGATAAAAAAAAAACTATGTGGTATGATAAACTGAAGGCTCACTCATTCATTATCCTAACCGCCTAATCCGATTAAGGGTCGCAGGGAAGCTGGAGCCTATCCCAGCAGTCTTTGGGCGAGAGGCGGGGTAGAAACTGAACTCAAAATGTGACGCTTATAATAATAGCTTCTCAGAGAAAACACAAAAGAGCCAAAGTTTAGCAAATATGAAAATTCAAAAATGACAAAATGGTATAATCTGTCCCTCACCTGATCCTTCCACTGCAAAACCCATGACCACAGAGTACAACCAGAAGTCCCTGAACAGCTTCTGGAGGCGAGGCTTGGCCTCTTTGATTGGTGGAAGTCGTCTGGTCAACTGTTAATTAGAGATAACACAAAAGAAAAGGGTGACAAATATCGTGACTTATATTAGAGGTGATGATAGTAAGTAAAGGACCAAAAGACAGTTCATTTAAATAACTATATATCTTTATTTACATTCTGAACACAAAAATAAAGACTAACTTAGAAATTAGACAAAAGTTACAAATAACTTGTAACTAAACTAGTCGCCCTTTAACTCTTGATCTAAATTAAAATGTTTAACAAACGAGCTGAATTGTGAAGAGTTAAAAGATCTGTTGGTCAGAGGACTTTTTGGACTGTTTGATCTGGTCTATTTGTTCAAGAGAAACCCACATCAAAGTTCATCCAAACAGGAGCAGCACAGCACTTCCCATCAGGACACAGTAAAGGTAAGATACTTTACAGACTGCTAACTTTAACAAAATGCTTACATATACTTTTAGCCCCAAAAAAAAGACATTAATTTATTCCAAAACCAATAAAAGTGTTAATAACAAAAATCTAAATGCTAATGAGATCATTAAGTTGCCACTTCTTGTCCACTTTTTCTGCCTTTTCCAGCAAAATGTGGGTCATAGCTGTGATTTCTGTGTCTTGTCTGATGGCTGGTCCATCCCTGGCTGGCATCAAAGACATCAGTACTCACTTCAGTGACCCTAAACCAGACCCCAGAGGCTTACAACCAGGGGGTGCAGTTGATGTAGAGGCCATTCCTTTGGAGTTCCATAAAGAAAACACCGTCACCAATGACCTCATCTTTGATGGCTTTGAGGATGAAGACTATATTGATTTTGACAAGATCCTGGCTGCAGGCAGGGATGACTACATGTGAGTTTTACTGTTTACTGCCTTTTGTTTGTGTTGTGTTAAACAACGACATTTTCAGTATTTATGTACTTGTACTAGCTTTTCTTTTTTAAACAATTAATTAGTATTTATGATGCAGATATTAATATGTGTGTAATCAAATTGTTAAGTAAAAGTCTACAATAAATACAGAGTAATTCTACCTCTTAACGGTTCAACGATGAATTAGTGACTGTTTTTCAGTGAGGGGGATGAGATAGACGAGATTGCCACACCAGCCCCAGACATCGACATCTTTGCCGAGCCTTCTGACCCAAAGATTCGCCGGGCCAGACTCCTCCGGCTGTTCCACGGTCGATCCCGCCTTCAGCGCCTCAACATCGTGAATGCCCGTTTCGGTTTTAACCTTTATCGAAGCCTCCGGAATGACGTAAACCAGACTGACAACATCCTGCTAGCGCCTGCTGGGATCTCCATTGCTATGGGGATGATGTCTTTAGGGGCAGGACGGGAAACTCACGATCAGATCTACAAAGCTCTCGGATATGCAGAGTTTGTTAATGCTAGCCATCACTATGACAACACAACTGTGCACAAGCTTTTCAGGAAGCTGACACACAGGCTGTTCAGGAGAAACTTTGGCTACACGCTACGCTCAGTCAACGATGTCTATGTAAAGAAAGACGTTTCAGTGAAAGACTCATTTCGTGCAGACACCAAGGCTTATTATTTTGCTGAGCCACAGTCTGTCGACTTCAGAGAGCGTGCATTTATTGACAAGGCCAACCGTCGCATACAAAAACTGACCAAAGGGCTGATCAAGGAACCGCTAAAGAGTGTGGATCCAAATATGGTACTGATGCTGCTCAACTACCTGTACTTCAAAGGTGAGCTAAAAAAAAAAACATCTGTCATTAGATGTCTGTCATCACGGTATGAGTTTTTAGTCTTATTGTTTGATTAAATAGGGACGTGGGAGCAGAAATTCCCAAAGGAAATGACTTACTACCGCAACTTTCGAGTTAATGAAAAGATAAGCGTGCGGGTGCCAATGATGACCAACAAGGGGAACTATCTGGCTGCTGCTGACCACGAGCTGGACTGTGACATCCTGCAAGTGTGTGGTTTTACACTGGACAACTCTGAAATAATGATAAATTCAGAGTATTTATGTTAACTCTTGTATCTTCAGCTTCCATACACAGGAAACATCAGCATGCTCATTGCCTTGCCAAGGAAGATCACTGGCATGAGGACCTTGGAGCAGGAGATCTCACCAACTGCTGTCAACAAGTGGCTCAAAAACATGACAAACAGGTCAGCAGCATTTCCCCCCAAACACACACCTGAATCCATGGCCATGAAACAGCTTTTTTAAACCACACATTATCAGGTTTATTGCTCTGATTACTTATGAAGTGTTGTCTAGCATTCACCAAAGTCACAATTATACACAGATTATACACAGATAATTTAAGCAACAAACTGAGCAAAACATTTAGTAATCACAGTGGCTGTGACTATAAAATGTGGTTGGTTTAACACAACAAACTCATTTAATATTTCCTGTAGCAAATAAAAAAAAATGTTGTTACAAAAACTGTATGCAGTGACTAAATACCCCGCAAGCTGACTGAAGACGTGAATAAACTGTGAGCATTTGTTATCAAATTAGTCAGACTGTTTATCATTGTGACACATGGATTTTAATCCACATTTATGAGTAATCGATGCAGATGCAGAAATCCTGGAAATTCCAAAAGGATTCACAAACATTTTCTTCTAAACTACATACTGAGAAAGCACACCAATATGGTGAATAAGCTTTTCAATGAAATATTTGGGGAGAATAATGAAACTTGTGTGGATTGAGCTTCAGTTCTAGTTGCATCATGACCACACTTTTCTGTGTCTCTCCTCAGGACTCGTGAGGTTTCGTTACCCCGTTTCAAACTGGAGCAAAATTATGACCTGATTGAAAATCTGAAGGAGATGGGTCTCACTGACATATTCCAGGAGAGTGGAGATTTCAGTCGGATGACTTCAGAAAGAGTTGCCATGAACTGGGTAAGAGTGAATCAATGAAACGAAGAAAAAAAGCATTTAAAAGTCTGTGCGTCATTCAATCTCTCTGGACACCTTATCAGAAGTTACCAGTAATCTGTACTGTTTGGATACATGGTCTCCCTCCACAGTTGAAACACCAGGGAACCATCACTGTGAATGAAGAAGGAACAGAAGCCGCTGCCCTGACCCAAGTGGGCTTCATGCCACTCTCCTCTCAGATTCGATTCACGGTGGATCATCCGTTTCTCTTCCTGATCTACGAGCACCGCACCGACTGCCTGGTGTTCATAGGCCGAGTCGTTAACCCCTCCCAGAACTGAACAAAAACGCTTTTCAAGAGAAGCTAAATATCTAGATTTGTTTTACTAAACTAAGACATGTCTGCATGTTTATGTCTATTTACTTTCATTTCTTACTGAACATTTAAACTTCTTCATATTGCTCAACCTTGCTGCGTAAGTCTGTCTGTGTAACCCACAAAAAGCTTGTTATCTGTCTGTTAATGTTTTATCATTTGTAGCAAAGCTGGTAGGAAAGCATGTTAAAAAATGACATTATGTAACTGCTGTACTCTAATAAACTCATTTTAGAGAAAGCAGAAGTTCTGCACAAAACAAAAAAACTGGAAAACAAACTAATGTACAACACAATTATGCAACAGTCAAGAATTTATGTGAAATTACAATGTAATTGTTTTTAACAAATAAAGTACATTAAGTTATTTAATGGATTTAGAATTCCTATACCTAAAAACTATGGCTGTGCCAATATAATGCCAAACAGAATCTACTGTAAAGCTGTTTCTGTAATATACAGAATATGTTTCTTGTATGGTGGATTTTGCTCAGAATGTATTAAACACAAACAGAATATTGTGAATTCTTTCAGCAGTGAAACGGGATCACTGATGACTGAGCTGCGGCTAACTGGGTAAATATTTGTTCATAAAGTTAAAACCTAACTAACATTTTGGATTCATCCGCAGCAACTTAAATAGTAATGTCAATCATTTAGATGTGATCTGTGCATGTATTTCAACATTTTGACTTGTCACGAATTAAATCAAAGCGCTTACCACAGCAATCACTGGAATAAGGACTCCAAGATTTCCAGCACTACTAGATGCCTGGGGAGAGATAAGGACCCATTAATGTTTTGCCAACGTGGTTCGTACCAGTTTCCAGCTCTGTTTAGATCAGCGCTGAAGCACATACCTTCAGCGCTGGTCCTTTATCAGAGGCCCTCTCACTGGCTCTTTTTCCTTCAAGCCCCAGCTGGACAAAAAGCTCTAAAAGGTTCACCAGCAGTTCATCCACCAGCTGCTCCCCCTGCAGGTTGGCTGCAATGTTGGCTAGGGCATTGATCACAGCCAGAGAGCAGTGCCTTGTATGGAAAAAGGTAGGTCATTGGTAAAAGGTATAAGGTAAAAATCATTAATTTGCCATGTAAGTTTAAGTTTCATAATTTCTTTCTACATTTTCTATATATCATTTTCTATAAGTCAGGGCTCTGTGATGTTAGTGACTTTCCCAGCCACTATCAGACAAGAGGACAGATCACCAGAATAAACTGAATGTTAAATATCTTAAACTGTTTCCATTTAGTGTTTTCAGTTTCTTCAGAGTCTTACAAGTAAAATATTTTACTACCAGGTACATCACTTCATGCTAATGTAATTCTCTGATGCCGGTGGGCTCTTTCAGCGGAATAATGCACCCTTCACCCCGAAATACAATTCAATACAACTATATTTATAACGCACTTTAAAAACAACAATGTTGACCAAAGTGCCACATTGTGGGGGGGTTAAAAGAATAAATAACATACACGAGGACAATTTTAAAAATTAGTCAGCTAAAAGCAATCAAAAATAAAAGCAATCAAATTAAAATAATCGAAATAAAATCAGATCTAAAAAGTCAACTTCTTGTGCAGAATAATCCAGCTTTAACAAATGGGTCTTCACAGGTAACACAAGGAGTTTAAATGGATTGACTTGGGCTCCAAAATCTCCAAATCTTAATCGAACTGTAGAATGCATAGGAAAACATGGATCTGATCCAAAGGAGGCCCACACTTCAGAGATGCAGGACTTCAAAGATCTGCTGCTGCCAGCATGGTGCCAAGACCCACAGCATTCCTTTAGTAGTCTAGTGGTGACCACGTCTCCAGAGGTCAGGACTGTTTATGTAGAAAAAAGGGAACCAACTCAAGCACAACTCAGGTGGAGGGTATAATACAGTGGCTTGCAAAAGTATTCATACGCCTTAAACTTTTCCACATTTTGACACATTACACACCACAAATATAAATATATTTTATTGGAAACTCTGCACTTCTCAGTTTTTTATTAGTGGAAAAAAAATAATATATGTAATTTTTATTGTGCTTCACAATTGTGTGACACTTTGTGTTAGGCTTTCACATAAAATTCCAATAAAATATAGGCACTGCACTATGGTTGATTATTCTAATGTTACCTTCACAAATTGATCTGCTTATAAATTACAAAATAAAATTTAAAAAAGCATACTGAAATTCAATCTAAAGATATATATTTTTGTTAGTGGTCTTCACTATGTTTTACAGCTTTTTATTTCCTGGAAAACAACCTAAATACTTAAGTTAAAGTAAATACTTTTCTAAGTGAAGAATTTATTCCACCCTTTAAGCAGAAATTAGGCTGTTTTGGACAACACAGAAGCTCATGTACTGGAAATAGGAATAAACAGAATAATACACGTGAACTGTTTTACAATCTTACAGATAAGACTTTAGCCAGACCAGTTCCATTGTACCGATACTGAGAGCAAATGCTTACCTGTACCCATGATCTCTGTAGTCTTTGGTGGCTGAGTAGACCACTGAACTGGCTTTAACGCTGATCTGCTGGAACAGATTCCACACCTCTTGGTAGATATATTGCTACAAGACAAAAACAGCCAGAGGTAACATAGAATAGGAGCAAAAGTCAGGCAAAATCTAAATAAAATTCAAAACTGTGCAGAATGCTGCATCTGCCAACATAAAGGCAGACCCATTTATAGTCATTAATTGTACCTTACAGCACATAAAGATTGCTATGTAAGACACTGTAGGACACTCCAGTGGTGTCAAACTGATAACTGGAATCTATTCTTAATGCACACTGTGCTGACAAATTAAACACCAGTTGGCAAATTTATTGCAATAAGGACGTGTTAGCCTGTCCAAATTAAGGGAAAACACTCTGCTCCCATGAAGCCACATAACATATTTTAGTTTTATATTATATAAGCTTTGAACATACAACATCCATTCATTACATTTTCTATCTCCTTTCAAGATAAACAAATAAACAATGAAGGCAAGCTGCTCTACAACTGTGCAATCACTCTGGCGTTATACTTACATTTCCTGTAATGACCATACAGCCCAGCTGGTCTATAATAAGCACATCAAGCTGTGATGGAGGCTGGCAGAACTTTTGTTGAAGGATTTGTAAGATGTGCTCCATGACTTTTGGAGTGTCTCTCAGGGCTACAGCGATATGGCCGAGTGCTCTGATGGTGTGATCTGGAATTAGGTGAGCATCCCTGGCAGAAAGACGAGATGTATTTTCAAAAGTTTATCTGTGCCATCTGAATTTGAATGTATTCTGGGTGACTACACAGCTCATTGTTTTGTCGTTCCAACTCAAAACGCTGCTCACTTGTCATTCTCCTGTGAAATGTAAAGACGGTTGGACAGGCTGGCCAGAAAGGCTTCAACGATCACATGGTCCATCGTCAAACCTGCCTTTAGACATCTACGAAAGGAGAAAAGGAGACATTAAAATTCAACACTTAAAAGAACTCAAACTAGTCTGTAATCACATCTGTTTGATGGCTTTATAGCTGACCTGCAGATGTTATCAATAGAAATGTCTCTGAGCTGCTCATACATGGAAGGCTGGTCCTTCCTGTTTGACAGTACATTGATGGTGGACTGAGAATATTCGTTGGTCACGTTTATCCTAATTTCACCCGTGCCTTTAAAAAGCATAAGAAAACAAGAAAAGCATCATTGCAGAGATAATAAAACTTAGAAAACTGTTTCAAATGAGATCCTGATGAGAAAAAAAAAAGAAATCATAGCACCAAGTCTAAAGGACATGTTTTAAATTCAGGAGATGAATAATCATTGAAAAGGCAGTACCCTCTGGGGACAACACAGAAAAATCAGTAACCTTAATTAAATCTCCAGTTGTCTATATTTGTTGGTGTTCAGATCAATGATGTGTGATACTCAGACATGAAACTTACATTTGTCATTATAACATACATACATACATATGTATATATATGTATGTATGTATATGTATGTATGTATATATATATATATATATATATATATATATATATATATATATATATATATATATATAGAGAGAGAGAGAGAGAGAGAGAGAGAGAGAGAGAGAGAGAGAGAGAGAGAGAGAGACACATATATATCTATATATTCTTATATATAAAATTAAATCAATTTAGGCAAAGTGAATCTAATTTTACTTTCAATCAGCAGTCTTCAACTGAAACAAAGGAACTCTTGTTACCTCTCTAACATTTAGAAGACTCTTTCATTGAAAAGTTACAGGAAATAAACCTCCTGAATTGATCAAATAATGTTTAGGGTTTTGAGTTTATTTAAAAAAAAATACTCTAAACAATTTCCCTGTAATTTGTCTTTGCATATTTTAGAACCAAACTATACACGCATACTCATGAATATGGAAGTATAAAGTCACTATTTAAAGTGAACAGTGAGTACTGAATTTACCTGTGCTGTACTGGCTGTGATACTTGTACAGTTTTATAAGAACTGGAGAAGGAACCACCAGGAAATCTCTGAGTGAGGTCGTGGCAGAGTGGGCAACAACTGGAAACCTCTCACACAGACGGCCCAGGCCCTGAGACGGAGGAGAAAACAATCTGAAGATACTGAAATCCAAACCCAATGACGTGCTACATTTGACTTTCGCTGTGTAATAGTTTCTCAATAGTACTCCACCCTGTAATATCATACCTGCAGACAACAGATAAGCAGGGGCATGTGTGCAATGATGACTTTACTAGAAGTTTTGGATTGAAGCTTCTCAGAGAGCTTGGTGCACAGATTCTCTGCCCCTGATAAATAATAAAAAAAAAACAAAAAAAACACACACACACGCACGCACGCACGCACGCACGCACACACACCAGAAAGGAAAATTGGCACAATCAGTACAAATAAACACACCCAGCATCACTCTTATCACACTTTGGATTATGACATCCAAAAAAGCTGCACAGCTCGCTCTGATACAATTGATTACCTTGCTCATCTTTGATGGCCCACACCATGAGGTCCACGCAGGCAGCGTTGGCTTGGCAACGCAGCTTAAGCGGGCTCTGTTCCCCTGGCAGCCCCCCCGTGTCATGAAGTACCCTTTGCAGCTCTGACTGGCTGCTGCTGAACTGCTCCAGTACAAAGTCATGCACCTCTCGCACAAATGTCGGCTGCAAGGCTGGAAGGCAAGTATGACAGCTTGACAAAGAACTACAAGCAATAAACTTACTCAAAGAAAAACAGAAATGAAAGAGCTGCTTGGCTTTAATGCAGAAGGAATAATGACCCTTTACCTTTCATGTTGTACAGTGTGTCCCGCAGCATTTTGAACACACACACATACAGAGGATCACTGAAGGTTTTGTAACAGATGCTGAGTCCAGGATTATGCTTTACGACAAACAAAAAGACACAATAACAGACAAAATAATGTTAATGATTATATCTTATATTTATATTTTCTTTATTTTGATAGGTGATGGTTATTTAATTACCTCCATGACTTCAGTCATAATGGCATCCAAAGTCTTTAAAAAGGAGTCGGAGACAAATTTTTTCACCTGGAAATCAACAACACAAACAACAGCTACTAAAGATTTAAGTTGCAGGCTGGGAGACATCAGAAGTGGTATTTCAGTAGCAGGCTACAGCACCATGTCGAGGAGCTGCTGGAGTAGATCAATGGGAACCTCCACCTCATTTTCACCTTCTCCCATGAAGAGGGGAGACACTGAAAAACTGGAGCTGACTGTGGAGAAGTAGTAGTCAGGGTCCACAGAGCTGCTGTCTGGAAGATAGGCACCTGTGACAAAGGGACCAGGAGGCATTAAAAACATATAACAAGAGGAAATACAGTACATCTGGTTGCTTCACCATGTAATGAGTAACACTTCAAGTCCATTCAATAAAGTTCATCTATTATTGCCGAGCTAAACATTAATAAATTGTACTTTCTGAATTTCTATGGACAAT